>NC_137831.1:7199394-7211894 GCF_963921795.1 Nannobrachium achirus | reverse complement strand
ACACACACGCAACACGTGCCCAGTGTGAATAGGCCTTTACGGCCAGGCTACACGTCAGTGCGTATGCGGGGCGCGCGCCTATGTGTGTTTTGGAAAGATCCAATGTATATCAATTCAGCCGGCTATACCAGGCTCACGGATAGCGCGAACCACGGATACGCATTCCCTACAAATAGGATCGGTTCTATTTTGTAGGTGCGCGTATGTGTTTTGTAAACAGACTCCCATGGTCTCCTACACATACACCCCCTCCTTGGTGTAGCCAGTGATGGCCGGGCTACACCAGAAAACTTGCACGCACACGTGTGCTGTCTGTGCGTGTGCGAAAAGCCCCTGGCTACACCAAGGAGGGAGTATATGTGCGGGAGACCAGAGAGTCTGTGTACAAAACGCATACTTGTGCGTAAAAAATAGAACCGATCCTATTTTTAGGGAATGCGTATCCGTGTTTCGCGCTATCCGTGAGCCTGGTGTAGCCGGCTGAATTGATATACCGGTACATTGGATCTTTCCAAAATGCGCATACGTGTGCACGCCCTGCGTACATGTATACTCACAAGCGTAAAAATGCTTGGTGTAGCCCGGCCTTAAGTCTTCACACCAGCCCAAACATTTTCCAACAATACGCTACAGGATTAGTTTTAAGCATGTGTGAATGTGTGTGTGAATGCACCCTTAAATACTTTTTTTTTTAAATAGTGAAAATAGCAGATCTACAAGCTCGCGTCACACCTTAACAGGGGCGTCACAAGGGGCGGAAAAGTGGGACTGAGTTACTAGGGACCCAGGTGGAGGGGCCTTAATTATTTTATACTTTAACTATTGAGAAATAGCAGATATACTGTACAAGGTCACAGCCGCGCTGCGAGCTTGTAGATACTAGATCTGCTATTTTTGAAAAGTCATGAAAATGTGTGAAAATCTTATATTTTTTAAGCAAACATTTATAACTCAAATTTTGCTTCTGGGGAGTCCCTGGAACGAAATATTTTTAGATGGGGGTCCGTGGCCAAATACACATGAAAACCTTGAGCACTTCTGAGGGGACTGAGTTACTATAGGGCCCAAGTTGGAGGGGCCTTCATTATTTTATACTTTAGCTATTGAAAAATAGCAGATATACAAGCTCACAGCGCGGCGCCAAGTGCCGCGCTGCGAGCTTGTAGATCTGCTATTTTTGAGAAGTTGTTAAAATGTTTGCAAATCTTTGAAAATACAGTATGTATTTTGCCTATTTAAGCGAACATTTGTAACTCAAATTTTACTTCTGGGGGGTCCCTGGAACTAAATATTTTGAGATGGGGGTCCGTGGCCAAATAAATATCATTTTGGGGTTCCTTTGAGTGAAAAGGTTTGAGCACCACTGACATAGAAACATAGGTTTTAAAAAAAAAACTTAGAAGGATTTGAAATATTCAATGACTTAAAAGTAGATCTACAGGCTCGCAGCGCGGCACTCGGTGCCACGCTGTGAGCTTGTAGATCTGCTATTTTTGAGAAGTTGTTAAAATGTTTGCAAATCTTTGAATATACAGTATGTATTTTGCCTATTTAAGCGACCAAGTTTGAGGTGCCTTAATTATTTTATACTTTAGCTATTGAAAAATAGCAGATCTAAAGCTCACAGCGCGGCACAGAGTACCGCGCTGCGACCTTGTAGATCTGTTATTTTTATACTTTAGCTATTGAAAAATAGCAGATCTACAAGCTCACAGCGCGGCACAGAGTACCGCGCTGCGACCTTGTAGATCTGTTATTTTTGGGAAGTTGTGAAAATGTGTGCAAATTAACATTTTTAAGCGAACATTTGTAACTAAAATTTTGCTTCTGGGGGGTCCCTGGAACTAAATATTTTGAGATGGGGGTCCGTGACCAAATAAGTAACATTTTGGGGGTCCTTCATGTGAAAAGGTTTGAGCACCACTGACAGAAACATTGTTTAAAAAATAACCTTAGAAGGATTTGAAATATTCAAAGACTTGCTCCCAAAAGCATTTTTTTTAAAATAGTGACAATAGCAGATCTCCAAGCTCACAGCACGTCACACCTTAATGCATTGTGAGCGTATTAATCTACAGTAATATAAAATATCTAAATATTGTTGTTGTCTGCGGAAACCTTGTATCTCCTTTTTTCATCTGTTTTTCCATAAATTAAAAAAAAAATAGTATCTACACAAAATCATTGAAAGATTGTGTGTGTGTGTGTGTGTGTGTGTGTGTGTGTGTGTGTGTGTGTGTGTGTGTGTGTGTGTGTGTGTGTGTGTGTGTGTGTGTGTGTGTGTGTGTGTGTGTGTGTGTGTGTGTGTGTGTGTGATTGATTGATTGATTTTATTTGATAAATTCACATAGAATTATCTGGACAGCACAAAAAGTCCAAGGACTTAATTCTGTTGCGTATCCAAAAACAACAATTCATAGTAACTGGCTAATATGTCATTCTAAAAATCCCTATACTTAAACATTCAATAAAAACAACATAAGACATTACAGGTGTGTGTGTGTGTGTGTGTGTGTGTGTGTGTGTGTGTGTGTGTGTGTGTGTGTGTGTGTGTGTGTGTGTGTGTGTGTGTGTGTGTGTGTGTGTGTGTGTGTGTGTGTGTGTGTGTGTGTGTGTGTGTGTGTGTGTGTGTGTGTGTGCGTGCGTGCGTGCGTGCGTGCGTGCGTGCGCACATTTGTGCTGGGGCGTCACAAGGGGGGGGGGGGGGGGTGGGACTGAGTTACTAGGGCCCATGTTAAGGGGCATTCATTATTTTATACTTTAGCTATTAAAAAATAGCAGATCTACAAGCTCACAGTGCGACACGAGCTTGTAGATCTGTTATTTTTGGAAAGTTGTGAAAATGTGTGCAAATTATTTTTTTTAAGCGAACATTTGTAACTCAAATTTTACTTCTGGGGGGTCCCTGGAACTAAATATTTTGAGATGGGGGTCCGTGGCCAAATAAATATCATTTTGGGGTTCCTTTGAGTGAAAAGGTTTGAGCACCACTGACATAGAAACATAGGTTTTTAAAAAAAAAACTTAGAAGGATTTGAAATATTCAATGACTTAAAAGTAGATCTACAGGCTCGCAGCGCGGCACTCGGTGCCACGCTGTGAGCTTGTAGATCTGCTATTTTTGAGAAGTTGTTAAAATGTTTGCAAATCTTTGAATATACAGTATGTATTTTGCCTATTTAAGCGACCAAGTTTGAGGTGCCTTAATTATTTTATACTTTAGCTATTGAAAAATAGCAGATCTAAAGCTCACAGCGCGGCACAGAGTACCGCGCTGCGACCTTGTAGATCTGTTATTTTTATACTTTAGCTATTGAAAAATAGCAGATCTACAAGCTCACAGCGCGGCACAGAGTACCGCGCTGCGACCTTGTAGATCTGTTATTTTTGGGAAGTTGTGAAAATGTGTGCAAATTAACATTTTTAAGCGAACATTTGTAACTAAAATTTTGCTTCTGGGGGGTCCCTGGAACTAAATATTTTGAGATGGGGGTCCGTGACCAAATAAGTAACATTTTGGGGGTCCTTCATGTGAAAAGGTTTGAGCACCACTGACAGAAACATTGTTTAAAAAATAACCTTAGAAGGATTTGAAATATTCAAAGACTTGCTCCCAAAAGCATTTTTTTTTAAATAGTGACAATAGCAGATCTCCAAGCTCACAGCACGTCACACCTTAATGCATTGTGAGCGTATTAATCTACAGTAATATAAAATATCTAAATATTGTTGTTGTCTGCGGAAACCTTGTATCTCCTTTTTTCATCTGTTTTTCCATAAATTAAAAAAAAATAGTATCTACACAAAATCATTGAAAAATTGTGTGTGTGTGTGTGTGTGTGTGTGTGTGTGTGTGTGTGTGTGTGTGTGTGTGTGTGTGTGTGTGTGTGTGTGTGTGTGTGTGTGTGTGTGTGTGTGTGTGTGTGTGTGTGTGTGTGTGTGTGATTGATTGATTTTATTTGATAAATTCACATAGAATTATCTGGACAGCACAAAAAGTCCAAGGACTTAATTCCGTTGCGTATCCAAAAACAACAATTCATAGTAACTGGCTAATATGTCATTCTAAAAATCCCTATACTTAAACATTCAATAAAAACAACATAAGACATTACAGGTGTGTGTGTGTGTGTGTGTGTGTGTGTGTGTGTGTGTGTGTGTGTGTGTGTGTGTGTGTGTGTGTGTGTGTGTGTGTGTGTGTGTGTGTGTGTGTGTGTGTGTGTGTGTGTGTGTGTGCGTGCGTGCGTGCGTGCGTGCGTGCGTGCGTGCGTGCGCGTGCGTGTGTGTGCGTGCGTGCGTGCGCGGGCACATTTGTGCTGGGGCGTCACAAGGGGGGGGGGGGGGGTGGGACTGAGTTACTAGGGCCCATGTTAAGGGGCATTCATTATTTTATACTTTAGCTATTAAAAAATAGCAGATCTACAAGCTCACAGTGCGACACGAGCTTGTAGATCTGTTATTTTTGGAAAGTTGTGAAAATGTGTGCAAATTATTTTTTTTAAGCGAACATTTGTAACTCAAATTTTGCTTCTGGGGGGTCCCTGGAACTAAATATTTTGAGATGGGGGTCCGTGGCCAAATAAATAACATTTTGGGGGTCCTTTGAGTGAAAAGGTTTGAGCACCACTGACATAGAAACATAGGTTTAAAAAAAAAACCTTAGAAGGATTTGAAATATTCAAAGACTTGCTCAAATTGTTTTTGATTAAAAAAGAAAATAGCAGATCTACAAGCTCGCAGCGCGGAACTTGGTGCCATGCTGTGAGCTTGTAGATCTGCTATTGTTCAATAGTTTCTTTTATTTTATTTTATTTTTTTAACAAATGTTACAGGAAATCACAGATTTATAAACGCAATGTGCTTTCCTTCGCCCAAAAGCATTTTTTAAACAGTGAAAATAGCAGATCTACAAGCTCACAACACGTCACACCTCATGAATGAAATACAAGTATCTTAGACAAAATCATTGAAAATTGTGTGTGTGTGTGTGTGTGTGTGTGCGTGTGTGTGTGTGTGTGTGTGTGTGTGTGTGTGTGTGCGCGCGTGTGCGTGTGTGCGTGTGTGTGTGTGTGCAGGGGCGTCACAAGGGCGGGCCTTCATTATTTTATACTTTAGCTATTGAAAAATAGCAGATCTACAAGCTCACAGTGCAGCACAGAGTACCGCGCTGCGAGCTTGTAGATCTGTTATTTTTGGAAAGTTGTGAAAATGTGTGCAAATAAAAAATTTTAAGCAAACATTTGTAACTCAAATTTTGCTTCTGGGGGGTCCCTGGAACTAAATATTTTGAGATGGGGGTCCGTGGCCAAATAAATAACATTTTGGGGGTCCTTCATGTGAAAAGGTTTGAGCACCACTGACAGATACATTAAAAAAAAAAAAAAAAAAAAAAGCCTTAGAAGGATTTGAAATATTCAAAGACTTGCTCAAATTTTTTTGATTAAAAAAGAAAATAGCAGATCTACAAGCTCGCAGCGCGGAACCTGGTGCCATGCTGTGAGCTTGTAGATCTGCTATTTTTCAAAAGTTTATTTTATTTTTTATTTTTTTTAACAAATGTTACAGGAAATCACAGATCTACAAACACAGTGTGCTTCCCTGCCCCCAAAAGCATTTTTTTAAATAGTGAAAATAGCAGATCTACAAGCTCGCAACGCGTCACACCTTAAGGCATTGTGAGCTTATAAATCTACAGTAATATAAAATATCTAAATAGTGTTGCTGTCTGCAGAAACCTCATATCTCCTTTTTTCATCTGTTTTTTTCCATAAATGAAATACAAGTATCTTGCACGAATTGGAAATAGACGATCTACAAGCTCACAACCTGTGTGTGTGTGTGTGTGTGTGTGTGTGTGTGTGTGTGTGTGTGTGTGTGTGTGTGTGTGTGTGTGTCTGTGTGTGTGTGTGTGTGTGTGTGTGTGTGTGGACTGAGTTACTAGGGCCCAAGTTGGAGGGGCCTTCATTATTTTATACTTTAGCTATTGAAAAATAGCAGATCTACAAGCTTGCAGCGCGGCACTCGTTGCCGTGTTGTGAGCTGGTAAATCTGCTATTTTTCAATTTGTTAAAGCACAAAATAATGCGTATGAATGAAGAACATTCATGGGGGGCCCGCAGTGAATCCTTGTACCCAGGGCCCAGAATTTGGTGCGACACCCCTGTGTGTGCGTGCGTGTGTGCGTGCATGTGTGTGTGTTTTACAAGATTTTCTTTTTTTCCCACAAATGTTCTTGGAAATAACAAATCTACAAGCGCACTATGAGTCTGTGTGTGTGCTTTTCCGTCCCAAAAAGTAGTGAAAATGGCTGATCTACAAGCTCACAACGCCTCGCATCGCGAGGCGTTGTGAGCTTGTAGATCGGCTATTTTCACTATTTTAAACAGTTTAAAAATAATAATAATAAAATGGACATACAAGGTTTCCACGTGACAACAACCCCTTATAATACATCATATTATATTTGTATATTATTATGAAGTTAGATTGTAATCTGGTGTTGTGTTGTGTGTTGTTGTCTCATCAGATGTGTGTGAACTCACACTGGATCCAAACACAGCACACAAGGAGCTCGCTCTGTCTGACAACAACAGGAAGGTGACACGGCTGTGGGAGAACCAGAGACGTCCAGACCATCAGGACAGATTTACCTCTCAGCGACAGGTTCTGTGTAGAGAGAGTCTGACTGGACGCAGTTACTGGGAGGTAGAGTGGAGTGGAGAGGTTTCTATAGCAGTGACACACAGAGGGATCAACAGGAAAGGACAGGGTGTTGACTGTAGGTTAGGATACAATGCATTGTCATGGAGTCTGCTCTGTTATGATGATGACAACGATTACCATGTCTGTCACAATGGGGAGAAGACTGAACTCTCTCTCCGTCCCTCTGACTCTGTCCTCCGTCTCCGTCGCTCCAACAGAGTAGCAGTGTATGTAGACTGTCCCGCTGGCACTCTGTCCTTCTACAGAGTGTCTTCTGATACACTGAAACACCTGCACACCTTCAAGTGCACGTTTACTGGACCTCTCTATGCTGGGTTTGGGTGCTGGAGGTATGATGGTTCCTCAGTGTCTCTGTGTCAGATCTAGAGGTTCACTAACTTCCTGTTCTCCTGGAGGAACCACTCTGCTGCATCTTCCTCTCCTCTCCTCTCCTCTCCTCTCCTCTCCTCTCCTCTCCTCTCCTTTCTCTTACTGTATCCTCCTCTCCTCTCCTCTCCTCTCCTCTCCTCTCCTCTCCTCTCCTCTCCTCTCCTCTCCTCTCTCTTACTGTATCCTCCTCTCCTCTCCTCTCCTCTCCTCTCCTCTCCTCTCCTCTCCTCTCCTCTCCTCTCCTCTCCTCTCCTTTCTCTTACTGTATCCTCCTCTCCTCTCCTCTCCTCTCCTCTCCTCTCCTCTTACTGTATCTTCCTCTGCTCTCCTTTTTTTTCTTTTCCTTTTTTTCTTCTTTTTTAACAAATGTTACTGGTGTTAATGTTAACAAATGTTAATGTTAAGTCGTGAAAATGTGTGCAAATCTTTGAATATATGTGTTTTTAAGCGACCATTTGTAACTCAAATTTTGCTTCTGGGAAACAGCGTTTTCAAAAAACCTTAGAAGGGTTTGAAATATTGCTAAGATTTGCACAAATGTTCACGATTTTTCAAAAATAGCAGATCTACAAGCTCGCTTTGAGGGTGTATATCTGCTATTTTTCAACAGTTAAAGCACAAAATAACACGTAATAATGTGTTCCCAGTCTAAATGGGTTAAACTCCCCTCCCTCCCCATGAAGAACATTCATGGGGGGCCCGCAGTTAATGCTTGTACCCAGGGCCCACAATTTGGTGCGACACCCCTGCATGTAATGTAAATAACCTATGATTTTATCCATTTATGGTGCTTTATCAAAGCCACGTGTTTGGTCAAATGTAATGTAATGAAGCTATGATGTCATTGATGTATTGTCTGATGGACATTGAGATGGTTGTACAATGTTGTGCTCATTAACTCTTATGTAATGCTTTGTTTAGCCCTATGGTAAGCTGTGTATCATTAGTGACATGATTTCTAATAAACACATGAGAAAGACACTTTGTTTTGATTCTGTCCTGTCTTCAACAGGGGGTCCTCAGAGAGAGTTACAACAGGGGGGCCCCCAAATCGTTGTTTTACAGTAACCACATGAACCCTGGCATCCATATGTAACGGAGGTTGATCCGAACTTCCCCACCCGGCTTCGAACGCGGGTCTCCCGCGTGAAAGTCCAATATCTTAACCATTACTCCAAAGGGATATCCCTATGGAATCGGGGCAGATACTAGACTTTTGAGGCTTCAGGCTGGGGCTGCGACTCTCTCTGCCACACTCACCCCCCTTTGACCTCCTCCTACGGGGAAGCCCGGATCCGGGTCACGGCACCAATGTAACGGAGGTGATCCGAACCTCCCCACCCGGCTCCGAACCCGGGTCTCCCGCGTGAAAGTCCAATATCTTAACCATTACTCCAAAGGGATATCCCTATGGAATGAGGGCAGATACTAGACTTTTGAGGCTTCAGGCTGGGGCTGCGACTCTCTCTGCCACACATATTCCGAGGGGAATGTAACGTTCACCCAAAATGGCAGATCTACAAGTTCACACCGCCTGGAGCTGCGAGGCGTTGTGAACTTGTAGATTGTCTGTTTTCGCGGAAAAAGAGGTTTGGTAGGCTATAGGAGAGGAAAAGAGCAGACTAAGTACAAGTTAATGTCTGTATATAGCAGTGGTGGAAAAAGTACTCTAATGTTTTACTTATGTAAAAGTATCAATACTGCAATATAGAAATACTCTTACAAGTAAAAGTCCAGAATTCAAAATGTACTTGAGTAAATGTACGACGGTATTGGCATCAAAATGTCCTTAAAGTACCAAAAGTAAGTACAAAATGTTTGAAAATAGCAGATCTACAAGCTTGTAGATCGGCTATTTTCAAATTTTCAAATAGCCATGGTATAAAATAGGGCTAAAGTCGGTTAATGTGTGTTTTATAATATTATAATTTACATCTGCAAAGTAATAGTAACTAAAGTTTTCAAATATTTGTAGTGGAGTAAAAGTATAGTATTTAGATCCGAGATGTAGTGGAGTAAAAGTGAAAGTATTGGAAATTGGAAAGTAAAGTAGCCTACATGGTTACTTTACACCACTGGTATATAGTCATTGAATCCCACATACTGTATTTAATAGAAAAGATATGTAAACAAAACAAACACTGATGATAGTGCTGTCAAACAAGTCTAAGAATCTATCTGTGAAATCTATGACAATGTTTAACCTGCAACACTGTTTCATACATTATGTAGTGGGTGGTCCCTGCTTCATCTCTCTCTCAGCTAAGGGGGTCCCTGCTTCATCTGTCTCTCAGCTAAGGGGGTCCCTGCTTCATCTCTCTGTCTGCTAAGGGCGTCCCTGCTTCATCTCTCTGTCAGCTAAGGGGGTCCCTGCTTCATCTCTCTGTCTGCTAAGGGCGTCCCTGCTTCATCTCTCTGTCAGCTAAGGGGGTACCTGCTTCTCCACTGACTTAAATAAATGTGTAATAACAGTGGCTAAAAGTTACTTAACGGTCCGCTGTCACGCCCCGAAATTATAATAGTATGATACAGTAGGATACAGTAGGTCATGTGGTCTTTTTTAAAACGATCTGAATCAAATGATCCCATCCCCCGTAGCGCAGCCCCCTCCACTCCCGGGGAGGAGGAGTAGACACAGACAGACAGCCTCAGTCTGGAGAAATGCTGATAAACACGCCGTTTCCATTTCATCAATATATAGGCTATATCCTTCTTCAAATCACTTACTTACCCCAACATCGTTCCTTTGAAACTATTAACGTTATGGAGAACGCATTCTAACATGATTAACCAGAGCTCTCAGCTGTGTGTGTGTGTGTGTGGCGACTCACCCCTGCAGCGTTGGCAAGCCCCCCCCGCATGTAGTTCCCCGCTGCCTGGCGGCGAGTTTAAAAACTCTACGCTTGCTAAGGGAAGGAGCGCTCGTTTTCTACAGCGTCGGCAGTTATTGTCCACGACATTGCAAGCGGCGCGAAGGCCAGCGGTCCTTGGTCCTGCTCTTCGCGCCCGAGCGAGTTACGAAGCCGTGGTGAATGCAATCGTTATATTTATGCCCAGGCCGTAAGGCCTGGGCAAGCGCACGATAAACGCCATGATAATTGGGTTTTGGTGCACCTCGCGCGGTCCAAGTGACTACAATGGAGCGCTCCCTACCTCCGGTTCAGCCAATCACAAGCTTCAAAAATGAGTGCAGGGCGTGGTTTCCCTTAGCAAGCGTAGAGTCTCTAAACTCGCCTGGCGAGAGGGCAACATCCCCTCTCGGTGAAAACATTGTGTTTTCCATTTCAACAATTAAACATAAACAACCATATTCACATGAACAATGGGGAAGTAACAACCTATTTTGGGGGGAAATATAATTTTTATATGCACAGATTTATATATAAATTTGTGTCTTTAGCTTTAGCTTTAGTGCTAGCCCAGTATAGCCCTGTTGGGGCAGAGAAGTTGCTTTCTGGGGGCTGCTAGAGCGGCCCTGCGGGCGATGGGAAGAAAATGTACATTTTACAGACATACAGTAAGTAACAGTGGCGCCGGCAGTGGTAAAATAGTGAGGGGACGGTGATGTGGGCGTGGCCAGGTGGTGACGTCATAACCGTAACCAAACGTACACCAACAATCACTAGCACAATGTGTTGTTAGATGACAATTGTTAGTAGCTCTGGATTAAGAATTGAATTCAACTTTTTCACAATACATAACTTGTTTTATCCTGCTTTTCTTATTTCAATATTAATTATTATGCCCTACAATGTTGTACGCCTATGCCTTGTTATGCCTTCTGTAATCTCGGCATGAATGAGGGCTCTGCTGCGCTCAATGTATTTTCGAGAAAATACATTAAGTTTAAATGTGAATAAAGTAAGGGAAATTCCAGCTACTGTATATAATAGTGAAAGTTAGAACGAACTGCTTTTACATCGTAGTCGACTGAGTGAGGAGAGAGAGAGAGTGACCGAGCCGACGCTGCAGCCCGGCCGTCAGTGAAGAAAAAAGAAAAGTAGACCTACTCACATGTTTTACTTAAGTAAGTAAAAGTAGAAATACTCTGTTAGAAGTCCCATGTCCAAAATACTTGCATAATGACGTTTTGGTATCAAAATGTAGCTACTGTATAAATAAAACGTAGTCATTTGCAGAACGTCCCATTTCACAGGTTTTAAAAAATGTACCATAGATACAAATATTTTAGCAGATCTAAGCTCACAATTATAGCTAAGCGTCGCATTGTGATCTTGTATTTTCATTTCTAATGGTCTAAATATATAGACTGAACTGGTTAATGTATGCCTTTATAATAATCGAAATCTGCAAAGTAACTTAACTGTTTTCAAATATTTGTAGTGGAGTAAAAGTAGCCTACATATTTGCCTCTGAGAAAGCCTAAAAATTGTACTTACAGTACAGGCTACTTGAGTAGGTCTATAATGTAGGCTAATTTGTTACTTTAGGCTACCATGCACTGCAGCCTGGCCGTCATCAGAAGTTCAGAACCGGTTGAACATGTAGCAGACAGACTTGTGTATTGGAAGCAATTAGCATGAGTGACTGGGGGTCGCACTGGGCGGGGCTACTGCCCTCGCGCCGGTCGAGGAGAAAAAATACAGAAAAAAAAGAAGAAAAAAAAAGGTCGAGCCTGAAAAGTGGGGTGGCAGAACAGTCCAAAAAAACCCCGGCTCCGGCGCCGTTGGGTAAGTAACAGTCAATTAATTCATTTGATTGGCTTATCACGCATCCTCACAGTGAGGATTGGTGATTTATTGATTTGAATGGTTTTAAATAACAATTGCAACGCCAAAGGAGGAGCAATTGGTGGTATAATTGTAATAACTAGAGGTTCGCGGCCCTTCGGGCCGCTCACATCTAGAGATCGCGCCTGCTTCGCAGGCGCTCACAGCTACGTTGCAGCAGTGATCCACCCACATCCATCCATCCATCCATCCACATCCATCCATCCACATCCATCCATCCATCCACACATCCATCCATCCATCCACATCCATCAATCCACATCCATCCATCCATCCATCCATCCATCCACACATCCATCCATCCACATCCATCCATCCATCCATCCACATCCATCCATCCATCCATCCATCCACATCCATCCATCCATCCATCCATGCATCCAACCACATCCATCCATCCATCCATCCACATCCATCCATCCATGCATCCATCCATCCACATCCACCCATCCACATCCATCCATCCATCCACATCCATCCACATCCATCCATGCATCCATCCATCCACATCCATCCATCCATCCACATCCATCCATCCATCTGTCTGTCTGTCTGTCCATCCATCCATCCATCCACATCCATCCATCCACATCCATCCACATCCATCCATCCATCCATCCACATCCATCCACCCATCCACATCCATCCATCCACATC
>NC_137831.1:7194394-7196894 GCF_963921795.1 Nannobrachium achirus | reverse complement strand
TTATTCTGACTAAGGGAATGTCTACAAGGGAAAAACTACTTTCTGGCCTTGACAGCCCAAAAAGAAAATTCCTATCTGATTGCATTAAATGATGTTAAAGTCTCTGGATTTGCCATTGACAGGAGTTGGCATGTGGCTGGTTAGAGTACACAGTAAATGTACAAGAATATGTACAAATGTACATGAATAATGGTTGCATATTCACAGGCTTATTTATTGAGCTTTATATAGGCTATCCCAGGCAGATAATGTTAGGAGTGCAATTTGAATCTGAGTGCACACACGCACGCACACACACACACACACACACACATACACACACACATGCGCGCACGCATGAAAGCACGCACACACACACACACACACGGAGAGAGAGAGAGAGAGAGAGAGAGAGAGAGAGAGAGAGAGAGAGAGAGAGAGCTATCCAGTATCGTCGTGGATTTCTCTCGCACTCGCAGACGCAGCGTGGGTGAACGAACTTCCATCGCTGCTGCTGCTGCTGCTGCGTGGAACAAGCGCGATTAAACAGACAGACAGACAGACAGACAGACAGACAGACAGACAGACAGACAGACAGACAGACAGTCAGATCAATCAGACCCATAGGAGACAGAGACAGACAGACAGCAGAGATGAGTGTGCTGCTGCGCAGCCGCGGTGCATCAGCCCTGCTGCTCAGCGCTGCTGTGCTGCTGCAGGTGATGATGCTGGTGCAGGTGGACTCTGCTGCTGCTGCTGGCGTTAAGAAGAGGCTCAACAAGGACGGCCGTCCCTCCTCCTCCCCCTGGTCCTCCGCCGCTGTGCAGGAGGACCGGGACGACCAGGAGGACCAGCGGGGCGTGCACCAAGCCAGATGCGCCTCCAGGTGCCTCGCTCTCCGCAGGACCAAAGCAGACGCCCCCGCCGCCTCCTCCAAATACCACCACCACCAGCAGCTGCTGCTGACAGAGGAGGTGAGTTCAGACTGAAGTGTACAATCCTCTGCTTGCTACTACAGTGTTTCTCTAACTTTCAAATGGCAAGGTCTCCTCTTATCTCTGTGACAGACAGTGTAGTCTACAAATGGAACCAAATGGACCATGTGTGTTTCCATTTGTATCATGTCTGAGTTACAGACCTACAGAGTCACGTACTGGAATCCACTTTGTGAACCACTGTTCTACTAGGCTAGAATACTCAGCCTACTGCAGTATATAATGCAGTGTAGGCTACTGTTGCAAACAAATGCCTGGAATTCAAAATGATTGGCATCAAATTGTACTGTAAGTACCCAAACTAAAAGGAGGCTACTCATTATGCAGAATGTCCCATTTTAAGTTATATATACAATCTACAAGTAAAAGTAAATAGCCTACTATATAGCCCCCAGAATGACTTTTTTTTCCTATTGATTACTCATACCATGGAGAGGCATGCCACTTGATGTTCAATAATATATATATTTTTTAGTTTTTTGTCACCTTTCTAAGACAATAGTTTGATTAGCCTAAATAAACTCACATTGATTCCGGATGTTATGCATTCGGGTCCTCATCCAGAATCAATGGGGGTAAATTTACATAAATACATTTTTTTGACAAATACAAAAAAATATTATTGAACTCAAGTGTCCATGGCATGAGTAAAAAAAAAGAAAAAAGGTCATTTTGGGGGTTGAACTACTCCTTTCAGGCCGTTTAGGGCATTCCTAATTTTTGTGGCATAGCAGAAGAATGAAAAAAATAAAACAAGTTTTGAGACAAATCTGGGTTGCACTGGAGCGGTCTCTGGTGTTGGGATCGTGGACATCAATTAGTAGTTTGATATGCATTCAAGCTGACCAGTGTGTGCCAATCTAATTGGGTCTCAACTTGCTGTGAGCGTGGGTAGCCGCAAATTGCAACACTAGATTTTATTTTAATCGGACAAATCTAGGGTTGCAATACCTCCCATAGGCAGCCAATGCATCAAAACAGTTTTTTGCTATCTGATTGTATTAAACAGCGTCGAACTCACCAATATTGGGGCTGTATGGAAAGCTTGGAGTATCCTCTTTCTATCTGCAAAGTGTTTATTTCTTAAAAATCCACTGTAGACATGTTAGGAGCTACTTTCTATCAAGAAATTGGCTTCAGGTGATTATTTTTTCTAAGTGCTGGAGTTTGGAAGTGCTTGTAAGAAGTCACTCAGCGGTCCTGTGTACCACCTGGTTCTAAATGTCACATAATACAGGAGGCAGTGGGACGCTGCGTACGAGCGCTTCCGAAGTTCAACACCTAGAAAATAAACCATGTCTGCTCGGATTTCTTGACAGAAAGTATAAAGCTTTCTCATAACATGTCTACGGTGGAGTTTTATGAAAGAAACTCTTTGCAGATAGAAAGAGGATACTCCGAGCTTTCCATAGAGCCCCAATATAGGTGAATTTGAAGTTGTTTATTACAATCAGATAGCAAAAAAACTGTTTTGATGCATTAAATCTAGTGTTGCAATTTGCAGCTAGAGCGTGGGTATGCACCCA
>NC_137831.1:7176894-7189394 GCF_963921795.1 Nannobrachium achirus | reverse complement strand
TGTGTGTGTGTGTGTGTGTGTGTATTGCAGTTGATGCTCAGGGCAGGCTAGACTCAACAGCACCTCTCTGGTCACCCAGGGTTACTACATACAGGCTACATACAGACCCACCCACCCACATACCCACATACCCACCCACATACCTACACACACGGCCACGTATAGGGGAGCTTGTGTTCCACACAGCTCCAAAAAGCACATATACAAGCTCACAGCATGGCACTGAGTGCTGTGCTGCGAGCTTGTAGATCTGCTATTTTTGAGAAATTGTGAACGTTAATTTTGTGCAAGTCTTTGCATACTTTTGACCCGATTCTATAAGTGTCTTTTTCTAAATCCTTCTTCTAAATCAGTGGTTCTCAATCTTTTTCATGCCGAGCAAGGACCCCCAAAACTACATGCGTTCCCAATCTCAAAATATGTTGTTCCAGGGACCCCCCAGAAG
Source organism: Nannobrachium achirus (assembly GCF_963921795.1). Lineage (NCBI taxonomy): Eukaryota > Metazoa > Chordata > Actinopteri > Myctophiformes > Myctophidae > Nannobrachium > Nannobrachium achirus. Next base: position 7,188,949 of record NC_137831.1, on the reverse strand, counting down.
CAAATATTTGAGTTACAAATGTTCGCTTTAAAAATGAAAAATAGCAGATATACAAGCTCACAGTGCGGCACTCGCGCTGTGAGCTTGTATATCTGCTATTTTTCAATGGTTAAAGCGTTAAATAATTCTAGGCCTAAACGGATTAAATGGCACTCGGCAGTCATGAAAGGTATCGCTATATTTGTCGAACGCGCGACTTTGACATCCAGACTTCCTCCACATGCTTTATTCTCCCCCCGTCTTGGCCCAGATGAACCCAAACACGCGCAACGACGCGTGTCCAAACAATCCACTGGGCTCGTCAACGACACGACGCCGACGTCTTAACAATCCACTGGGCCGGTCAGCGGCGTCCAAACAGGAAGTTCGCAGACAATGACGGTCCATTCACTCACTCTCCTCCGGAGGAGGGGGAGGGGGATGTCGTTTATCTTGCCGTCCAATCAAACGGCGGCATGCGGCGAGCACCGCGGCCCGCCGCCCAGAAAGAGATGCATTATGAGAGGTTATCGGGGGAGGTCACCCTGACCCTTATCTGTGCTGCTGGAGAGGTCTGCACTCGTGCACACGCACACACACGCATGCGCATACGCGTGCACACACACACACACACACACACACACACACCTATACTGCTGAGTGAAAGGCTGAATCGTATATAGGGCTGTCACGATTATGACTAATTATGATTATTTTACATGACGATTAATTGTCACTCAAATAATTGTGATTAAAGATTTAATTGTGTTTTTGAATTCATAGACTTGTTTGACAGCACTGTCATGTTGGATTCATGTTAATGTGTATTTTCAGACATTTAACCACTTAAATTGTCGATTTTGGTGAACTTGACCTTTCACTATGTACTTGGTCTGCTCTTTTTTTTTTACCTCTACATCATTTGCCGAAAATAGCCGATCTACAAGCTCTCAACGCCTCGAGGCGTTGAGAGCTTGTAGATCTGCTATTTTTGGCTAAAGTTCTCCTTGGAATAGGGATGCGAAGGTTCAAGTTGTTAATTTAAAATAATTAATTATCCTATCACACAAGGTATTTGGTGGCCCCCCATGTAGTAACTCTAAGGACCCCCTAGGGGTCCCGGACCCCCTGTTTGAAGACCCCTGATCTAGGCTGTCCCAGGCTAACAGTACTGTCAGCTCTCATCTAGGCCGCGCGCTCCTCAGATGCAGCAGAGACGGACCGTCTATAATCCAGCCTCCCGTCTCCATCTCTCGCCCTCCTTTTCCCCGCCCTTGCTGCATTTTCCGCCCCATTAAACAGCTCAAAGCAAGCGCCTAATCCCCCCGACTCATCCAAGTACTTTACCCTCATACGATTTTTAGGCTTTTTTTGGTTTTGCAGTAAATTCCAGTAATTTCCAGTAAATATTCCACATGTACTTCCGCTGTACTACATCTCAAGAGGCAAATGTTGTACTTTTTAGTTTTACTCCACTACAATTATTACTTTAGTTAACCGTTATTCATAGATTTTGATTATTATTGCAAGACATACTTTGACCTACTTTTGATCTACACTTTGACTATTTACACCTACACTTTGACTATTTACAAAGGATTTTGTATCCATTTTGAAAATGGTAAATGGGACATTCTGCATTTGGTACTTCAAGTATGTTCTGATGCCGATCCTTTTGTACCCCGCCGCTTCAGTAGTCTGTACTGCAAATAAATGCATGCGACTTTTGTTGGAGAAACTCTGGAGATGCAGAGAGAGAGAGAGGGAGAGAGGGAGGGAGGGAAGGAAGGAGGGAGGGAGGTAGGGGCGAGGGCATAGAGGGACATAGAGGCAGGTTTGAGGTCATTTTGATTCAATTTGTTTGGTTTTCATCAAAAAATTAAAAGGAAAAAAAAAAACACCATGACTTGTTTCCAAATTGGGAAACAATGCAAGGCTTGCAGCGTGTAATTGGTCATGTCATCCTGTGTGTGTGTGTGTGTGTGTGTGTGTGTGTGTGTGTGTGTGTGTGTGTGTGTGTGTGTGTGTGTGTGTGTGTGTGTGTGTGTGTGTGTGTGTGTGTGTGTGTGTGTGTAAAAAGTGAGCGCCCCCTTGTCCGCTCTTAAAGGCGTGTGTGCTTAAAAAATATTTATATTCCCAGTTTCCCACTTCCATTATTTCACCTTTTGCACACACACACACACACACACACACACGCACACACGCACACACGCGCACACGCACACGCACACGCACACGCACACACACACACACACACACACACACACATTTGCACGTGCGGCGTCGTGTTGCTCTAGAACAGTGGTTCTCAACCTTTTCAGGTACATTTAGTTTGACTTGATCCGTTCCATTGTGAAAATAGCCGATCTACATGCTCACAACGCTGCGAGGCGTTGTGAGCATGTAGATCAGCTATTGTCACAATTTCTGCCTCAAATATCTGACAATTTGGACAATATTTGACCAGAGGTACTAAAAAGTAATTGTCGCTTCAGCAATGTGCAGATACCCTTAAACTGTATGTTTGGTCTGTTTACTGTTGAGTGATAGAACAATGTTAACATTTAGCAAAGCATGTGGGGACCCCTCAAAATAATTTGGGGACCCCCATGGGGGGGGGGGGGGGGGGTCCCCCCTGGGGGTCCCGACCCACAGGTTGAGAACCACTGCTCTAGAATAGAAGGCCAGTGTTATGAGCTGCTGAAACAAAGTAGGCTGTCCGGACACGGATGAGAGAGGAAGGACATGACTCTCACAGGACCAAACTCTCCTAGCTCACCTCTGGGTGGAAACACAAGTTCGTTTAGAGGTCAGATATCTTTTTTTAAAACCTTCGGGGGAACAGGACTTACACAACTTCCTGTGAACACAGCAGCTTCTGAAGCATTCTTTAGCTCCCGGTCTTCAACAGGGGGTCCGGGACCCCTAGGGGGTCCGCAGAGTTACTACAGGGGGTCCCCCAAATCTTTGTGTCATAGAAACTTTTTTTTTTTTCTTTTTTTATATCAGCCACTTGAACCCTAGCGTAGTATTCCGAGAACTTAAGCCAACGAATCAGCAAAGAGGTTTGGTGTAGAGGGGAAAAAGAGCTGACTAAGTACAGGGTGAAAGGTTAAGTTTATTAAGTATTGACGGTTCAAGTGGTTACATATCTGACATTGACATGAATTCAAAATATAGTGAGGATAGTGCTGTCGAACAATGAAACTACTGTATATGGAATCTCTGAAAAGGTTGCTTCATCTCTCTCTCAACTAAGGGGTCCTTGGCCTGAAAACGTTGAAGACCCCTGCTTTAGCTCCATGGTCACTGAACTACATATTGGACACGATCGTCACAAGCCACACAATATTCCCAAAATGTTCGCAAAAAAAAATCTTTTTTTTTCAGAGAGACAAATGCAGAGAAAATCTATTTTTATTACTGGCCTTTCTTTGTCCCAGCAACACACTCTAGCGGGATCGATACCACCAGTAAACATAGGGATGTGCACAAGATTTCCATCAGAAGCCGGAGCCAACTTAGGGCAGTGCATGGTTCTCAACCTTTTCGGGCTGCAATCCCCAAATTTTAACTGGGGACCCCCCCCCCCCACCCTGAAGAAAACTTGAGGCATTACAGTTTGTATAACACGGTTCTATTGTGAAAATAGCAGATCTACATGCTCACAACGCCTCGCAAGCAACGCCTCGCGATCATGTAGATCGGCTATTTTCACAATTTCTGCCTCTAATATTTAGGATAAAAATCCACTGGTCCTAGACTCTTCACCCTCATGGCCCCCAAATGGTGGAACAAACTCCCCATTGCAATTAGAACTACCGGTACTCAATCCCTAGCTTTCCTCCGTGGTCTGAAGACTCACCTCTTCAGACTCCACCTCAGCCCATAGCACTTACCATAGCAGTTCTGCCTATCCTCAAATGACCATACCATGTAATAGCATTTTTATAGTTTTCTTTTTTTTTTTTTTTTTTTTTTTTAGTTTTTACTGAATAGGTGCTTGGCCTACCTATTTTCTTATTTTTCTTAGATGACTATTTATATGTTTTTGATGTATTGATGTTGATGTATTAAAGTATTACCTTGTGTTGGAGCCAAATTACATTATTCTTTATTTTTATTTGGTTTATTGAAATGAATGGTCTGGCCTTGCCTTATTGTCATGTAAACTTCAGGTGGTTGCCATGGCGCTGCTGCTGTCAGCTGTCAATCATTGTTGGTTACCATAGTAACTTGATATACCGGTATACCTGGCCTTGATTGCGGCCAGGTGGGTTGCAATGAGTGCAGGAGCAACAGGTTTTCGACCGTGTTCCGTGTTTAGCGTGATATTGTGTATTGTACAGGTCGGCATTCAATGCTTTTTGTTTTATGAGCCTTTGCATATCATTCTTGTGTCAATAGAGGCCTATCTGGGCCCGCCCCTTTCCCCCCTCCCCCTGAGCGGCAGCCATGATGGAGTTACTGCTGCAGCAGTGTGTGTCTATGTCTATGTCTATGGAGATGGGACTTTTAATGAAATTAGTCATTACCAGTCCCATCTCCATGATATTTAGATCTAATTCCTTTGCCAGTTCCATCCGCATGATTTGTAGATCTAATTCTATGAGTCCCATCCCCATGATTTGTAGGTCTAATACCATCGCCAGTCCCATCATTATGATTCGTAGATCTAATTCTATCTGTTCCATCTCAATTATGTTTAGGTCTAATTCCATCGCCAGTTCCATCCAAATGATTTGTAAATCTAATTCTATGAGTCCCATCTCCATGATTTGTAGGTCTAATTCCATCGCCAGTCCCATCCTTATGATTTGTAGATCTAATTCTATCTGTTCCATCTCAATTATGTTTAGGTCTAATTCCATCGCCAGTTCTATCCGCATGATTTGTTGATCTAATTTTATCAGATCCATCCCAATGATTTTTAGATCTAATTTCACCACCAGTTCTATCCTTATGATTTGTAGATCTAATTCCATCAGTCCCATCTCAATTATGTGTAGGTCTAATTCCATCGCCAGTCCCATCCACATGATTTGTTGATCTAATTCTATATAGTTCCATCCTCATGATTTGTAGATCTAATTCCATCGCCAGTCCCATCCTTATGATTTGTTGATCTAATTCTATCAGTCCCATCTCAATTATGTTTAGGTCTAATTCCATCGCCAGTTCCATCCCCATGATGTGTAGGTCTAATTCGATACATTCCCAACTCCATGTTCTTTAGATCTAATTAGATAGTCACATCCCCATGATTTGTAGATCTAATTCCATCACCAGTCCCATCCCCATAATGTGTAGGTCCAATTCCATCGGCAGTTTCGCCAGTTCCATCTGTATGATTTGTAGATCTAATTCTATGAGTCCCATCCCCATGATTTGTAGGTCTAATACCATCGCCAGTCTCATCCTTAAGATTTGTAGATCTAATTCTATCAGTCCCATCTCAATTATGTTTAGGTCCAATTCCATCGCCAGTTCTATCCGCATGATTTGTAGATCTAATTCTATATAGTTCCATCGTCATGATTTGTAGATCTAATTCCATCACCAGTCCCATCCCCATGATTTGTAGGTCTAATTCGATACAGTCCCATCCACATAACTCATCTGCTTACAATAAATGTGACAAATCTCTGTGAGTATGTATGTATGTAATCCACTTATCTCGAGAAACGTTCGTCCCACCGGCTTCAGATTCGGCACATGAATTAGATCTACAAATCATGTGGATGGAACTAGCAATAGAATTAGACATACAAATGATAGGGATGGGACTGGTGATGGAATTAGATCTACAAATCATAAGGATGGGACTGGCGATGGAATTAGACCAACAAATCATGGGGATGGGATTCATATAATTAGATCTACAAATCATGCAGATGGAACTGGTGATGGAATTAGACCTACACATGATGGGGATGGGACAGATATAATTAGATCTACAAATCATGCAGATGGAACTGGTGATGGAATTAGACCTACACATTATGGGGATGGAACTGGTGATGGAATTAGATCTACAAATCATGGGGATGTGACTGTATGGAATTAGATCTACAAATCATGCGGATGGAACTTGCTATGGAGTTAGACCTACACAAAATTGAGATGGGACTAATAGAATTAGATCTACAAATCATAAGGATAGAGCTGGCGGTGGAATTAGATCTACAAATCATTGGGAAGGATCTGATATAATTAGATCTACAAATCATGCGGATGAAACTGGCGAAACTGGCGATGGAATTGTACCTACACATTATGGGGATGGAACTGGTGATGGAATTAGATCTACAAATCATGGGAATTAGATCTAAAGAATATGGAGATGGGACTGTATCGAATTAGACTTACAAATCATGGGGATGGAACTGGCTATAGAATTTGACCTTCACATAATTGAGATAGGACTGATAGAATTAGATCTACAAATAATAGGGATGGGACTGGCGATGGATTTAGATCTACAAATCATGAGGATGGAACTGTATAGAATTAGATCTACAAATCATGTGGATGGAACTGGCGATGGAATTATACCTACACATAATTGAGATGGGACTGATGGAATTAGATCTACAAATCATACAGATGGAACTGGCGAAACTGCCGATGGAATTGGACCTACACATTATGGGGATGGGACTGGTGATGGAATTAGATCTACAAATCATGGGGATGTGACTATCAAATTAGATCTAAAGAACATGGAGTTGGGAATGTATCGAATTAGACCTACACATGATGGGGATGGAACTGGCGATGGAATTAGACCTAAACATAATTGAGATGGGACTGATAGAATTAGATCAACAAATCATAAGGATGGGACTGGCGATGGAATTAGATCTACAAATCATGAGGATGGAACTATATAGAATTAGATCAACAAATCATGTGGATGGAACTGGCGATGGAATTAGACCTACACATAATTGAGATGGGACTGATGGAATTAGATCTACAAATCATAAGGATAGAACTGGTGGTGAAATTAGATCTAAAAATCATTGGGATGGATCTGATAAAATTAGATCAACAAATCATGCGGATAGAACTGGCGATGGAATTAGACCTAAACATAATTGAGATGGAACAGATAGAATTAGATCTACAAATCATGCAGATGGAACTGGTGATGGAATTAGACCTACACATTATGGGGATGGGACTCATAGAATTAGATTTACAAATCATTTGGATGGAACTGGCGATGGAATTAGACCTAAACATAATTGAGATGGAACAGACAGAATTAGATCTACGAATCATAAGGATGGGACTGGCGATGGTATTAGACCTACAAATCATGGGGATGGGACTCATAGAATTAGATCTACAAATCATGAGGATGGAACTGGCGAAGGAATTAGATCTAAATATCATGGAGATGGGACTGGTAATGACTAATTTCATTAAAAGTCCCATCTCCATAGACATAGACATATAGACACACACTGCTGCAGCAGTAACTCCATCATGGCTGCCGCTCAGGGGGAGGGGGGAAAGGGGCGGGCCCAGAAAGGCCTCTATAAATGGATTGGCATATTATCCAACTTTATATATTTACTCTCTGGACATTTACTTACTAAACACTACAAGCGTCAAACCAATGTTTTTATGCTCAATGCCCCCGCAGTAGGGTTTATTGGTAAATAACCTCGCCTACCAGGCTTTCTGAGAGAAAGCCTGGTGTTCGTTCACAACAGGCCGTTTGGTTTCCGCCTAAAGCGCGGAAATCACTAGAAGAAGCGGCGTCACTTCGATTTGGTTCCTCCTCGTTTGTTTCCCCAATCCCTATTAAACTGCTCGAGTAGCCTAGTGTAGTCTTGCAAGTCGCTAAAAGTTGGACTAAAAGATGCATATACCACACTTATTTTTCAAAAGCAAAACTACTCCGCATCAAAGAGTTTATTAGGTAGGCTCTGAAAGTGTGTCCTTGAGTGCAGGGGAATATTTTGGGTTAAAACTGAATCCGGTTTGATCTTTCCGGTAAATTGTAGTCCTTTGAGTACTACAACATGAAGTTTTGTGGTTTCCGCTCCAGACCGGTTACAAGCCTGAAAAGTGAAGTGATCCCAGACTAATTGGTAAAAGCCCCTACACCTTGCTTATTGTAAATCCGCTCTGGATTAAGAGCGTCTGCTAAATGCTTAAATTGTAATTGTATTTGTAAATTGTGGCTCCATTATTGAGAAGGTGCATCTTCCCATATTAAGAATCTTTGTTTCTCCTCTGCAGTGTCTGGAGCCTTGCAAGGACTCCTGGGAGAAGAAGGGGAGGGGTCAGTGCCGGGACCTGTGTGAGGTAACAGTATGATGTCACACTCTAAACCCCTCCTACTTTGTTTAAAGGGGCGTAGAAACCCTCGGCTGATTTTGTAGTTTGTTTTCCACTGAAAAAAAGAAAAAAACTACAGCAGGGTAAACACATTGCAGGCTTTTTTTTTGTTTTCGTTTGATTGAATACTTTATTAGTCAGAAATCTAAACAGCACGTGGTATACAGTAAGACATTATGCTAGTTTATTTTTTCTTCTTTTCAAACAAGATTACACATATTTCATTTGTTATTAACGTGAGAACAATCCATTATAGCAACTTTCCATGAGATGAAAGCTTGCCATTTCTATCAGCTTGGAGTCAATCAATGATGATGAAGATGACGATGATGTCAGTGGTAGGCAGCTTTCTGCACTGTCCACAGCCCTTCTCTGAGACACAGAGCGAGCAGACAAAACTATTATCATGAACAATAGTGAGAACATGAAGATCGGTTGAACATGGGTGAAGTTGTCCTTTAAGTTTCATAAATACTGAAACTGAACCAATGAAAAGTGTTAAAAGTAATAACTGCTGTAGTGCCCAAGGCCAATACTTAAAGCAGTGGTTCTCAATCTGTAGGTCAGGACCCCCAGGTGGGTCCCCAAATTATTTTTGGGGGGTTCCCAGATGATTAACTTAATGTGCAACATTTCTCACTCAACGGTAAACAAACCAACATAAAGTTTAAGCGTATAGATAGAGGGTATCTGCACATTTCTAAAGTGACAATTTAAGGACTTTTTAATACCTCTAAAATGACAAATTAAACGTTGGCCAAATTGTCAAATATTGTGAAAATAGCAGATCTTGAGCATGTAGATTGGCTATTTTCACAATAGAACCGTGTTATACAAAATGTAATGCCTCAACTCTTAGTGCTCCTCAGGGTGGGGGGGTCCCCAGTTAAAATAGGATTATTTTAGGGGTCACGGCCTGAAAAGGTTGAGAACCACTGACTTAAAGCACTACTGGTTGCCGACGGCCAGGGAGAAGTTAAGACGTGTGCTCAATAAGACTGATGTCCAAACGGGTCCATATAGTTGATAATCAATATATTATCTGTACATGGCCTAAGTCCTATATATTTTTTGTGGCCTACAAATTGGCATACAAATACACCACTGATAAGCCAACACGAACACAGTTGACTGTTGGTCTCTGACAATCACCAACACCTGCAGCTTGATTACAGACCTGATTAAATAGGCCTACCTTGACCATGTACCTTGCCCTGTAGTGCAATGTGTTTGCCTACTCATTTTGTCCCATGGGAAAAATATTATTTTAATAAAAATGTCCACCACAGGCTAGCATGTCGATGACCGTTGGTCCCTACTCCACTGTTTGGATAAGCAGTGATGATACAGTATGACCCAATGACCAGAACACTTGTCGTCCCCCTTCAACACACAGCGCTCCTTCCCCAAGAGGCAGTGGGAGTGCGTGACCAGCTGCGAGTTCGTCCAGTCGGCGCGGGCCGTGAAGCAGGGCGACTGCCCGCCTCCGGAGCGGGCCAGCGGCTTCGCGGCGGCCTGCGTGGAGAGCTGCGACCGCGACGCAGAGTGCTCGGCCCGGAAGAAGTGCTGCTCCAACGGCTGCGGACACACCTGCCAGGCCCCCAAGCACCCCTACAAGGGTAAGGCCAGGACACACCTGCCAGGCCCCCAAGCACCCCTACAAGGGTAAGACCACGACACACCTGCCAGGCCCCCAAGCACTCCTACAAGGGTAAGACCACGATACACCTGCCAGCAGGGACGTGCTGGCCATTGGGAAAAGCGGGACAACTGACTCCCGAACGGCTGGTTCATTCCCGGCCGGTCCAGGCCGGTCATTAGGAAAAAAATAAAAATAAAATGTCCTGGCCTTCGTTCCGTTTTGGGAGCTGGGCGGCCAACAAAGTAAATCGTCACTGTCGGGCAGAAACCTTGTATCTCCAAGTTTCAAATGTATACATTTTTTTCGCAAAGCAAAGCCCTGCTTCATCATATAAGGCCGTTGCACAAAAGTAGTGAAAACAGCCGATCTACAAGCACACAACGCCTTGCGGTGCGAGGCGTTGTGTGCTTGTAGATCGGCTGTTTTCACTAGTTTAAATCATTTTTAAAATGATAAATACAAAACAAACAGTTTTGGACATACAAGGTTTCCACCCGACAACGACAAAATATAACTCATGTACAGTAATTGGCCCACTGGCTTGTCACTTGTCATGATCTGAAATGGCAAATCTTTGAGTAGCAGCAGCAGCGCTATAGAGAGATCTCTCTCTATAGCACGCAATGAGGGCCTCTCCAACTCTTTTTCCCGGGCTGAATCAGGGGCCCAGCACGTCCCTGCCTGCCAGGCCCCCAAGCACCCCTACAAGGGTAAGACCAGGGAGACATTACTAAAACTACGCACACAAAGTAAGGACGCAGCAAGCACGTCAGGAACTGGACCGATCAGTGACGTCTCGATTGGGACCAGATCACAGCCCATATGGGGAGGATCTTGACGTCATTACCAGGACGTCATATGGACTGGAATTTGTTTGACAGGATTAACGTTATTGTTTGTAATGTTAGTTGAAATATGAGCTTAAGGGACATATCTAACTAGTTATGATATTTATCTGGCCTAGAATATCACCTGATTTCAACCAACATGAGTCCAGTGGAAACTTAACTTAATTCATTATTTCTCCCTTTAATAATTTATATAATTTTCATCGTTGATTAGTCACCTTTTTAATGAGGTACAGCTTGTAAGCATCGGGCATTCGTGGGAAAGAGCAACACAGCCAAACGTGTGGGTAGTGCTCCTCCAAAAAAAATCAAAATGGTCTTCAATCTGTTGGTATTCACCTTTGTTGCTTGGTGCATTGGATGATTGCACTCTCCCACAGTAATAAGGAAAAGATAAAACAACACATATTGGCCATTTTTACTCTTTTGTTAAGACTTTACTCTTTGTTCACTGAGACCTGTTGGGTGTGAGTGAATGCCAGCAGAACAGTATTGCAGGCCATTTTGGCACATGTTTGAGGGGCGCTATACCACACGTTTAGCTGTGCTGCTCATTCCATGAATGCCCGATGCTTATGCTGTACCTCGTTATAAAGGTGACTAATCAATGATAGTCACCTATCATCTTCTTTCGTGTATCATCGTCCTTGATGATTGGTTGACGACATTTTATTTCACAAGATGAACATTAAAGGACATATAAGTCCAGGGAACTGTAACTATTAGCTGAACGAAACCTTTTTGTTGCCAAGCATTAAAATCTTCAATGTCTTCAATTGCCTTACCTTTTAATGTTTTTAATGTGCATGGGTCATGCACGGATGATGCACCACACGTGTGCACGCCCCTCACAGCTTTCAAACAAAAACATCTGCTTGGAAGATAGAGGCTATTATGTTTATTTCAAACAAACACGGCTGCCATGTTTGAAAGACAGAGCTGTTCTGGGAGTCAAACATGCATATCGCGATCGTGGCGAAACCGGAAGTAGGAAGTAGAGAGAGTAAAAAAAAAACAGCCAACTTGGAAAACCCGTGTTTGGCACAGCCTATACCAAACTCTGCGAAACTCGTGTTTGACACCAAGTGTGTTAAATAAAAAGTATTTTTTTGGAGCTTGAAAGCAGTGTGCGGATGTTTTATCTCTTCCTTAATTCTCTCCTTGATGCCTTGATGTCCAAACACCTGAACACATACATTAGCTGTGAACTCAATCTTCTCTGAGACATAAT
>NC_137831.1:7069394-7171894 GCF_963921795.1 Nannobrachium achirus | reverse complement strand
CTTCCGTTAAACGCAGCACTTCCGCTAGAAATCTTGGAACCAAGCGGAAGTCATATCTTGGCCAGGGTGGGGTGGTGCATGTGAAGTAGTGCACGTGAGGCCAGGACACGTACGGCACGTCTCCGGTGGTGGAAGAAGCAGCCTCGTTCTCATCCGGGTCAATATGTGACTAAAAACACTACGGTTGGTCTCAGGGAACTATAAAGAGACGATTCATGAAGAAAAAAGTTAACTTTGGAACGGCCAAAATGTGCGCTTTTGGCTGAGTTACATTTAGACCCGTTTTCGCTGTGAGGAAGGGTCAGGAGATCTCAGAAGAGGGGCACTGTGGTGGAATTCAGATCAATCAATAATCATGAGAAAATGAGGAGACAAGACAATTATATTAGGTGGTGGTGTGGTCAGGTTTATGTAACATGATATCATGGACAGAAGTACAATTAACACTCTGGGCAGTGGTAAAAGAGTTCTGCCAAGAAGAATGGTCAGACACTACTGTGTGGCTTCAAGGCCTCTGGAACGAGCTGTACCATAACAAGATAGGCTTTACCAAAACAATAGTTACTGAGGCCTACTGAAGACCTCTCGACTCCTAACTACTGTATCAAGTATTAGTATCATCATACAGACCTAGATATTAATATAATCAATGAATGCGTATGCATAATCAATCATGATAAACTCTAATCTACTGCAGCACCAATAACAGAAATCCACCAAACCAGGTAGGAACAATCATGATAAAAGGCAAATTAAGGAGGGCATATTGTATGTTTTAGCCTGGATGTCCCCTTTAACTTTGTTGCTACCTCCGTTGAGCACCGAGTTTACCTTTGTTTAAAGCTGTCAAATAATTTGCCTCTGATCCGCTTGATCTGTTAGATCAGTGATATTGTGACAGGACAGGATCAAGTGGTGAAGAGCGTTTATGTCAGAGTCAGGGGTGTCACACCAAACTCTGGGCCCTGGGTACAAGGATTCACTGCGGGCCCCCCATGAATGTTCTTCATAGGGGGAGGAGGGGGTTTAACCCATTTAGACTGGGAGCGCATTTTTTACGCATTATTTTGTGCTTTAACTATTGAAAAACAGCAGATGTACAAGCTCACAGCTGCAAGATTGTAGATCTGCTATTTTTGAGAAATCGTGAAAATGTGTGCAAGTCTTTGAATATTTCAAAAAACCTATGTTTCTATGTCAGTGGTGCTCAACGCTTTTCATGTGAAGGACCCCCACAATTATATGTATTTTGTCACGGCCCCCCATCTCAAAAATATTTAGTTCCATGGACCCCCCAGAAGCAAAAGTTGAGTTACAAATGTCCGCTTAAAAAAATACATATATTGAAAGATTTGCACACATTTTCATGACTTTTCAAAAATAGCAGATCTACAAGGTCGCTAAAGTATAATGTAATCAAGGGCCCTCCACCTTGGGCCCTAGTAACTCAGTCCCCCCCCCCCCCCTTGTGACACCCCTGTGTCAGAGAGCGGCTCCCAGCACATCAAGGAGAGCCTGCAGGTTGTGGGCGAGGTGCCAGGCTAGGGTTTGTTGTGTTTTACTAGAGATTTCACAGTAGAGCCCTCGTGGCTGCCAACCCTGCCCTGGCATGTGAGAAGCCAATGCCTCTGGGAGGGAGGGAGGGAGGGAGAGAAGCGAGGTTGGGCACATGGGCGCGTGCACGCATCCGCCTGACTGCTGGGCGAGCGCTGGCGCTTTGGCATGGGATCAACTTTAACCAGGCGTTAATGACATCAGAGATCTCCATATATGGCCATAAAAGGGACAAGGAATCAAGACATCCACAACTTTCCAACGTCCCATCGTGCATTGTGCAGAAGGTGTGTGGCAGTCGAGTGTGATCTACAAGCTCACAACGGTTGCATCTGCGACGCGAGTCACGCGACGTGAGCTTGTATGTCTGCTGTTCTCCGGATGTGTCCCACACATAATGCTACAGTAAATTCTCGCATAAACAGCTGGAAAGGCAGACTGTTGTCCATTTTTTTTTCAGCCGAGAGTAAACTTTTTTTTTTCTGTTAACTTTTCTGGAAGGGTTTCTGGAATTGAGTTCAATGGACTTTTTTTTGTCCCTTTTCTGATTGGACAATATAATGTCCGATCAGACAGGATTGGGCAAGCTTCACGTGACATCACAATATCTAAAGTAAATGCTGAGACGGAATTAATTTCCCTGTGGATTCCTCAAGACTCGCAACACACTTTCTAGTTTTAGGATGTCCTTGGTTTGAGAACTACTGGTTTGGAAGGCATCAGGCCTGGAATTTCGTCATTTTGAGGTCAAGGCCACTTGGCCTTTGGTGTTGTAATTTTTTTGAGGGCACAAAGGCCAAATGCCAGGGCAGGAAGGCCATCAAATGAAACAAGATTTTAGTAGATTGAAAGAATTTGTTGAATTTAAGGGTTAGGGATGATAACCTAATCTGCAGTGAGATATATAAATGCAGGGTTATTTACAACCTGATCCATGCTCAGCCCTGCACCAATCAAAGTCACTGGATTGGTTTATAGATGGGGACTCTGGGGAGTTAAGATTTCAGAATCTCAACAAAAGACACTGGCATTTACATGACAAGAAAGAGATACCGGTGACTACATATGGACAAGAAAGACACAGAGAGGAGAAAGTGGTCAGATGGGGCATTAAGGCCACTGTGGCCTCAGGTCATGCCACTGGTTTTAGGGGCACAAGGCCAAACTGAGGGGCAACGGCGGCCATGGCCTCCATGAAATTCCTGTCCTGGAAGGCATACAGTTTGTAGAATCGACCTCAGGCCTTAATGGGCTAATGGTGGTTTCAGTTACAGTGCTGTTTCTCCCTGGCTGTTTGAACGCTACAAAAAAAAAAAAAAAAAAAACATGCTACCTGATCTTCCCTGTCAGAACATTTTTGAGATGTGCTTGAATTTGTTCACGCCCTGCTCGTACAGGCCTGTCACAGTTGTTGCATAATCGCCTACTCGCAATTATTTTAGATGATTTTCATCATAGTTTTTACATGAAGGATGTTCAGACAAAAAAAAAAAAGAAAGCAGGCTCTGCTGCTCAGCCTATAGATCCACACTATTGGCATTTTAAAAATGTTTTGTTGAAAGCGTCCATCCATCCATCCATCCATCTTCATTTCTTCAACCGCTTATCCGGGATCGGGTCGTGGGGGTAACAGTTCCAACTGAGACTTCCAGATTTCCTCCACTACCTCAGGGAGTATACCGAGGCGTTCCCAAGCCAGTTTGGAGATATAATCCTTCCATCTGGTCTTTGGTCTGCCACGGGGTCTCCTCCCAGTGGGACGTGCATCGAGGACCTTCCTGGGAAGGCGATCGGAGGGCATCCGTACTAGATGCCCGAACCAAAGTTATTAAATATGTGAAATATTTATTTGTACGGTATATTGAAGTTATTTGTCATATCTGCCCCAAGCTATTTTGTCTTACGAAGCCTAAAAAGGCCATGTTTCATCCATGTCTTGCTACATGTTCAATGCAGTTAGAAAAGATAAAAGATATCAATTTCATATTACATAAGAAAAGAGAGCTCAACCACGTGCACAGTGGAGATACAAGTTCAGTTAAAAACGTATGGTGCTTCTACGAACAACATGACTAAAAATTTACAGAAGAGTGATCCGAGCACTCAAAAATATCAAAAAGGAGAGGGTAAAGATACTTTATTAATTACAAAAGGTTTGAAAAGACAGCATTTTGCGACCCCCTGGTCTTCATCGAGGCACGTACAAGTGAAGGAAGTCAGAAGAGACCTAACTTCTCTCCAAAATGGCTGCTGTGCATGTAGCATATAAACTCAGCACACACAAAAAAAAAAAACTTGACTCAGTCCATTATATCTCCCCTTTAATTAATAACAGCAATTTGTATTGTGTTTTATATCATTGTTATCGTTGATTCGTCACCTTTACAACGAGGTACAGTTTGTAAGCATCGGGCATTCGTGGAATGAACACCACACCCAAACGTGTGGGTAGCGCCCCTCCAAAACAAAAATGGTCAAAATGGCCTGGCAGGCCTGCAATACTGTTCTGTTGGTGTTCACCTTTGTTGCTTGGAGCATTGAATGATTGCACTCTCCCACAGTAGGAAAGTAAAAGAAAAAAAAAACAACACATATTGGCCATTTTTACACTTTTTTACACTTTGTTAATATTAAACTCCCAAGCCCAAAACGAGAGTAAATGCCAGCAGGAGAACAGTATTGCGTGCCATTTTGGCATAATTTTGGTCGGCGCTACCCACGTTTGGCTGTGTAGCTCATGCCTCGAATGCCTGATGCTTACAAGCTGTACCTCGTTGTAAAGGTGACAAAACACCGATAAAGATGATATAAAACACAATACAATTTGGTATTGTTAAAGGGGAGATATAATGGGCCGAAGTCAAGTTTCCTTTTAGGCCAGGCAATCTACGCAAAAAAGGGCCTGACCCAAAATAAATTGCAATAGTAATGGTTCAAGATTATTTATAATCTTAGAGTCATCCAACAAACATGTTAAAAGTTTTCCATTTTATTCTTAGTAGATCAAGGTAAATTCAGGGGGTTCAAGTTAGGGTCCCTTCACTTAACTGTTCTGCTGCCCTTGACGATCCTCACCGTCATTAAAACCGGTTACTACACGACGCCATTGACAGCGCTCACCGTCAATCTTACTGTATTTACAGTAAATGTATTAATACTTACAGTATGTAGCTCCGGTCGCGGCCGCATCGGTAATGTCCGCGATTTGTTTAAAACGCACGTTGGGCGTGCACGCGAAGTGAAGCTCCTCCATGTTAAGTCAATGGAGAGGCCCATAAAGAGACTTCATTTACTCCAAATAAGACTTTATATCCCATAGCACAGCTCCAAACAACAACAACAAGACAAGCCTTGCGGCCGCCATGACACACTGTCACATGACACATGTCATGTGACTAGATGACGTAATCGTTGATGTCATTCAGCAGTCCGTGTGTGTACACACATTCCAGGCATGCCTTACACAATAACAGCGTGTGCTAATGGGCGGATCTGCGTGGCGTCAACGAAAAGTTAACCCTTCATACCCTGCAGCACTAATTGTGTTACTATACAGGAAAGAAAAGACCCCTCAAAAAATCTTCTTCAAGTAGCATGTGAGGGGTCTAACTAGGGGTTTTTCATGATTCTGAATCCATTCCAAGTATTTGTTTTGCACGAAAAACATTCCTCTGGCTAAAAACTGGCCCCCAAAACTATGGTTTAGTGATGAGTCATCACTTTTCTGGGGTCAGCTCAGTTTTGTTGTGTCCCTTTTTAGCCAGAGGAATGTTTTTCATGCAAAACAAATGCTTGCAATGGATTCAGGATCATGACAAACCCCTAGCTAGACCCCTCAAATGCTACTTAAAGAAGATTTGTTTTAGGTATTTTTTTCTGTATTGTAAGTGAAGGGACCCAAACTTGAACCCCCTGAATTCACCTTGATCCACTAAGAATAAAATGGAAAACTTTTAGCATGTTTTTTGGATGACTCTAAGGATCATAAACAACCTTGAACGATTACTATTGCAATTTCTTTTGGGTCAAACCTCAGATTGACTGGCCTATTTCTTTTTGTGCTGAGTTTAGTTGATGGCGGAGTTGAAAGGTGGTGACGGCGTCTCTCTGTGTGCTCCTGCAGACCACGGTGGAGCTGGACAGCATGCGGGCCAACAGGAGCTACAGCGTGGAGGTCCAGGCCGTGTCCTACTGGGGCCAGAACCAGCTGAAAGGAGCCAAGGCCGCCCTGCACTTCACCACACAGAGGGGTATGTATGGTATGATAGGCCCTGCACTTCACCACACAGAGGGGTATGTATGGTATGATAGGCCTAGCCTGATTTCAGACTCTACGCTGGAGCTTGAGTCTGAAGTTGTCCCTATTCTATTTGATTACAAAGGGGAGGGGATTTGAAATTTGAAATCCCCAATCACAAGAGATCTGGTGGGAGGGGTTGTGTTTGACTTTTGCACACAAAACATTCCCTCCTCCCCCTCCCCTCTATGACATGCACCAAACAGGTCATTGTCTTTGATGTTTCATTGATTAGAGAGAATCACTAACGAGCTATCGACACTAGTAGTTGTAGCTCTTTTGAAGTTCAAAGGAGGCAATTAAGAACTCTGGTGAGCCACCCCTCCCTCCACTGTTTCTGTTGATTTTCAAAAGTTAGACGCACCCCTCCTCCGTCTTGCATTGATTTCATTGGTCGGTTCGCCAATAAACCGTAGAAAGAGACGTGTCATATGACACCTCCAGACCAAGAGAAGCAGTCCACTCAGAGAGTGGGCGGGTCTATTGGCTGGAGCCAGGCAATGATAGGCCCTGCACTTCACCACACAGCGGGGTACGTATGGTACGGTACGGTAGTGGTTCTCAACCTTTTCAGGCCGCAACCCCCAGAATAATCATATTTTAACTGGGGACCCGCAACCCTGACGAGCACTAAGAGCTGAGGCATTACATTTTGTATAACACAGTTCTAGTGTGTATATAACAGGGTTCTATATTTTCACAATTTCTGCCTCTAATATTTGACAATTTGACCAATGTTTAATTTGTCATGTTAGAGGTATTAAAAAGTCCTTAAATTGTCACCTTGGAAATGTGCAGATGCCCTCTATACACTTTAACCTTATGTTGGTTTGTTTATAGTTGAGTGAGAAAACAATGTTGCCCATTACCTTAATCACCTGGGGACCCCCCACAATAATTTTGGGACCCCCAGGTTGAGAACCACTGCGCTATGCTATGCCGTTAATGCGATCATTGCTAGTTAGGCCTAACAAAAAAATGTGTTGGTTTCCGGTTGGCGACCGACCCTATTAAATACGTGCGACCCAAATGATTTTATTGGCATTTGGAGTGAAAATAAAAAAAATTAAGACAAAATCCGACGAGTCGTTCAAAAACGTCTTACAAAAAATATATTTGGTGCGACCACATAGCCCTACACGGGCTACAATACGAAGGGCGCACACTCTGAATTGTGAAGCGGCTCTTGTATTCCTCCAAACACACACACACACACACAAGCGCACACACAATCGGGGGACAACTACGTTGCCACTCACTCAGTCGGGACCGTACCTATGTTCCCCAGGTTCTATGTTCCCCAGGTTCTATGTTCCCCACTTTCTTACCACCTAACCCTACCCCTACCCCTACCCCTAACCCTAACCCTAACCATAACCCCACTAAACTAATGCTGTGAGGTGGGGAACATAGAACCTGGGGAACATAGAACCTGGGGAACATAGGTTGGACCCCACTCAGTCAACAACAACAGCGATGCTAGCAAAATTAGCAGCCCATCCACCAGTACAGCTGAGCCCTGCACAGCCACAGAGAGACGTGAGATGGAGTCGAAACATTTATGACAGCGTGGCATTCATCTGAAAGACTGTACGGCAACAGCAACAGTGCTTGCGGACCCCCGCGTGTCTCTCTGGGTTATGGTGCGACTGCAGGCTCACGGCTCAGCTCTCTGTCGCTCGCTCGCCGAGCTGTGTTATTTTGTCAAATCTAAGCTGGAAAATCTAACACTTCCGGTAGCCGATCTTTTCAGAATAAGATATGTTGCGCTAGCCGCAATAAGACTTCCAGGCGGTGGTCATTTTCGTAATGCAATAATACTTCCAGACGGTGGTCGACTTCTTAATCTCTTCAGAATAAGAGTATCGCTGAAGACATTGAAATATGATTTAATTTGTCAATTCATTAAAACTGTAATTAAACATTCAAATTCAATTACAAAATTATGTTTTAAATGATTCATTAAAACTGTAAATTAAACATTAAAATAAAAAAAATAAAAAAACTACCTACCCATCCTTCCCACGAGGAAATACAATAAAATTCCTTGCTACCCATCATGCCCACAAAAAAAATAAATAAATAAATAAAATAAAATAAATTCCCTACCTACTCAGCCCTAAAATGACAGCCAACCGGAAACCAAAGTTGTTGACCAATTTTAAGAGCAAAAGCATACAGTTAAAACATTCTCTTTTATTTGAACCTGGATCATCAGTTTCTTTCTTTCTTTCTTTCTTTCTTTCTTTCTTTGTTTCTTTCTTTTTTTCTTTCCCTCTCTCTCTCTCTCTCTAACCGTGCAGCCATCATCAGTGCTGTCCCGTCAGACCCTCCTCTAGACGTGCTGGATGTGGGGACCCCCTTCTATCAGGATGGACAGCTGCAGGTCCGGGTCTACTGGCAGAGCAGCACAGGTACACAAGCACGCACATGCACGCGCACGTACGTCAATGTCACACAAGAAACCCCCCATTTCAAATGGACGCAAACAAGTGTTGCTAACAGCCGCCTGTTTCTTTGAACGATCTTTGAACGGGCTACTGTTTGGAATAATAGTGTAAGCAAAACATCATAAACTGTAACAGTCAGAAATCAGGAAAGAAAAAAATATATGTACGGTAAACACCAAAGAGGTCAGGTGTTGTTCTTTCATAGCAGTTTTAAAGGAGGGTAGGGATTTAGTCTCCTTAATTTAGGCCTAGAATTATTGCATGCTTTAACCAGTGAAAAATAGCAGATATACAAGCTCACAGCGCGGCACCGAGTGCCGCGCTGCAAGCTTGTAGATCTGCTATTTTTGAAAAAAGTCGTGGAAATGTGTACAAATCTTTGAATATATGCATTTCCAAAGCAAACGTTTGTAACTAAAATTTTGCTTCTGGGTGGTCCCTGGAACTAAATATTTTGAGATGCGGGTCCGTGGCCGAATAAATATCATTTTGGGGGTCCTTCACATGAAAAGGTTTGAGAACCACTGACACAGTAGTCTCTCAAGAACAGACTAACTGAGCTCCAGTGAAAAGGACCTTTTCTTTGACGATGGCTGGCCAGATTACTGACACAGAAACATAGGGTTTTTCAAAAAACCTTAGAAGGATTCAAAAGACACTTATAGAATCGGGTCAAAATTGAAATTTTCAGGATTTAAAAAAAATAGCAGATCTACAAGCTCGCAGCGCGGCACTCGGTGCCGCGTTGTGAGCTTGTATATCTGCTATTTTTTAATATTTAAAGCATAAAATATTGCGTAATAATGTGTTCAGGCCTAAATGGGTTAAAGGCCGTTGGCAGGGCCTTCCACAGTGTAGTGGCATAGCAGGAGAACGAATGTAACCCTTTGCTTGAGCCAAATCTGGGTTAACCCTGCAAGGCCCGAATTAATTTCTACTGGACAAAAAAAATCAAAAAAAATCAGATGGTGTTGTAGGAGTCCTAATCACAGGAAAATGTAATGTTAAAAAATTAATAATGTTTTTGTAAGATTTTATAGCCATAAATCATAAATCATAAATAATGCTCTAATTTACATTTTGGGGATATTTTTCACAATAATAACACATGTACATGTTCTAGACATTCTAATGATCACGAAAAAAAATATTACAGGCATTTTACTCTAGTTTTTGTGAGGAATAGCTTCAGTTAAAAAGTGAGTTGTTGTTCGTCCAGACGCTGGAATTTCAATTTCTCTGGGAGGTGTGAATGTCAGTCTCTGTGGGGGGTATTTATATGCAAATATCGTGGCCAATGGCATCGTAATACTAAACAATAGGATTTAAT
Organism: Nannobrachium achirus; assembly: GCF_963921795.1. Lineage (NCBI taxonomy): Eukaryota > Metazoa > Chordata > Actinopteri > Myctophiformes > Myctophidae > Nannobrachium > Nannobrachium achirus. Next base: position 7,162,263 of record NC_137831.1, on the reverse strand, counting down.
GGTGATGTTAATGTGAAAAAATAACAGGAAAACTAATTATAACATTTTTTTTAAAAATATTTAAAAAACGTTGCCAAAAAGTAACGCTGGGCCTTGCAGGGTTAAACGAGATTAGTGGAGCTATGCCTCTGGTGTTGTGATTGTGGACGTCTTTGATGTTTTGGAAGTAGTTTCGAAAGACGCTGACATGTGGGAGAGTGTTTTTTGCAGGTCTTTCAGTTCGAGTGTATCAAAAAAGCAACTGGGTTAAGCACCGTTGGTCCGACCAGTTTAATATTCACCAGGTTAGCATTCACCAGTGTCGGCAGGTTAGCATTTCACCAGGTTAGCATTCACCAGCGTTAGTTTTAGAGGGTTAGGGTTAAGGTTAGGTTTAGGTGTATCTCCGTCCCCCAGACTTTCGTCACCTTCAAGCAGCCAATCACAAGCTTCTCCTGCCTTAACCCAGTTGCTTTTTTGATACACTCGGACTGAAAGACCTCTAGGTACATGGGTATCTTGGTGGCGTAGACCAGGCCCATTGCAAGATGCTGTACTCTGTCATCTACCCTGAGCCATCCCACCGTAGTAAAATGAGCAGGGGACTGGACACACGCACGCACGCACGCGCGCACGCACACACACACACACACACACACACACACACACACACACACACACGCACACATACACATACACACACACACACACACACACACACACACACACACACACACACACACACACACAAAATGCCACAGTCCACCCCCCTCACATGCATCTGTCAACATCAGTATCAAAGAGGTATCTCTCTCTCTCTCTCTCTCTCTCTCTCTCTCTCTCTCTCTCTCTCTCTCTCTGTCAGAGTTATGTAAACAACATGAAGCTTATCCAAGGTTTCAAAAGACCAATCATCAGTAATTACAGCCTGGAACAAAAGGTGCTTTGTTTAGAGCCGATGGTGTGTGATGTGTGTGTGTGTGTGTGTGTGTGTGTGTGTGTGTGTGTGTGTGTGTGTGTGTGTGTGTGTGTGTGTGTGTGTGTGTGTGTGTGTGTGTGTGTGTGTGTGTGTGTGTGTGTGTGTGTGTGTGTGTGTGTGTGTGTGTGCGCTCGCATGTGTGTGCGCACATGTACGGACGTGCGTTGCGTCTGCTGTCTGTGGGCACCTCTCCTGCCCTTCCAGCAGTGTTGCCATGTCTGCTTATTATAAGCGACCTTGGGCTTGTTTTTATTCTGTTAAGTTGCTCGTAAATTATCGGTGGTTGCGGGGTACTTGAGCACTCTGCTGGCTCACAAGTAGGCCATACATGGCCACCAGTGCACAAGGAGCAAGTTGGCACCTCGACAGAGAGCAGTTCTAGTTAGCGTTTGTGTCTCTATTGTTTGAGTATCAGTTGTCATTGTTTTTTTCTTGAACCGCCGGAAGTGGTGATTTTGAGAGCCTCTGGTTTGTCCCTCAGATCCTTCCGTGGTGCGCTACCGCCTGCAGTGGGCGCCAGAGAGCTGTGCACACAACCACACCGCAGCCCCGGAGAAGGTCCTCACACAGGTAACCTGCTGACCCACTACACCCATCAAATGAACTGGAGCGTTTAGAACAGGTAACCTGTTGACCCACTACACCCATCAAATGAACTGGAGCGTTTAGAACAGGTAACCTGTTGACCCACTACACCCATCAAATGAACTGGAGAGTTTATCCACCGGCTTCCAGTGTCCCATGAGTCTCGCGTGGCCAGACTGTTGCCTCCCGCGATTTGCAAATGCTACCGGTATACAGTCTGGGAGACTAATGATGAGTGCGAGATAGAGTGGATGTGACGCAACCGCTCCCTTGGTGCAGTAGCAATAATATGTCCTACTGGAAGCGTTATGTCTTCTTTCAATATTTTTGGGGTCTTTCTTTCATCTTTGGTGTTGTTGGTGTTAATTTCATGATGTTTTCAAATGTTTTCTTTAAACGCATAACAAGAATATGCCGCTCGAATGACTGTCTGTGCGAGTGTGTTTCTGTTATGTTTACAATGGGACTACAGTTCATTAGAATGACTCTGTCTGTGCTAGTATGTTTCCAATGGGACTACAGTTCAGTGCAGCAGTGTCTACTTCCGATACTCGCCGATTGGGAATTGTAGAAAGCACCTCGGTTAAGCCTGCGGAAGCTTGTGATTGGCTGTGCGGAGGTGCCGAAAGTTGGGGGGACGAAGATTTACTATTCTGGCCCCTGCATGGTTTACAACTTCTAATGACGCTGAGTCGGTGTCTCACGTGGCTCAAGGTCGCCTGAGACGGCGCGCCTCCGTCGTCTCCACCTTAACCAAGGTGCTTTTTTGATACACTCGGACTGAACGACCTGCAAAAAGGGGACTCCCGTAGCCCCTCCTGTACCGTGTTTCATTTATACACGGGGCAGTGACACCTGAATCTCTGCATGGTGATTCCTCTGTGCTTGTAAAGTGAATCAGCTGTGTGGGGGAAGTGATGCCCACACACCCCCTTTTCCCCAGTAAGCCATAGACATAGAAAGGTAGACGCCTCCTTCAGCTCTGGGGCATATGCATCGAGGAACCAAGGGAATCTGTGTACAACTGGCTCTGTTGAATTGAATTGTAGTCCTTGGATAAGTCCCAGAAAAGACGTGCTGCCTGTGATTGGCTTGTAGTCACTTGACTGGCAGCAGTCCCTTGGTTTTTCCAGGAAGTCCGGACTACAATTGTTGCACGTCACTTCAATGAACTGCAGTGGCGAATGAGACATCTAGCTTTTTATATCTGTGCAGTACGCTACTTGGGAAAATTGTGTCTAGGCGATTCCACAGAGCCCTGCCGCGTAGTTGCGGTGTTGCGGTGCATGTGTTCTCTTCTCTTCTCATAAACTATAAATCAGTATAAAATCCCAGTATTAATGCTCATATTGTGGTTGTGTCATCCTCTAGGAGAGTTTTGCCAGCCTACAGGGTACAGTATTAAAGGAGTAGTTCACCCCCAAAATGTTCTATTGATTAGTCACACTATGGGGACTTGAGTATTTTTGGTATTTGTCGCAAGACAAAACAATGTATTATAGTAAATTTACCTGGATGGGGACCCAAATGCATATATATATATATATATATAATGCGACAAATACAAAATAATAATATTGAACTTAAGTCTCCATGATGTGACTAATCAATAGGAAAAGGGAATTTTGGGGGTGAACTATTCCTTTAATGCTCATACTGTGGTTGTATAGTCCTCTCACAGGGTACAGTATTAATACTGTGTTTGTGTCATCCACTAGGATAGTTTTGCCAGGCTGAAGGGTACAGTATTAATACTGTAGTTGTATGGTCCTCTCACAGGGTACAGTATTAACCCATTCAGAACGGGTACACATTTTGTGTATCATTATTTTATGCTTTAACTATTGAAAAATAGCAGATATACGAGCTCACAGCGCGGCACCGAGTGCCGCGCTGCAAGCTTGTAGATCTGCTATTTTTGAAAAATCGTGAAAATTAGAATGTTTGACCCGATTCTATAAGTGTCTTTTGAAACCTAAGATTTTTTGAAAAACCCTATGTTTCTATGTCAGCAATCTGGCCAGCCATCGTCAACGAAAAGTTCCTTTTCACTTAACCGGAGCTCAGTTAGTCTGTTCTTGAGAGACTACTATGTCAGTGGTTCTCATACTTTTTCATGTGAAGGACCCCCAAAATGATATTTATTTGGCCACGGACCCCCATCTCAAAATATTTAGTCCCACCCCCCCCCCCCCCCCCTCCCCCCCCCTCGCTTTGAAAATGCATTACATTCAAAGATTTGCACACATTTTCACGACTTTTTCAAAAATAGCAGATCTACAAGCTTGCAGTGCGGCACTCGGTGCCGCTCTGCGAGCTTGTATATCTGCTATTTTTCACTGGTTAAAGCATTCAATAATGCTAGGCCTAAATGAATGGGTTAATACTGTGATTGTATCATCCATCTCTAGGAGAGTTTTGCCAGCCTGCAGGGCCTGCTGTTCTCCTGTAAGTACAAGGTGCTGCTGCAGCCTCTGGGCAGCAAGCTCCGCCTCCCGGCCGAGAGCGCCACCTTCCTCACGCCGCCCTGCGCCGCCATCCAGGCCAAGAGCGACAGACCCATCGCCTGTTCTGCACGGGAGGAGGGTGAGAGACACACTGGCATCCACTCCCCCAGCCATACAGTATCTAGGCCTGTCACATACTGTTCATACTGTACATGTTCAAACACTTTCCAAAAATAGCAGAAATGTTATTAGAATATTTAATTGTATAGTATAGGCTTTTTTGAGTGTTGGTAAACCGCTCCATAGAGTGGCTGTGCGTGTGCCTGTAGCCACTTTTCCTCAGCGTTTTGCCATAGCAATGTGTTTTCCTCAGCGTTTTGCCATAGCAATATGTATGTGTGTGTGTGTGTGTGTGTGTAGCCTGTATTACATCACCAATTACATCCTAGACCTATCTGTAGCCACTTTTCCTCAGCGTTTTGCCATAGCAATGTGTTTTCCTCAGCGTTTTGCCATAGCAATATGTGTGTGTGTGTGTGTGTGTAGCCATATTACATCACCAATTACATCCTAGACCTATGTTCTAGTCTTTTGCCATAGCAATGTGTGTGTGTAGCCTGTATTACATCACCAATTACCAATTGAAGACGTTATGCAAGCACGATTTTTCTTTAGCAAAACGTGTGTGTGTAGCAAACCGCTCCATAGAGTGGCTGTGCGTGTGTCCGTAGCCTTTTTCCTCAGCGTTTTGCCATAACAAAACGTGTGTGTGTAGCATAGCCTGTACATCCTAGACTCAAATCCTAGTCTGAAGACGTTATGCAAGCACGACCACCGCTCACTTCACATTGGGTGTGATCTTTTCAAATATGTTTTTGACACAGAATCAAATCCGAACATGCTGAGCCAGGAGCCTGGAAGGCTTGGTTCCAGGCTTCGGAAATAATGGGTTTTCTATCTGTGCCAAAATGGCCACTACTGGTGTATGCTCTATATCTCTATGCTCTATATTACATTTCAACATTCTCTCCAGGATGTGCTATTTGTAGCCTACTTAGTCATTTTGATTGTAGGCTAATATGCTAATATAAACATCATGTCGTCGTTGTCAGGTGAAAACCTTGTATGTCCAAAACCGTTCATGTTGTATTTATCATTTTAAATGAACTCGCGATGCGAGGCGTTGTGTGCTTGTAGATCTGCTATTTTCACTAGTTTTGTGCGACAGTCTTATATGATGAAGCAGGGCTTTACTTTACGAAAAATAAATTACAAATGTGAAACTTGGAGATATGAGGTTTCTTCCCGACAGCGACGATGTGTTGCCTTCATTATAAGGCTTATATAAGGCTTTTAATTTTTTGCGGCTCCAGACAGATTTGTTTTTTTGCCGACCCCTGCTCTATACAGTATATCAGTGGTGCTATATATCCTACTAATAAACGACCGAATGTCTGTCTTGTCCGATGTCTGTCTGATATACACGCATGCTGACATCACTGATACTAAACAGTGCCCAAATTTGGAGATAAATGACATCAGTCACTGATGTCATTTATCTCCTTCCAGCTCCTCCCCAGAAGCACCTCCTCCTCCTGGCCAGGGCGGAGAACCTGACCGCCTCCTTCCAGGTGGGCGGGGCCAACAACGTGACCGCCTCCTTCGGCTGGGAGGTGTCGTCCCCGGAGCGGACACCGGTGGGCGCCGGCGGGGGGGCGCTGGCCGGCTACCAGGTCACCTGGACGGAGGTGGACGGAGGCGGAGGAGGAGGTCACCCCCACAAACAGCTGCCCCACCACAGCCTCATCTCCCAGTCCCAGATCCTACCCCCAGTAAGTACTGCAACCATAAGGTGTCATTTAAAAAAGTTATAATGATAAACAAACTATATCGTTTTTGGACGGAACCACATCAGAAATGTGGTCCTTTGGTCAGGACCCCCAGGAGGGTCCCTACATTATTTCAGGGGGTCCCCAGATGATTAACATACTCACTCAACAGTAAACAAAACCAACTTAAAGTTTATGAACATTGCTAAAGTGACAATTTAAAGCTATACTATGGAAGTTGCTCAACTACTGGTCAGTAGCGGTATTGCTTTCGGCAGTTTTTCCGCAAAACCACCGCGACCGCCTGCAGCTCGCCGATACGCATCCGTAGAGTGGTCTCACGTTCCTATGCGACCAGGCATTGGGGAGTAACAGGCTAGACTCCTAGACCAGCGTAAACACTGCTGTTGAAGCAAGCTCTACTTCCTGAAGAGACGGCAAGACGCGCTGTGATTGGCCGGTAGTGTATGATCCGTGCTGTGATTGGCCGGTAGTGTATGATCTGGAGACAACGTATACAGATGACGTAATTTAGCCGCGAAATGCAGCCCCTGTCACAGCTCACTGGCTCAGTAAAAACATATGAAGAAAAGGCTTTCAGGGCTGAAATTAACGGAGTGGGTGTTCTAAAACTTTAGCGATTTAATAGTTAGGACAATTTTAAGATTAGTTTTATTGGAAAAGTTACATGGTATAGCTTTAAATAAATCTATTATGACTATTGACTAATTAAACAGTGGCCAAATTGTGAAATACTAGAGGCAGAAATTGCTAAATAGATACAAAATCTCCTCTCCTCTCCTCTCCTCTCCTCTCCTCTCCTCTCCTCTCCTCTCCTCTCCTCTCCTCTCCTCTCCTCCCCTCCAGGAGCGTAGGGTCCTGGTGGTCTCGGGGCTGAGACTGGGCAGTCTGTACAGGCTGGAGGTGCAGGTGATCGGGACAGAGGGGGAGGGTCCCGCCACCAGTCGGACCTTTCAAACGCCTGGCTCCCAACACACCCACATCAAGCACAGTAAGAAACTATGAGAACCACTGAAGAAACAGGAGCCTCCTTGTCTCTCCAGCTCTTTTTTAACACACGGGTGACTAACAGGTCACAAAGTGCAATAACTCTCCCCGTGAAGGTCTCAGAAATGTCCCCTTCCATGACTTTTCCTAAATACTCAAGACATATGTTCTCGTTTTTCTTCCCCTTCTGAAACTTTTCCTAAGTATGAAATAATATACATATGTCTATATATGTATATGTCATGATACATATTATACCACTCTGACTGTTAGTTATCAGTCATAAAGACAGGTCTCACCCATTCCTCCCCCTCCCAGAAGCAAGGAGAGAATTTCACACCTTTTGCGCTCCCCATTTGAGAGGTCAGTTGAAATGCTAATTCACATTTGTAAGACAATAGAACCCCCGCTGGCAGCAGGGGAGGAGGTGTTGCTCTCCTGGCCCAAAAGCGAGAGAATTTACCTGTCAATTTGACTGATAAATGCAGTCAGAGTGGAAGTGATTTTTTTTCAGTCACCCGAGTGTTAAAACAGAACCTGCACCTTAATCCCATGTACAACGCGCTGACCTTTCGCGTGCTCGCAGCTGTCACTTGATGCAAACACGCACGGCCGTCATAACTGTCCATTTGGTTCCATGCATTTGCACGTGAAGTTTGTGGCAGTCAAATCATTGCTTCTTTTTTCACAGAGCGCGTGTTGTTGGTACAGTATGCAGGGTTCCCACGGTCATGAAATTCCTGGAAAAGTTTTGAAATTGATCAAGGGTCCTGGAAGGTCCTGGAAAAAATGTATACCTCTGAAATTAAACATTGGCCAAATTGTCAAATATTATAGGGAGAAAGTGTGAAAATAGCCGATCTACATGCTTGCGTTGTGAGCATGTAGATCTGCTATTTTCACAATAAAACCGTGTTATACAAAATTCCTCAACTCTTAGTGCTCGTCAGGGTGCCGGGTCCCCAGTTAAAATATGATTATTTCGGGGGTCACGGCCTGAAAAGTTTGAGAACCACTGGCATACACTACCTGTCTGGCATACACTAACAAGTAAGTGACTCGTTATTGAGCTGAATTATTGTTATATAGTCCTGGAAATTGGGTTAAATATTTTGGAAAGGTTTTGGAAATTAATTGGTAGAAATGTGTGGAAACCCTGTTTATACCATTCTATGCTTTACTTTTGCTACACTGCCTGTCTTTGGGCATTACTCATAGGAGTAAGAGACTCATTATTGGGCTGAATGACTTATATAGGCCTGGAAATTCACTGGTAAAAATGTGTGGGAACTCTGATTCCAGGAAGCAGAGTGCAGGGCAAACGTCACCACCCACAACCGCTCATCCAGAGGCACTGAGGGGCCAGAGTTGGACGGACCCCGACGTCCCACTGAGGGGCCAGAGTGGGACGGACCCCCAAGTCCCACTGAGGGGCCAGAGTGGGACGGACCGTCCCGACGTCCCAACGCACCTCAAAGACTCCCACATCATCTCTGGACCTCGGAGATACCAACAAGACAAGTTCCTCTTTCAGAAAAAAAGAAAGCGCCCGTTGCTCTGTTAAAGGTGCTGTAAGTCAGTGGTTCTCAACCTGAGTCCCCACATATGTTTTATTTTATGATGTTAGGAAAGGGACAGTGGAAGGGCTTTTTATACATTTTTAATACTTAAAAAGAGAATTGTGTGTGGGCTGAAAAGGTTGAGAACCACTTCTGTAAGTTACGTTTTATTTGTTCAATTAAGTGTTAAACAACTCTATATTCTGATAGTAATCAATACTGTTGTACTTTGTTCACGAACAGGGGGGCTCCATGTCTCAGTGGTCCTTGAGGGGGTTTCAGGTAGTCTCCAATTAAATGATGGAGAGTTGGTAACCGAAACCCTTCTCTTGAGGGTGTAAAATGAAACCAAATGGACCCATAAGTTTCATGTTATATGCTCTCATGAGTTAAGAGTTACAATAGGACAAAACACAATTCGAGAATGTAGAAGAATTGTTATTTCAATCAACGTTTGCCCATCATCTCTCTTATAGGGCTTTCACAACTAGTTATTTTTACAAGTCAACTAGTTTGACCCACTGGTAGTCGACTAGTCGATAACCTGTTATGTAATAATAAAGACGCTCTGTGGCACGGCATTTCGCAGCAGCTAGGTTGCCATGACAAAGGCCACGTGTGCGTGTACACAAACACTCCCCCGTCCTTAAAATACTACTAATCAAATCAAACGAACGTCGGGCGGTCTGTTGTGAGCTGGGGCTGCCCTCACTTGCTGCTGCGTTCGCGCTACCATGTTATATTTTTATACAACTATTCTGTAGTGCCCTAGTAGTATACACAACGATCATTGCTGCGTGCAGACAGACTTTTCGACTAGCGCCAACAAGGTCGACTAGTGGTTATGTCAGTCGACTAGTTGGTGAAAGCCCTACTCAGTACAGCATGGAATTGTGGACAAAGTCTTATCGGGTCCGTGGCTCAGATGCCGAATAAATAAGGGAAGTTGAAAAACACTGTCATGATACAGGATAAACAAGTGAAATGTTGAGGTGCGATGAAGCAAAAAAAACAGAATTGAAGAATTACTATCAGAATACAGGGATTTAACTTATTAACAACAAACCTTTTGCTAAAAATACATTTAAGAAAATACCACTTACACAAGCACCTTTTAACTTGATCAGACTGAAGGCCCATTCCCACTGGAACAGATAACAGATAAAAAATAAAAAATAAAGAATCTTTCTCCATTCAAGTGGATGGTAAGATACAGATACATTTTTTTTTTAAATCTGTGACAGATATTTTTTTTTATCTATCTTACCTTCCACTTGAATGGAGAAAGAGATTTTTTTTTATCTGTTATCAGGTCCAGTGGGAATGGGCCTTAAGTTTAGGACAAATGCCATAATACGTACCGGTAATTCATATCGAGCAATAAGGTTGTTATGCAAATCCCCTTGTGGTCCAGTTAATGAAGTAGCATGTGTACCCTCTGCACGTGATCTAGCATGGTCTGTCACATACAGGCAAGACTATTTCATATAATTACTACCTAATAACATTGATTCAATAAACCCACAATCCCGGATTTATTCGGAATATTAAAGTGTTATATTTAACGATTCTGCATGCCTGGTGGTTCCCAAACCTGATTTCAAATGGGAAAATATATGTAAACTCAGCACAAAAAGAAAGGAAACTTGACTTCGGTCCATTATATCTCCCTTTTAATAATACTGTATTGTGTTTTATGTAATTTTTATCTTCGATTCGTCACCTTTACAACGAGGTACAGTTTGTAAGCATCGGGCATTCGTGGAATGAGCACCACAGCCAAATGTGTGGGTAGCGCCGACCCAAAATTTGCTAGAATTCGTTCCATTATGTCTTCTCTTTAATTATGCCAAATTGTATTTTGTTTGATATCACTGTTATCATTGATTTGTCACCTTTACAACGAGGTACCGCTTGTAAGGATCACAGCCAAACGTGTAGGTAGCACCCCTCCAAAAATGGTCAAAATGGCTGCAATACTGTTCTTTTGGTCTTTACCTTTGTTGCTTGGAGCATTGAATGATTGCGCTCTCCCACAGTAATATGGTAAAGAAAAAACAACACATATTGGCCATTTTTACACTTTGTTAATTTTAAGCTCAGTGTCAGGGAAGCCCAAAACGAGAGTAAATGCCAGCAGAACAGTATTGCAAGCCATTTTGGCAAAATGTTGATTGGCGCTACCCACACGTTTGGCTGTGTAGCTCATGCCTCGAGTGCCCCATGCTTACAAGCAATACCTTGTTGTAAAGGTGACGAATCAACAATAAAAATTATATAAAACAGAATACAAATTGGTATTATTAAAGAGGAGATATAATGGATCGAAGTCAAGTTTCATTTCTTTTTGTGCTGTGTTTATATCAATTTGGGAGGGGGTCCTTGAATCCAAAAGGTCTATGAACCACTACAGCCTGTCCTGTATAATGTAAATGTTGTACATACCGTATACTGTATTTATTAGTGGTGGTTTTCGTGTCCGTATGAGTGTTTTACTGTAAACCTAAAATCCACCTCTTTACCGTGTCTAATGTTCTGTCTTTTGTAAACCAATCCAAACTTTGTAAGTAAAAAAAGAGAAAGAAGGGAGGAAAAGATTTTTATTATTAAAGTAAAAATTGTTTCCTCTTGAAACGGGTGCAATTGTATTTTTAATCTTTTTCATGTATTATTATTAATCATTTTCTGATCTGTCTCGCTCTTCTCATCAGCATGCTTTTCTGGAGACTCAGCGGTGATCTTTGGTGTGTGTAGTGATCATTTATTATGGGCGGCGGTGCGACCATGAATGCATGCCACAGGGGAATTACAGTACAGTACAGTACTGTAATTCTGGGCGACTGATTTCCCCCCTTGGGATAATAAAGGTACCGTATCTATCTATCTATCTAAAGCTGGTTGCACACTGCTGCGTATTTTTCCCGGACGAATATAGGAGCGAATTTCGGAGCACGTAAAAAAGAAATCAACCTCACTTTATGTCAGTCATGTTTAGGGATGGGTATCGTCTGCAATACTTTTAATGGTATCGATTGCATGATGTCGATACTATCGGGTATCGGTTCACGTAAAAACAAACGATATCTCGTTTCGATACTCTGGAACGCACCCCTGGCCGGTCGCATCTGTAACAGTTGGGCTACTTGGGAGTTTAATGACTGCTTTAGTAGGCTACACTCGTTACTGTGGAAAATAGCCGACAATAGCCTATAATGTTTTTTATTATGATTATTATCCAACGTCTATACTCTCCGCTCCGCCACACTGTGTGATCATCATCATCACCTCTGTTAAACTTAAATAAAAAGTAAAATAAAAATCGAAAATGGTATCGAAAAGGGTATCGTATCGATTCCCAGGTATCGACAAAAGGTATCGCATCGATTCAAAGGTGAACGATACCCATCCCTAGTCACGTTTGCACACTGCCGCCAGTTTGGTATTTGTGTCCCAATTTGGCTGGGAGCCAGTCATTGGATTTTTATTCATTTTCATTTGTTCATTTCATTTGAAAGCTGGGGATCATAGCTACAAAATGATATATTGGTTGTGGAGATTGACCCAACAGTTTTGAAGATATGGCTTATAGAATTATGCCATGCTGAAATACTACTTTTGAGATATTCAAGTTCTAAATAAATTTCTAACCTGCAAATGACCTGACGATCTCTCACATTAATTTAAAAAAGTCTTATTTACATGCAGAGTTAAGCTCTGGCGTTTAAGTGAAATGTAGCCTGAAATTTATGAAATGCTTTAGTGGCTTTATCACATTTTAGTGAGAAAAAAAAAAGTATTTTCAGTCCCTGTCTAAAGCTGTACTTTCCGAGATGACTGGCTCTCAGTGAGATTGGGACACATTTATTCTCCCCCTACCCCAAGAAAGAGAAGAAAAAAGACCGTTACTGCATGAAAAGTAATCAAAAAACGACATTGACCAAATTGTAAAATAATATAAGGAAGAGGTAAACATTTTGAAAATAGCCACACACACCGGCCTAGGTGTGTCCTGGGATCTTTTGGCTATGAAAAGTGGGCCCTCAGAACAAAGGCTGGGAAACACTGATGTACACCATATCTCACCAGCCGGCCTGCCAGCGTTATCTACCCTTTACGCTGCTTATTAATGCTCTGCTGATGTTCATTTGCCCGCGGGAGAGGGCGTATAGTAGGGACTGCCTGATGGAGAGTTTACCCTCTAAACACTTGTGATGCCACGTGAGAAGGATGGATGCACTGTGGTGGCTGTATATACTGGCCGCCTCTCCCGACGCTGGTCCATGTGGATGAGGAATAGCCCCGGCCCTGGTCCATGTGGATGAGGAATAGCCCCGGCCCTGGTCCATGTGGATGAGGAGTAGCCCCGGCCCTGGTCCATGTGGATGAGGAATAGCCCCGGCCCTGGTCCATGTGGATGAGGAATAGCCCCGGCCCTGGTCCATGTGGATGAGGAGTAGCCCCGGCCCTGGTCCATGTGGATGAGGAGTAGCCCCGGCCCTGGTCCATGTGGATGAGGAATAGCCCCGGCCCTGGTCCATGTGGATGAGGAATAGCCCCGGCCCTGGGACGGTAAAGGCCATCTTTACTCTGGATTTATGGGCGCTCCAAGGTCCCTCCTATTTCCTCCAAATATACTGTATCTGAAATACAGTATATTTACTGTCATCCCCCGGAGAGAGCGTGAGGGAGAGGGAGAGAGAGAGAAGGAGAGAGAGGTAGGGAGGGAGAGAGAGATAGAGAGAGAGAGAAGGTGTCTTTAGCTTTAGTGTCTGTAAATTTGAGAGTGTACAAAAGGAACCTTGCGAGTTCATTTGGTTCCATCTGTACTCACAAAATAACTGCTCCCTTTTTTTCCGGGTGTTTCGCCTTGATTCCAACGGGACATGATTTTTTACCAACGCGGACCTGCGCGACCAAAGTGAAGCGATAGAAGCGACTAGAATAGAAGAAATAGCTTGAGGTTTGAACCCAGCTTGTGACATACTAGACCAGGGGATCAAGATGCCTCACACTACAGAAACAGGAGATAGGCTCCTGCCCAATGGCCCTCATGGCTCGGCAAGGCTTACTACTACTGGATATGATAAATAAAGTCTAGGATCCAGAGCTGTGTGAGCCAACATGTGTTCAAGGGAAATTATACTCCAGATGAACTCTTAATTGTCGGTCTACATCGAGCCTGCGTCATCATATCAACCACGGACAGCATTTAATCATAAATAACAAGCGTGTATCATCTGTTGGCATAACACAAGTCTTCTCGAAGGACAGTGGTTCCCAAACATTTTAGCTCAAGACCCAAAATAAATAAAAAAGTTTATAGCATCGAAACGTCAGTCATAATCTTTATGCACTAGCACCTAAATAAAAATTGTCCGAGCTGCTCCAGTGTCTTTCTCTTTAGTGTCTACACATGCAGTGTCTAGTGTTAAGGTACGGACCTCATAGGCGGCGCGTAATGAAGGCTAGGGGAGGCTGTGCCTTCCAAAATGCTGCTAGCCCTGGGTATTTTCCAAATGATATAGGCTATAACCTAATATAAAGTACGAACGCAGCATTATATAGACGGCGGCGCTGAGAACAGCTGGCTGTACAAGCTTCAGTCATACAGTATCCTACACACTCACATCGCGTCGCGGATGTGCCTGGTGTGACTCTGAGCTTGGAGGTCTGCTATTCTCTGCACGCAACATCATCGCGGGACGGAGATAAATTAGGCTTGATTATGATGGGCTGCAGCTGACGTGATCATACTCATAGAGCGCTTTCTAGTCTCTGTCTCTGTCTCTCCGTTCTCAGTGGAGGAAAACATACTCCGATTTTTTACTTTATAGGCAAAAGTATCAATACTGCATTATTGAAATAGGCTACTTTGTTACAAGTTAAAGTCCGGAATTCAAAATGCACTTGGGTAAAAGTCGGCTACGAAAGTGATGGCATCAAAATAAGCTCACAACGTGTCACAGCGCAGCGCGACGCGTTGTGAGCTTGTAGATTGGCTATTTTCAAATGGTCTATAAAACGGGGCTAAAGGCACAATGTTTTATAATATAATAATTTACATCTGCAAAGTAACTAGTAGCTTCTATGTTTTCATATAGTTGTAGTGGAGTAAAATACAATATTTGGATCAGAGATGTTGTGGAGTAGTAGGCCTATTGAAAAAAAAAAAATGGCTCATGGCCAGGGATGTGCTGGGCCCCTGATGGGCACGTACCTTTTAGGGGAAGCCCGAACTGGCGAAGTGGGGAAATGTCCGATACCGTAGCGATCTGGCGAACGTCTTCTGGACAGGGCGTTTATCGTGCGCTTGCCCAGGCCTTACGGCCTGGGCATAAATATAACGATTGCATTCACCACGGCTTCGTAACTCGCGCGGCGCTCCGCCGGCCGCGCGGCCCTGGCCCGCTCTTCGCGGCCACTCGCGCCTGCGGCGCTCGGGGGCGAAGAGCAGGACCAAGGTCCGCTGGCCTTCGCGCCGCTTGCAGTGTCGTGGACAATCGATTCGCCAGATCGCTACGGTAGGAGACAAATCCCCACTTCGCCAGTTCGGGCTTCGCCAGAACAGGACTTTCCCCCCCTGATTCAGCCCAGGATTTTTTTTTGGAGAGGCCCCTATTGCACGCCATAGAGAGAGATCTCTCTATAGCGATCATGACAATTAAGTGACAAGCCAGTGGGCCAATTACTGTACATGAGTTATATTTCGTCGTTGTCAGGTGGAAACCTTGTATGTCCAAAACCATTTGTTTTGTATTTATCATTTTAAAAATGATTTAAACTAGTGAAAACAGCCGATCTACAAGCACACAACGCCTCGCACCGCGAGGCGTTGTGTGCTTGTAGATCTGCTGTTTTCACTACTTTTGTGCAACGGCCTTGTATGGTGAAGAAGGGCTTTGCCTTGCGAAAGAGATACGAGGTTTTTGCCCGACAGTGACGATTTACTTTGTTGGCCGCCCAGCCCCCAAAATGGAACGAAGGCCGACATTTTATTTAGATTTTTTTTCCTAATGGCCGCCTTGGCCGGCCTGGACAGGCCGGGAATGAATCGGCCGTTCGGGAGTTGTCCCGCTTTTCCCAATGGCCAGCACGTCCCTGCTCATGGCCTATGATGGACCTGCATTTGCACAGTAATGAGAGCAGCGAAGCTCCTCTGGGCCTGGCAGTGCTGGCTGGGGCAAAGCTGTCAGGACGGATGGCCTCCTTTCTCCCAGCTTCTCTCTCGTCACAAAATGTCAGCGTCATTTCCAAAGGGGTCTTTTGGTGAAAATATCAAAAATAGCAGACCTCCGAGCTCACAACGCGCATTGTGAGCTTGGAGGTCGGCTGTTTCGGAGTTCGGATATTTGGAGGTCGGCTATTTTAGGAGGTTGGCTTACCAAACTGAACTAGGCATAATCAAGTCAATACTGGAGATGATAGCTTGTAAATGGGTGATGTCTTCCTTTCAAGTACAACAGCCTACTTGAGTAAATGTACTTGGATCATTTTTGCTGCTTGAAACGTCACATAGCCTATACTCCTCTAACAGTGTCAGTGTTATTAGAGCGTGGTACGCTGGCTGGCTGGCTGGCTTGACAATTAGATTGATTCCATCAGCCCTCATCATCATGGTGACTGATTCATCAGCCAACGGATCAGCCAAACATGTCAAGCTTTGTTATTGTTCGCTATTACAGTATAGGCCTAGTCATTGATCGAGGAGTAGGCCTACTGGCTGTAATCTCTCTCCCCAATCTCCAGGCATGCATGCAGTCACTGGATTAAAGCCCACAGCTTCCAGCACCTACGGAGAATTGATTATGAATGATTGATAATATTATGCCGACCCCGGAGAGACCGTACATCACGCCGTTCACGCGCCGTTGTCACGCGTGGGGATGTGACGTCTTATTGGCTCACACATGACTTGTCGTCGGCGCTCGCAGATCGTCCCCGCCCACGTTAGCGGCGAATCTCCGTACATAAATCACGCTTTGGCAAGTCTTTGAATATATCTTTTTGAAAGTGAACATTTGTAACTCAAATATTTGCTTCTAGGGGGTCCCTGATACAATATTTTGAGATGGGGGTCCGTGGCCAATACATGTAGTTTTGGGGGTCCTTGGCATGAAACATTTTGAGAACCACTGACAAAAATATAGTTTAAAAAAAAAAAAAAAAAGAAAAAAAAAACCCTTAGAAGGATTTAGAAGACACTTAGAGAATCGGGTCAAAATATTCAAAGATTTGCACAAATTTTCAAGATTTTTCAAAAATAGCAGATCTACAAGCTCTACGAGCTTGTATATCTGCTATTTTTTTATATTTAAAGCATAAAATATTGCATAATAATGTGTTCAGGCCTAAATGGGTTAATGATTGCATTGTCAGCATAAATCACAGGCGATGACATCTCCTGCATATTCTGAGAACTTTTGCCAAAAATAGCCGATCTACAAGCTCAAAACGCCTCACGCTGCGAGGCGTTTTGAGCTTGTAGATCGGCTATTTTTAGCAAAGAGCTTTGGTGAGAAGGGGAAAAAGAGCAGCCTAAGTACAGAGTAAAACGTCAAGTTTATTAAGTATTGACGGTTCAAGTGGTTAATATCTGAAAACACAAATTAACATGAATCCAAAACACACTGATGATTGTACTGTCAAACAATGAAACTATATGGAATCTATGAACAGGTTGTTGGGGTCCCTGCTTCATCTCTCTCTCAACTAAGGGGTCCTAGGCCTGAAAACGTTGAAGACCCCTGCTCTAGGCAACTATCGGGGACAACAATAAAAAAAAACTAATACATGAATAGCGGTGTGCTCCTGATAAGCCTGCGGATTCCGAGGGGCAACAGCAGGTCCTGAACAATAATTAAGCTCTCAGCCAAAATGGCAGACCTGGAGCAGCAGCCGAGTACCGAAAACACAGCCGTGTAAAGCACTGTCAACAAACCATGGCAATGAAACCGTTCAGGAGGGGCTGCTGTATACCGTAGAGCAGCAGGGCTTCTTCAACAGGGGGTCCCCTAGGCCTAGGGGGTCCTTAGGTCAGCCAAATCTCAAACATCGCCAAATTGTGTGGTTGGGAACATTTTAGCCAAAGAAATAGCAGATCTATACAAGCTCACAGCGCCTCGCAAAGCTTGTAGATCGGCTCTTTTCGGAGAGTTGGTGTAGAGGGGGAAAAGAGCAGCACTGAATCCAGTTGTTTACCATGAAATGTTGTGTATGAGCGCCACGGCCAACCAGAGATGCGGCACAGAGCCATGTGAGTGAGCATTACTACGTGACTCATTCAGTGACGGACATGAGTTGGACGTTTCCATACTAACTGCGCCCTGGCGGTCGCAATGATATGAACAACTAGGAAAGGCCAATGTCTCCAACATTATTCCTCTCAGAGATGTGAGTTGTTTGATGTCAGCTGCACGCATGCTGGAAGGAAGGAAGGAGAATTCAAACGTCGGTTCCTCCTCTTCTTCCACTTGACCTTCATCCCAGGCCGGAGGCTTCCCGCGTTTGACATTTTGATCAGGCCTTTTTGTGCTTCAATAGACTGTTGTTCTATCACCCCCTATTAATGCAATCAGATAGGACATTTTCTGCTTGGATGTAAGCAGGGGCGTCACACCAAATTCTGGGCCCTGGGTACAAGAATTCACTGCAGGCCCCCCATGAATGTTAACTATTGAAAAATAGCAGATATACAAGCTCACAGCCGCGCTGCGAGCTTGTATATCTGCTATTTTTGAAAAAACGTGAAAATGTGTGCAAGAAACCTATGTCAAGGACCCCCAAGATGATATGTATTTGGCCACGGACCACAGAGAAATATTCGCTTAAAAAATAGCTCGCACCTATTTTTCAATAGATAAAGTTATAAGGGCCCCTCCACCTTGGGCCCCAGTAACTCAGTCCCACTTTCCTACCCCTTGTGACGCCCCTGGATGTAAGGGCTGTCATGATGTCACATGCACTGCATGCCCTCTATTCTGCTCCTGATCAATATGGCATTTAGCAGACGCTCTTTATCTGAAATGACTTTCGGTAAGCAAGGTATAAACGCATACTTCAAATGCAGAGAGACAGTGTAGTGTAGTGCCTCAGTAAACTAGGCATGGTGAACCAAGAACCTATTAGCATCAGTCTAAACCAGGGCTCTCCAACCGGGGGTCCTCAGAGTTACTAAAGGGGGGCTGCGCAAAATCTTTGTGTGATAGGATAGGATAGAAATTACGTTAAACTCACTTTGCCAGCCGATTTGCCACTCGATTTGCCATTTACTTTATGCATGCACATACCCTCTATATCAGGGTTTCCCAAACTTTTTGTCCCAGGGCACCCCATGAATATTTGTTTAATCCGAGGCACCCCTACATTATAATATTCACTCCCACCAGCACCTTTATATATTTATAGCATATCGTCGTTGTCGGATGGAAACCTTGTATGTCCAAAACCTTTCGATTTCTATTTATCATCTAAAAATGTACTAAACTAGTGAAAAAAAGATCTACAAGCACACAACGCCTCGCATCGCGAGGCGTTGTGTGCCTTGTAGATCGGCTGTTTTCACTAGTTTTGTGCGACGGTCTTGTATGATGAAGCAGGGCTTTGCTTTACCAAAAGATGTACACATTTGAAACTTTGAGATACAAGGTTTCTGCCCGACAGTGACGATATTTTAGTGATTATGTTGCGAGGAAAACGTTGAGATAATAGCCATTTTGGTTACAACTGAAAATTACTTCAAGTTTAAAATTATACTAAATATTTTTTCAAGTGTCCAAATAAATTCCAAATATTATCAAATGATCTCGTGGCACCCCTGGACTGCCGTCACGGCACTCCAGGGTGCCCTGTCACCTAGGCCTGTGACGATTCACTTTTTCCCGATTCGATTTCGAATCATAGGGTGACGATTCGATTATATCACGATTATTGCGTTTTCCTGCGATCTGTGATTCGAATCACGATCATTGCGATTTTTCCCAAAAAATTACAGCTTTTTTATATTGAAACATTTTAAAACAATTCTAAACAATATAAAACATTAAAAGTTGAATCATATACTTCAAATCAATGCAGCCAAATAAAGTCAGTCAATCTTTCTGACATTTATTTCAGCCAAAGTGCCAGTGGTACAACATTACAACAACATGTTCCTGGTCAAGATGCCAGAAAACACAGAACACAACAGTCATAAAAACATTAAAAAAGATCGCTGTGCTGCAGGCCTACAGCACTGTGCTAGCTTTAGCCATAACATGACATCCTCATGACCTAAAACTGTTCCTTTAGGACCTGTACTTACTCTGACTGAAAGTGGTTATTTCACCAAATTCACCTTCAGGTTAATTTCGCCTTAAAAAAAAATAAAAAAAAAATAAAAAAAAATGTTTTTTTAATAAATAAATAAAATCGGGAAAATCGATTCTGAACTTTGAAAATCGATTAATTGAATCGCCAGCATTAACATCACGATAATATAGTGAATCGATTTTTTTTGCACAGGCCTACTGTCACCCACTTTGAAAACCCCTGCTGTATATTATGGGTTCAGTGCCTTGCTGGAGGACACTTCATCACGCAGCCAGAAGAAGACGGGGGGGAATCCAACCGGCTCCCGGACCGGCGGGTGTCCTGCCATGATGCTTTAACCCATTTAGGGTCTAGAATTATTGACTGCTTTAAACAGTGAAAAATAGCAGATATACAAGCTCACAGCGCGGCACCGAGTGCCGCGCTGTGAGCTTGTAGATCTGCTATTTTTGAAAAAGTTGTGAAAATGTGTGCACATCTTTGACTATAATGTATTTTCAAAGCGAACGTTTGTAACTCAAATTTTGCTTCTGGGGGGTCCCTGGAACTTGATATTTTGAGATGGGGGTCCGTGGCCAAATAAATATCATTTTGGGGGTCCTTCACATGAAAAGGTTTGAGCATCACTGACATAGTAGTCTCTCAAGAACAGACTAACTGAGCTCCAGTTGAAGTGAAAAGGACCTTTTCTTTGACGATGGCTGGCCAGATTGCTGACATAGAAACATAGGGTTTTTCAAAAAATCTTAGAAGGAATCAAAAGACAATTATAGTATCGGGTCAAAATTCTATTTTTCACGATTTTTCAAAAATAGCAGATCTACAAGCTCGCAGCGCGGCACTCGGTGCCGCGCTGTGAGCTTGTATATCTGCTATTTTTTTATATTTAAAGCATAAAATATTGCGTCATAATGTGTTCAGGCCTAAATGCTTTAAATGTCACATTTAAATGTCACGTTGTCCTTCACTGGCAAACATGAATGGAAAAGAAGAAAACAGGAAAGGAATCAAAGCGAGGCAAATATCAATGCATGTTGAAACATTTTTGGCATGTATCACATTTGCGATAATAATTTGCGGTCGTTTTCACTTTACTTTTCGAAATAAAAAGACAAACTAAAAATAAATTCACTTTATTAGGGAACACGATAACAATCTGTCCTAAATGCATGTGTAGTGATGCGCGGAAGTGGGGATTGAAGTTGTGCCAATAGGGCTGAGCCTGATTGGCTGGGCTGCTGTGGGGCTGGTTCATGGCTGTACCAACTATGGGGGCTACACATAGTGGGAGGCAGAGCTCGAGGGGTAGAGAAACCGTCATTAGAGCACGAAGGGCTCCTAGTTCAATCCTGGGCTCCCCCTGAGTGAATGTCGAAGAGTCCTTGAGTTGTTTTGGGGGTGAATTACTCCTTTCAAAAGATATATTCAAAGATTTGCTAAATAAATGCAAGACTTTCGAAAACAGCAGATAATACAAGCTCGCAGCGCAGCACTCGTTAATAGCTAAAGGGCGTTTGGAAGGTGAAACCTGGTGGTGGTCCCCGAAGGAGGTGGGGAGGGGGCCAGGGGGGACGGACAGAAAGACAGACGGACAAACAGACAGGCGGACAGACGGATCAGTGTAGGACACGACAAACAAAAACTCCCCCACACACTAATTTGGATACCGGAGAGGTCTGTCGACGTCCTGGGTGGGCTGCTCGCATGGCTGGCCCCCCAGAGATGGAGACCCCCTCCAACACCAGTTCAAATGTGATTCTTTTGGGGGTCGCGGCCTGAAAGGTTAGAGAACCACTGAGCTAGAAGACATTTTGTAGAATCAGTCTCAGGTCTTAATTCAGTGGTTTTCAACCTTTTTCAGATCAAACTCTGTTATTTATTTGCCATCTGAGCCACGGACGGTCCACCATTAAATTGATGGCATTTATTTAGCCTCTCAGACCCAAAACTTAGAATATACTGTCGTCGTTGCATATTTAGGATTTCTGTCCACAAATTCCGTGCTGTATTGACGTGGTGCCATTAGGAGAGATAACAGGCCAACGTTGATCAAAACTGTACAATTCTTCTACATGCTCTAATTGTGTCGAGTTCTTGTAATTATGTAATGCATTAATGTAACTCTTTTCAGAACGTAACATGAAATCAAATTTGGTTTCATGTTACGCTCTCAAAAGAGTCTAAGGGTCCATTTGGTTACTATAACTCTCCATCATTTAGCTAGGGACCACCTGTGTGGGAACCCCTCTCGATTAACTTTAATGTGCAACATTGTTTTCTCACTCAACAGTAAACAAACCAACATAAAGATATAGTGGGTATCTGCACATTTCTAAAGTGACAATGTAAGTATACTGTGTAGGGTTCAAGACAGTATACAAATAAAACATTGGCCAAATATTAGAGGCAGGTTGCAGAACGCCTTGCATTGCGAGCATGAATATCTGCCACTACTGGTGGTCCCCGGACCACTGGTTGAGAACCACTGCTTAATGGGTTACGTTAAAGGAGTAGTTCACCCCCAAAATGTTTTTTTTTTTTCCTATTGATTATTCATGCCATGGAGACTAGAGTTCAATAATATTTTTGGGTTTTTGTCACATTCCTAAGACAAACATTTGATTAGAGTAAATTTACCCCCATTGATTCCGGATGGGGACCCTTTTCGAAACGGGTCCCCATCCGGAACGAATGGGGGTAAATTTATTGTTATAACATTTTTGTCTTAGGAATGCGACAAAAAACTAAAAATATTATTGAACTCTAGTCTCCATGGCGTGAATAATCAATAGAAAAAAAGTCATTTTGGGGGTGAACTACTCCTTTAAAACATCTTCATTCACCGCTGCAGGAGCTTGGGGGCTTGAGGAGCCCCCCTGGTCCTTGGTATGAAAGTGAGCCCCCCGGGGGCTGCAGATAGCAGGGGGACAGGGGGACGGGGACCCCCTGGACCCCACAGGGTGTTGAGTGAACATGTCCCGGGGCCGGGCGGGAGCTGAAACAGGAGCTCATCGCAGGTGGCCGAGTCTCGGCCATGTTCGTCAAACTGCATCGCAGCAGTGACCTGTCACCTAAATCGCTGGGGGTCATCGCTGGGGGTCCACCCCCCACCCACCCCTTTTAAAAAGTTCCATAAATTGTAACTTTACTGACATCTGGGGACCCCCCTCCCCAACCCAGAAATCATGAGGGACCCCTCATAACAAGCTCATCATGACAACAACCTCCCCAAAATGTACTTAAAGTGCCAGAAGTACCGGTACATGAAGAATCACTTTAGATAGATAGATAGATACCTTTATTATCCCAAGGGGGAAATTTAGTTTGTCACTTTCTCCACAGAAAATGATATCATTCCCCCTCAGTCACTTTCAGTGCAACATAGAAAAACACCAAAGAAACATTAAAGGCACCTAAAACTAAAAACAGCATAAACAAACACTTCAAATTATCTCTCTCTCTCTATTATATATAAATATATATATATATATATATTAGTTGAGTAAATGTACTTAATAACGTTATGCCACTGGAAGGCAATACTTGTCCTTGTTGTAAAACTTTTCCATTTCACTTGTTAATCAACTTTCCTCAAGTCACATTGTGAGCAACTAGGATTCCAACAAATCATTTGTAGATTTTCTTTTCATGTCCCCGTGAGAGACCAAAGCTGTTGTCATTGTTTTGTTTTATCTCACAGAACAACTAATAAGCAAGCATGTCTTGTTTGACAATAGCTCATTCAAATGCTGTAAATGAAAGTGACATGACCAACCGTTTGGATTGCTTGGCAACACTGCCCTCTGCTGGGAAGCAGGCGCAAGGGAAGAAGTGGTTCTCTGGACATAAATAGCAAGCAAAGAAAACAAATAGCAGATGAGCATATTGATTTACCAACAACATAAAATGGAGCACAGGATATGTTAGCCTCCCTGTTACATTCCAATCTACTAGTATTATTATTTGCATATTAATGACACTTTAAATGTTGTTAGAGTGTTTAATCTCTTAACCTTGAGATCATCAAACATCAAAGACAAGAGTTCACATGAGGATTTGAACCCAGGTTTGTCATTTCACTGCAGCTGCAGTAAACCAACAGGTCAACTAGGGGACAGACATGCAGCTACTTGGTCAGGCATCATTTCTGTTAAGCAATGTCATTGGGCATCCAGGTGTCAATCAACTCTAGTTGGGTGGGACTCAATTCAAAAATCAGGAAGGAAAACAGTCTGTGAGTGAGAGGAACAGGCGTAAACAGAGATGTTTTTGAATTAAATCTGTTGAATGTTTTCATCAAATGAAGAGTCAGGGATAACATAATATTGTGTGGATATAAAAGCATGTCTGTGTGTTTGGAGCTGGGTTTTCACTCAGTATTTCTACCATAACCTGCTGACATTAATAACTACCAGATGGACTGTGGCTGGTCAACTAACACTAGCCTGGAGGAGAAGAGAGTGTAGGAGACATTTCAACAGGTTTCTGAGTGAGTATGGACTTCAGCCCTAGAATGGCTGTGATATTATCTACATTTCACAATGTCACCCACACAGGAGGGCATAGGAGTGATATGGTTTTATACTATATATGGAATACACGAAATAAATGGATGTAATATCAAAGCAATTCTAGGACTGCAGTGTTTTGGATAGTGTGCTTCAGGACCTGCTACCAAAGCTCTGTGCAGTAGAGGTGAGCAGGACCCAGGTACAGACAGACAGACAGACAGACAGACAGACATATCTGTCAGTATGTCAGTTAGTCAGTCAGTCAGTCAGTCAGTCAGGGTTCTCCAGCTCACCCCTAGCTGCAAATTGCAACACTAGATTTCTTTTTGAATCTGTTGAATCTAGGGTTGCAATACCTCCCATAGGCAGCCAATGCATCAAAACAGTTTTTTTGCTATCTGAATGTAATAAACAACTTCAAATTCACCTATATTATTAGGGCGCTATGGAAAGCTCGGAGTATCCTATTTGTATCTGCAAAGAGTTTCTTTCATAAAACTCCATCGTAGACATGTTATGAGCTACTTTCTGTCAAGAAATCGGAGCAGACATGGTTTATTTTCTAAGTGTTGAACTTCGGAAGCGCTTGTCTTCTATTACGCAGCGTCCCACTGCCTCCTGCATTGTGTCATTTAGAACCAGCTGGTACACAGTACCGCTGAGTGACTTCCCACAAGCGCTTCCAAACTCCAGCACTTAGAAAAAATAATCACCTGAAGCCAATTTATTGATAGAAAGTAGCTCCTAACATGTCTACGGCGGATTTTTATGAAACAAACACTTTGCAGATAGAAAGAGGATACTCCAAGCTTTCCATACAGCCCCAATATTGGTGAGTTTGACGCTGTTTAATACAATCAGATAGCAAAAAACTGTTTTGATGCATTGGCTGCCTATGGGAGGTATTGCAACCCTAGATTCATCCGATTAAAATAAAATCTAGTGTTGCAATTTGCGGCTAGCTCACCCCTCATCTTCTGGTTGCAGACAACAGTCTGTCCAAAGTACTTTCACTGAGGATTAAAAATCCAACTCCAACAAGCATTCAGGACAAAAACA
The DNA here is from genome assembly GCF_963921795.1 of Nannobrachium achirus. NCBI lineage: Eukaryota > Metazoa > Chordata > Actinopteri > Myctophiformes > Myctophidae > Nannobrachium > Nannobrachium achirus. The sequence continues at coordinate 7,137,000 of NC_137831.1, read as the reverse complement.
AATGTAGTTTGTGAAGCTAACTACAAAAATAAACGTTCCTGAGTGAGTGATCCACAACTTCTTTGCTGCTTTAATGATATGTAAATCAGTTAGATGTTATTTTTTTGTTACTAATTGGTTGGTTGAAATGTCACTGATAGGCCTGTCACAATTGTAAAGAAGAAAAGGTCTGCACATTGTCTAAAAGCTCCCCAAATGAATGTATTACTTGAGCGGAACCTGAAGAAGGCCAATGTAGGCCGAAATGTTGTGTGTTCTTTTCCGCTCAATTAAATTGATTTGGGAAGCTTTTAGACAGTGTGCGGACCTTTTCTTTTCTTTTCTATAATTATTTTTTGGTCCAGCACCTGTCGCAGTCCCTTTGGGATGTGCGTGTATCTACAGACCGCTATAGGCCTCTCACAATTATCATATAATCACCATAATTGTCTCCATGTTGCAAAAATGTGTTCTGTGTATCTGATCTATAAGCTCATAATGCATCGCAATGCGACACGTGAGCTTGTAGATTGGCTATTTCCACTACTTTTAATTTTGACTATAACATAATATGGCCTATAATTTATATATTCTCCCCAATGATCAAATGAAAAAGAAAATTAAATTGTTGTGCAATTATTTGTATATGACAATCAATCATCAAGTGAAATGTCATGATGGTGACACTGATCTACCATCTGATCCTTATACTCCTCCTTTCTACCAGTAAGACGCCCTAAGGGCGAGAAGCGAGGTCGTGCTGAAACAACAGAGACTGACACGATATGTACAGTATACAGTATGGGCATTCCCAGATATGGGCGTAATATTGATCATGACATCAGGGTCCTCCATATATGGGCATAAAAGGGACTGTAATGGCCACATATGGAGCGTGACGGACTGACAGACGCACGCCCTCACCCACATAATCTGCAGGTTTTCATATTAAATGGGACCTGCGATCACAATTAGTTGTTTGTAACTCAACAGTTTTTCTCTCTCCACTCCTCTACCACTCAGGTTGAAGAGTGCATCGCTGCATGTCTGGCTGACATCTCACAGAGGATGTTTTCTTCTCGCCACCTCAAGCTGAACCCAGACAAGACTGAGCTTCTCTTCTTCCCAGGTTAGTCCTGCCCCAAGTAGGATCTCACTGTTTGCATGTCTGGTGACTTCAGTTCCAACAGCCAAGAGCCTTGGTGTTGTCCTGGACAGTCAGCTCTCATTCAAGGCACACATTGCAGAGGCCACTCGATCCTGTAGGTTTACACTCTATATCAGGGGTCTTCAACGTTTTCAAGCCTTAGTTTAGAGAGAAATGAAGCAGGGACCCCCACAACGTTTTCATAGATTCCATATAGTTTCACCGTTTGACATCACGATCATCAGTGTATTTTGGAATCATGTCAATGTGTGTTTTCAGATATTTAACCACTTGAACCTTCAATACCTAATACACTTGACCTTTCACTCTGTACTTAGTCTGCTCTTTTCCCCTCTACACCAAAGCTCTTTGCCGAAAATAGCTGATCTGCAAGCTCACAACGCCTCGCGCTGCGAGGCGTTGTGAGCTTGTAGATCTGCAAATTTTGGCTAAAGTTTTCAGAATATTGACACGTGGTTCAAGTGGTTAACTCAAAGATTTGGAGGACCCCGTGTAGTAACTCTGAGGAGGGGTCCCGGAGCCCCTGTTGAAGACCCTTGCTCTATAAGGCTCCCCTAACTTTTCAGGCGACCCTCAAATAATCACATTTGAACTGGGGATCACCCACCCTGACAAGCACTTGGAATTGTAGGCATTACATTTGTCTAAATGGTGATAAATGGGACTCTAGGACTATGTGCTGACTATTATCACCCTCCCCGCTCGGCTTCCCCTGAACACGGGCCAGTTGAGTTCACCTAGATGCTCGACAAAGCACGGAGGCACCACTGTGGATTCTAACCCACAACCTCCGCAGTGGTGGATGGTTGCCTCTTTCTATGTAACTAGCCCTTACCCGTTCAAAGATATGAGCTCCGAAATGATGTGCAGTGTGTGGATTATGGGATGTGCACTGTGCACACAGTATATGAGGGATGGAAAGTAACTTTAACTGGTGCTTGCATGCTAATATGTAGGAGCATCAATGTAAGAAATACCCGTTCCATTTAACGGCTACAGAGATACTGTGTACCGATCTGCATGATTTTGGACAACCCTGTAACAGGGCCAGAACCACCCCCCCCCCCCCCCCCCCCCGCCCGCCCGCCTGCCCGCCTGCACACACACACACACACACTCCCCCCCCCCCCCCCCCCCCGTGTGTGTGTGTGTGTGTGTGTGTGTGTGTGTGTGTGGGTTTGTGTGTGATTGTGCATGGCCTGAACAACAGCGCCCCTCCCTTAACATGTGTGGTCACAAAAGGTACTGTAGGCTAAATAGATATAGATACACCATAAAAATGCAATTATACAGCATACGATTTGTGAAAGTGACAAACGGGCTTCACAGTTATGTCAGGTGTGTTCATATGCTGATGGTGATGCGATTTCAGATCAATTGCTCCAGCCACTGAGGAGAAACGCAGTTTCAGACAGACAGACACTCAGACAGACAGACAGACAGACATTCGGAAAATTATATGTTAGATATCTGCCAATTTGGTATTAAAAAGGCCTTAAAAGTAATTGAATTGTAACTTCAGAAATGTGCTGTAGACACTGTATACGCTTTGTATGTTGGTTCTGAAGACACCCCCCAAAATAATCCGGTTTAATCCAGTTTGGGAACCAACATGCCTCAGTAACTTTGTAAGGTTCAGACCCTTCCTCACCCAGGAGTCAGCCCAGCTGACCACTGACCAGCACCTTATCCTGACCTCAGTCATATCAAAACCACTGCTAGTGTAACTCTCTCCTCACTGGCCCTCCCAGCATGTTTGTGCACTGAAGCCCCAGCAAATGCAGCACGCCTGGCCTCCAACCAGACAAAGCTTTCACTCTAGGACAACATCCGGGACAACGCTCCACACGTCCCGGACTCTTCTCCCTCTCCTTGCTCACAAACTGTGGAACTCCCCATTGCAGTGGGGCTTTTAAGCCGTGACATCATTTTGTAGTCAGACCTCCAAGCAGATTTATTATCAATATCTGTCCCTCGCTATTTCAACAGATCCGAGACAAAAATAACGACTAAAGTATAATTCTACCACTTTCCTTTCAACAACAAAGAGAAGAAAAATTAGTAAATAGTAAAAATAGTTTAAAAAAAATCACGGGCGCTGGGGCATTTTGCCCCCAAAAGTTGTCCTCTGCGTACAAAATGATGTCAGACTTAACAGCCCCGTTGGAACCGCAGAATCACTACTGACTCTCGGTCATAATCTGAAGACTCACCTCTTCAGACTCCACCTCAGCCCGTAACACTTCACTCTCCCTGTAACCTTTCACTCAGTGTTTCCACCATAACCAGCTGATATTAGTGACTACAGAGTGGGCTGTGGCTGCTCCACTAATACACTGGCATTTTTAACACCTTTTCTTTTTTTTGCATTAAGTAATACCAAATTGTCAAATAATATAAGAAAAAGGCAAACATTTTGAAAATAGACGATCTACAAGCTCACAACCCCTTGCACCGTTTTGAGCTTGTCGATCTGCTATTTTCACAATATTTAATATTTGTGGAACTGAGTCAAACTAAATGTAATGCCTCAACTCCTACAATTTCAAGTGCTTGCCTGGGTGGTGGCTCCCCAGTTCAACTATTATTATGTTGGGCGTCCACTGGACTGACTAACTAACTAGCCTGGAGGAGAAGAGAGCATGTCCCTTCCACATTGTGCTGGATTGATGTTAGTGACTGACCTAGATATGACGACCATGCAGATGTACATTATATGCTGGTCATTCTTGTGCTTTTGTTACTTAGGCTTGTTTTTCTTGACCACAATGTTAAACTTGTAGTTTAGAAAGCATATTGTTTAGACTGATGCTAGGTTCATTGTTTACCTGCTATCCCATAGTTTCAATGTACAGATACAACTTTCTGATGGATTTCATAGACTTGTTTGACAGCACTGTCATCATTGTTGGATTGCATTCATGTTAATGTGTATTGTCTGACATTTAACATGACCTTTGGCTACTTATATTGGTTCTGACATTGTTTTTCCCCTCTTCACCAGACATGTTGTGAGCTTGTAGTTTACCTATTTTCTGTGAATGTTCCGTTTAGAATAGGGATGCTGTTGGGTTCAGGTGGTTAATGTAAAAACAAAAACAAAAAAGTCCCGGACCCCCTGTTGAAGGCCCATGGTTTAGCACTACACTGTCTCTACTGTATGTGATCCTAGTTTACTGACATATGACTACACTGTCTCTATGTGATCCTAGTTTACTGACACATGACTACACTGTCTCTATGTGATCCTAGTTTACTGAGGCAATACACTGTCTGAGGAGTATCCATCGTGCCTCTAGCCTAGTTTAGGCCGGTCCGGTGCATCTCAGGAACAGGACTTTATCAGTGGTGTAGCGTTACGCCCCCAGTGCAGGCTATGTAGGACAGATGTAGCTTTTGAGTGGCTCACTTCACACGATCCCTTTTTTTTTACTAACACAAAGTAAAACCATAGCTGTGAGTGTTCTAGGGTATATGCTGTATAGCAAATGGCAGAAGGTCACTGATTATAATTGAATGTTGATTTATAACTTCTTCCAACACAGGCGTACTTTAGAGTTACAATCTGAATCACTCACACAGGGACGTTCTCTTCCCATTAAGAATTGAGGCCGATTTAGACCTCCTAAATCAGGGGTGTCCAAACCTTTTTCATAGGGGGCCACATTAGAAAATATTAAAACACCAAAGGGCCATCTATCTCCTGACAAAATGTACTTTTGGTCGGACCATAACAAAGTCAGTTTCTTAATTTTATTCAACTATCGTCAACAATATTTAATATCAATGGTCTTTTGTCAGGTGTGTGCTCTGAACAAAACACAAATAACTCACATTACCAAATGTAACCAGAAGTTAAAAGAAAATCAACAAAGTAGGCTTTCTTTGACTCCTTCAGATTGAGATAACAGGGAACAAGGAATCCTGAGTAATTATACTATAAAATATTTGTGTTTGGCGGTGTTGTACAATTTAGGAAAGCCACGGGCATTATAAAATGGGTCCTCGGATGGATTATAGATATAACTGTCTACTATAGCTATAGGATCTGATCATTATTCTACTGTCGAAATGAATGGATTATAAATATCACTGTGTGTCAGTGTTAGTGACCTATGACCTTTGTGTTTGACCTTCAGGGTGGATCCATTGTTGAGGGTGTGGATCAGGATCCTGATGCTCAGAACTCCACCTTCTCTACGACACCACACCATGTTAGAGTGTTACCAGAGGGTATGAATTTAACCCACACACCATACAAATATAGCCTAACACCACAAGAATTTACCCTAACATCAAAGGGCCATTCACACTATAACTGTGACTATATGGTTAATTTTATAGTGCTCAGTGTGAACTGCCCTTAAAACCACAAAACATCACCATTTGGGAACATTGAAAACGGGTTCTATACGCCCATGTTAATGTTATTTTAATTGAACGGTTAATTGGAAAGGTTATTCATTAATGTATTATTGATTTTGTTTTGCTGTAATAATTCTATCTGCTCTCCTCCCAACAGACAGACAGACACACACACACACACACACACACACACACACACACACACACACACACACACACACACACACTACTCAATGGAAATCCTTTTGACAGGCGTTTATTAATATACATTTGTGTCAATAAAGAAATTAAATCAAAACCCACCTTGTCGTGTTTTTTGACGACCCAGGTTAGTTAGGTTCATGTTTTGACAGTATTATTGGTTCATGTTTTTGACAGTATTATTACAGTGTGTTGTCATAGGATATGTTGTCCTATGCTATAGGATATGTTGTCCTATGATATGATTTTTTTTACTAGCAGGGGTGGGCAACGTTGATGCTGGAGAGGGCCACTATATTTGCACACACACTCCAGAGGGCCACAATGCATATACAGTCAAAACTAGCAAAAATAGCAGATATACAAGCTCAAAACGCGTCGCAGTGCGACGCGTTTTGAGCTTGTAGATCTGATATTTTTGCTAGTTTTTAATTGGTATCCTAAAAAGTATTTTTGCATTTAATTTCAAATGCATGTAAAGGTTCTTTGTTATTTATGTTACTTCTTAGTTTATGAACTTAATCACAAATGCATTGGACATAAAAAAGAGACTAGTTGTAGGCTACTACTAGTCATCAAGAAGATACTAATATTCAGTTGACTGAAGTAATTAAAGCTGGTCACGTTTGGAATTATAACAGCTGAAACCAATAATATATCAGTATTCTGATATTTACCTGTGGGCCGCATTAAGTGAAGGTGAGGGCCGCATGTGGCCCCCGGGCCGCCAGTTGCCCATGTATGATATAGAGGGTATGTGTGATCATCATACCCGGAAGTTATGCGGGAACGCCTATTGAGTGGCAAAAACTACTTTCTGGACTTGACAGTCCATACATCCAAACAGAAAGGTCCTATCTGATTGCATTAAACAACCTTAAACAATGTTAAACTCACTTTGCCTCTCGCATTGACACTCGCTTTGCCACTTAATTTGCCATTCACTTCATGCGTGTGCATAGCCTTTATTAATGGTTGAGGTGTGTTTTTATGTTGACAAAAACATGTAATGGAAGTGTTTTGAATCTATTTTATGTAGATTTCAAGTCAAACAGGCAGAATGCTGTCTAGAATCAGTTTTTTTTTTTTTAAACAGGAAGCTGTCTAAAATCTGTTAAAAAAACTGAATGCAGTTGATGATAACTATGTGGCTCAGCTTATATTTGTTCATTAATGTGATATGCTGCATGCCATGACTGATATTTTTTCAGTTAAATATTTGTTTGGGTGTAGTACGACAACGTCTGAAACCTTATAGCCATTAATTATTTTAATGTAAAGATCAAAATGTATGTAAAAACCCAAGAGCTAATCTGTTTGATTAGAAAATAACTTTTCTATTTTTGGTAAGTTATCAAATTACTTATATATAAATGGCAAATGGTGCATTTATATAGCACCTTTCTCCAATGAACTTTATGATGGAAAAAAACAGAACACCACATTAAATATGTGAATATTTAAACATTTTAATGTTTTGACCTGCCTTCTCTTGCTTCGACTTTAAATATGAACTAAAACATTATTTTAGTGTGAAAAACCTGTGGCGTAAAGGTAAAGCATAGGACTCGTAACCAAAAGGTTGGGGGTTTGAATCCAGGTTATAGCAGCTCCGATTTTTTGTCCATAAGAAGAGTTTAGCCCGCCTCCCTCAGGGAGGGGCTTAAAATTTAAATAAAATAAAATAAGAAAAATTGTTTTCCCCTTCTTCTCTGCCTTCTTCCGTGTCCGCTTGCCTTCTTCTCTGCCTTCTTTCGTCTCCGCCCACCTTGCGCCGTTGCTTTCGGAATCTCGTTAGTGTCGTATAGCTTCCATTCTGATGTTTACCATCGTTGGGAGGATTGTTAGTTTTTCATTTTGCATTTTTTCGGGTTTGTCCTTTGGACGTTTCCCATCTTTCGGGGTTTCACTTTGGACGATTTTCCTCTTTTGCCATCTTTCGGGTTTTCCGCTTGCACGACTGAGTCTTCCACCATCTTTCGGGGTTTTGCCTTGAACCGCCTTCGGACTTTTCCTTCACCATTGGTGAGGTTTGAACTCTCTCTCTTTGAACTCTGAGGCGATGATCTTAACCACTGCACTACCACTGTGGTTCTTGCTTACTCTGTTCTCTTGCAAGCTTTTAAGTGAAAGATTAGAGGTAAAGGTACAAGAGGCAGGTAAAACTTTGAAAATCCCTATACCAGGTTTGAACCAGGGACCTCGTGCTCATTAGCACTACATCAGTTCCACTGCACTACCATGATTTGTTTAAAACTTGTTCTCTTGCACAATTTCAAGTGAAGATTAGTTAAAGGTATAGGTTAAAACTGAGCATTATCCTTGCTAGTCTTGAACTAGGAACCTTCTGGCCATGAGGTCTTTGCCTTAACCACTACTCCATGAGGGTTTGCACTGGCTCTGTCCTCTTGCAGATTTTCTTTTTATGCTTGTGGTAATGCCGGTTCAAACTTGAAAAATACTGCTAGTGGGTTTGAACCCAAAGGTAAAACTAAATGAAAGTCACCTGCAGGGATTGAACTAACAACCTCCTGGTATCAAGGCCCATTCCAGAACCACTACCCCATCACGGTTTAAGCTAAAAGATGCTCTTGTATCCTTTTCACTAAAAGAACTAGATAAAAGATGAAGAAAATTCCTTGCTGGTTTCGAACCCAAGACCTTCTGCATAGAAGAGCAGCAGCTTAACCACTAGGCTGTTGCATTTAACAGCAATTCTTTCAATTTTGCAGTATGTAATGAAAGATTAAGTTACTAGAGCCAGGCAAAACATGGGAAATGTTCAAATCCAGGTAACAAGAGGAACTAAAGAAACAACAACAAATGGTTATGCTTGTGGTAATGCCGGTTCAAACTTGAAAATACAAGTAGTGGTTTTGAACCCAAAGGTTATACTAAATGTAAGACCGCTGCAGGAATTGATCTATCAACCTCCCAGCAACAATACCCATTTCATAACCACTACTCCATCAAGGTTAACACTACACCATACTCTTGTATGTCTTTCACTAAAAGATTAGATAAAGGTGCACAAGTAATGTCAAATATGGCAGATATCTATGATGTTTTTTAACCAAGGACTTTAAAGTTTTGCAAATTCTGTCTTTACCACTGCACCAACTGTAGTTTGTACTTATATTGTTCTCTTGTGTGTTCTTCAGTGTAAGATCAGATAAATGTAAAACATCCAGGTGAAGGTTGAAGAACATTCTTCACTTGTGTTGAACTCAGAACCTTCTATAAAGGTCTGTATCTGAACCACTACACCATTGAAGTCAATACTTCACTAGCTCTATGTGAATATCTTATTAAAATATTTTGTAATGAGAGCCAGGTATAACTTGGGAAAATGATCTTGCTAGTTTTAAACCAAGAACATACTGATTGCAAGCCCTGTATCTTAACCACAGCATTAGAAGAAAAGAAAAGCTATTAAAGAAATAGTTCTGCTTGTGGCACTTTACCTCATGGTTCCACTTGGAGGAACCATGAGGTAAATGGTACTAAAATTGTCTTGATTTAGATTGACTCCACATGGTTCTCATCACTCAACCACTCAAATATTTAAATATTATTTTCTGCTTCAGATATAACACCAATATACTCTTTGTTGGCAACAGGGCACTTACTTTGTTCTATAATTGGAACAATGCAGAAATAGAGAACCATGTGGAGTCAATTCAATTCAAGACAATTTTAGTACCACTTTAACTCATGGTTCCAACTCATATAGTGTCAATGGAATATAGCCTCGCGTATCCCTGTTCGTCATTCGCGCCACAGCTGCGCCCATGATCATGATGATGATTATTATTATGAAACGCTCCCAAAAACGATTTTCATGATTAAAAAAATGCAATGATTTTTATGAATAGTATTACATTTCACAAAAATCTAAATAATTACATAATTAGAAAACTAATTTTGTAAGAACTTATAAGAAGTAGCCTTGTGAAAATAGCCAATCTACATGCTCACAATGCTTTGTGAGCTTGTAGATCTGTTTTCACTAGTCTGGGTCCAAGTCCTAGTTTGGGGCACACTTCCAATCTCTCTTTTGGGTCAAAGGCAGCATCCTCATTCAAACCCGACGCGCGTGCCTGATATCTAAATTTAACATTAATGTTATATGTTGGAACCATGAGCTTAAGTGGTACTAAAATTGGCTTGAATGGGATTGACTCCACATGGTTCTCATCATTGTACCATGTTAATTTTCTCTGTATTGTTCCAATTTTAGACAAAAAACAGTGTCATGTGGCCAACAAAGGGCATATATTGGTGTGGCATCAGAAATGACTTGGATTTAGAATCAGACAGAATATGTCATTTTAAATATCTGAATGGTTTGTTAAAGACGGGGTGAAATCAAAAACATATTTTTCACACTTTTAGAGTTTATCTGTAGTGATAATATGGCCATACCTAACATAAGACGCCAAAAATAAATAGAAAATAAACAATTTTTGTGTATATTTATATCAAAGGTCCCTAAATAGGCCATTCTTAATTATTTCCTGTGAACAGAAATTCGTTCGTTCTTCCCCTTCTCCTCTGCCACCTTTCGTCGCCATCCATCTTGAATCGTTGCTTTTGGAATCTCGGTAGTGTCGTGCATTTTACATTTTGATGTTTACTGATGTTTACTTTCCCCCCTCCTTCTCGAGGGGGAACATTAGAAAATGAGCCCCTTTTAGACATAAACAAGGCTAAATGACAAAAATAAGGACTCTATTTCAAAAGAGTACTGCACAGACACGCCCATTTAGAAAATCACAGAAAGAATGTTTTTTTGGGGGGGGCTGGAAGAGACACTGGGAAGACCAAAACAAGAAAAAATGATCTATACAAGGTCTTCAGAATTGCAGGCTCTAATTCTTTACCGCTGCAACAACTGTAAGCCTAGTTCATACACATCATTTGTACTCATGGTTCTGTTGCGTTACCACTGCACCAAGACCTTTTGGTGCCTGACTCGCAACTGGCTGGTTTCATGCGTTCTCTTGCGTGTTTTTCAGTGTAAGATCAGATAAGGGTAAAAGAGCCAGGTAAAAGTTACAGAAACTGGACGCTGGATTTGAATTCAGAACCCTCTATGTGCAAGGGCTGTATCTTAATCACTGGATTGATCACGTTCTGTTCAATTTTGCACTTTTTTAGTGAAAGATTACACTGTTAAAAACATCACACATAAGCTACTTAATAAAATGATAGCCAGTATTTACTATCAGTATTAATGAGTAATATTATTGGCTTGAAATTAAATTAAAGCTTTTTGCTTTTCAAAATATATATTTTATTTAAGTATTTGTCCATAGTACATTTTTATACAGTACATGTTTTAGCCTAAATAACCACTTCGATATTAGAATTTCATATTCAGTCTGTCTCTAATTCCCGGCCTTATCAGACCAAAATGCCCTCTGATGGCAATAGGGCACTATCTTTCAGCAAAAGGTGGCACAACAGAGAGAAAAATGGTATGTTATCCCAACGAAAATTATTTAGTCAATCCTTTCAAGCCAATTTTAGTACCACTTTACTTCATGGTTCCACATCATATATAGTCTCAATAGAATATAGCCTCCCAAAAAGTACCACGCCCTTCTTGAGGGGGCCCAATAGGAAATTAGCCCCTTTGTGACATAAACAAGGGCCAGATGACATAAACAAGGGCTGAATTTGAAAAAGAGTACTGTTCAGATACACCCATTCAGAAAATCACTGAAATGGAAGGCAAGGCTTAGAGTTAATGAATTGTTTTTTTGGGGGATGGAAGAGACACTGGGGAGACCTAAAAACAAGGAAAGAAATGAAAAAATGAAATTACTTCATTTTATGTAACACATTCAATGTGAGTAATTGATATTCTAATCCAATGTTTCTTTAATATAAGTAATATGTATATCCACAATTCAATTCCCAAATCAAGGTTTTTGCATTGTTCCACTCCCATTGATAAAATCATATATTATATATTCATTGATTGTTCATGTGATTTGGGTTAGTCCAGATAATATTACTTAATAATGAATCATTGAAGTGATTACACATTTTCTTTTCCACATCTTCTCTTCTTCTTCTTCTTCTTTTGGGGTTTCCGGCAGTGTTGACGCTTTCGCGTATTACTGCCCTCCACAGTTCAGGATGGTATTACTCCTTACAGTTCCTATATCCTCTGATAGAGGTCTGATTTGTGGAGGAAAGACAGAATGCTCCTCTCCACAGCATGGTGCTCCTTTTGCCAACTGAACAGTGTCCTATAATCCATGGTAGATATTCCAATAGCCTCCATTTCTTCACGCAGTTGAGCCCTCTCTTCTCTATATTTTTCACACTCAAAGAGTACATGAATGACAGTCTCTGCTCTCCCACAATAATTCGCACAGCCCATCCAGGTGTTTCCCAACTGTTTTTAGACAGCTGGCTAGCCCGTAGTGTCCAAACTTTAGCCTTGTCAGTATCACCTGCTCCCTTCTGTTGCTCCCTAGGGTGATGTTCCCTGCCCTAACACTATTTTGTATTCCATAATAAAACCTTCCTCTTGTTTCCCCCTCCCATTCGTTTTGCCACCTCCTAATTATCTCCTCCTTTATTTTACTTCGGTACTCTGAGATACCCAGGGCTATGCCCACATCCACCTCCTCCCTACCCAGGGCCTCTTGGCTGCCACATCAGCGGCCTCGTTGCCCTCCACCCCCACATGGGCTGGGACCCACATGAACCCCACTCTGGTTCCAGCTCGCTCTACTCTATATAGTGCAGTTAGCAGTTCAGAGATTAGGTCTGGTCTGACCTGTGACCTCCCCCCCTGCAGAGCCATAAGCGCAGCCTAGTGAGTCCGAGCAGATAACCACCTGCTGCGGCCCCACTTCCTCAACCCAATTTACTGCCCATATTAAGGCCACTACTTCTGAAGTGGAGACTGAAACCCCATTCTACTCAATCTTGAGGAGGGAGCTCAACCCTAGCCTAGCACCCTAGCTGCTAGGGTTAGGGTTTAGGCTCAAATACTGACAAATCAACTTCCGTCGCTTGTCAGTCAGCTTGCCGAGGTATACACATGGAAATTACACATTTAGCATTTTTAGCTCACAAACGCTTAGAAAATGCCACTGGAAAGTAGAAGCATGCTTTTCCCAGCATGCTTTGCAGAGCAGGTAACCAACTTATTTGACCAATCAAGGGAAAGGGGGGAATCAACTAATTCTCAGAATGATTTCAGCCTTAGAAACTACTTGATAAAATTGAGTTACATTCAAGTATCATTCTCAGAATAATTTTGTTTTATTTAACCAGAATGAGTGGATTCCAATTATAGACATTTTTATTTAATGTTAAAATATTAGATAGAAGTAAAAAAAAAAAAAAAAAAATGTTAAGATGTCTTTGTTGGATTTGAACTAAAGACGTTTGAGTTGTATTTCCTAAATCTTTACCACTGCACTACAGTACATACTTAATAATATGTACTCTGTCTTGCTATTTATTGAAAGCATAGATAAAAAGATGGATGAAAATATAATACTGGTTTTGAATCATCACTTTCTGTGTTCAAGGCATGTATCTTAACCATTACTCCACTGGATTTATCACCTGCTCTTCTCAATTTTGCATTTTTTTAGTGAAAGATTATAGGTTAAAAGAGCAGGTAAAACTTTGAAAAAAATGTTCTTGCCGGTTTCAATTTGATTGCAAGGCCTGCATCTTAACCACCTCTTATCCACGCTGGTTGTAACTATAGAATTTTTTTGAAAGCAACAATGATAACCTGCAGTTATGAGACAGCGTAGCGGTCTGAAGATCAGACTCCAAGCTTAGAGGTTGCATGTTGACATCCCAGCCCTCCTACCTTGCTGAAGTACTTTGACACTTTCACAACTAAAATACAGACGTACAAGTGAAAAGCATCGGGAGATAGCTGTTGAGGGCTCTAAGGTGCCTTGGATCAGAGGTGTGGTGCGCTTGAACAGTTGTCTGTTATTCTTATTAATCCGTATTTTAGACTTGAAATGCGTCAAAAGGATAACAACTACATTTAAATTAAAAAATACCTTAAATATGAGAATACTTTCCCTCCAGAGCAACATCGGTGTTAGTGTATGGATACCATGCGATTTGTCCCCACTTTGATTTCTGTGCTCACTTCAAATTGTTCTTCTGGTAGTCAGCCTGTAAAGGAAAGCTTCTCAGTAAAGGAGTGGGATTTGACCCACTGACCTCTGGATCATGTTCTTAGCTTCTCAACACATTAGGCTATCTGATGATTGCTATACCGTAGCTAGTGTCTGATTTGATTATCTATTTCTATTCTCTCTTGGAACAGGTGATGGTGACTGAATTTGAACCAGCACACTCCAAAACATTATCCTATAAATATCAATGCATGCATCCACTACCACACTTTACCAGGTCACTTGACTCTGCTTTGTGCGCTGTTTGTAAGTTGTTCTTCTGGAAGACAGTCTGCAAAGGAAAGCTTCACAGTAACACATAGGATGGTTTGAACCCTCAACCTCCAGAACATGCAGACAGGATCTAAAAAAAATGAACCATCTGCCAGTTGCTAGATCACAGTTTTTTGTCTGCTTTGATATTCCCTCATTCCATACTGTATCTCAAATATTTAGAAATGTTCTGGTGTATATCTTGCTAATCAACGCCAACAATTATATTATATGATGCAGAGACTGTGAGAGGGGGGGAATGTGTTGCACCAAATCTATATCCACAAGATGGCAGTAGTGCTTCATCACCGTTTCAAAATCTGTTCTTGTTGTTTAACTTGTTTTGCCTGTCACTCAATCAATGTGAATTCAAAACGGTTGAGAATCAAATCAAGTGAGTGGAACAATAGGAGCAAATAACCCTAGCTGATGTACAAGCTCGCAGCGTGGCACAAAGTGACTTGCTGCAAACTTGGATATCTGCTATTCTCTGCCATGTATTGCATCACACTTCTGGTGCGAGTTTTGCCACCCATGAACATCACTGCGCATCCTCCGGCTGCACGTCCTTTCCTTTCAAAAGGTTCCTTGGACCGAACACTGAACGGCTGAATGTCCACCAGGCCTTGTTCAGACTCCAAATCAACAGAGGAGGAGAAAGAAGGTTTTAGGCTGGACTCACACATATACGTGAAACATCTTCTCCGTATCGTCTGAGAATGGCCACTGAGCGCGCCGTACTAATGCATTGTCAATGGAAGGTTTTTTGGTGTTTTGTCGTTGCCGTGTCTCTAGCTCAACCACAGCCTGTCTTTTGGCCAAGAGACACGGCAACGACAAAACACCAAACAACCTTCCATTGACAATGCATTAGTACGGCGCCCCCAGTGGCCATTCTCAGACGATACGGAGAAGATATTTCACGCATGTGTGTGGGGCGCCTCAGAAGGCAAAGAATGTGTTGTGGCGGGGCTGACCGTAAACACGTACATGTATGATTGATGTTTATCTTTTAATGACCCTGTCATTTCAACCATTTGAGTGTGTAAACAGATCCATTATTACAACAGATTAAAATGTATTTAATTTTAATTATTTGACTTTTTCTGTCAACGAGGGGGATTCTGGAGGACTCTTGTTTGGAAGGAAAAAAATGAACAAAATAAAGAAAGAAAATGGTATATCCGTGCAAAACAACAACAAAAAAGAGAATAAACAATATGCTGGTCGCCTTGAAATAAAGGAACTGAATTAACACATCACTTATTTGAAAGTGCAAGAGGACATCTGGAGGTTAGCACAACAATAGCTAATGTACTACTAATGTATGAAGAACAGAGGAGGAACTATTACAAACATTCTGGTAAAACTCACATGGGCAAAACAAACAACTTGGTCTAATAACACACACACACACACACACACACACACACACACACACACACACACACACACACACACACACACACACACACACACACACACACACACACACACACACACACACACACACACACACACACACACACAATTCAATCATACAAGTTGGTTCAAGTGGTTAAAGGACCATTTCACCTCTGGGACAACAAGATTGTGTTTGGGACACAATAAAAAAAAACAAGAAAAACAAGTTTCTCTCACACAAAGATTTGGAGGACCCCCTGGTAGTATACGCTGAGGACCCCCTAGGGATCCCGGAGCCCCTGTTGAAGTTCCTTGCTCTACAATATGGCTGCTGTGCATGGAGCATATTGCAATTCCACGACCGCCTTTCAAGTTGTCCCGTTGTGAAGTTACTGCTGGAAGTTCTTTTGGTTCCCAACATACAGTAGAAGGCTTTCCATAGATCTCCACATAGTTCCAGGAATCAAACCAGGAGGCTCCCGGAGAGCCCCAGACAGGGGAGTGTCCCCACATGATAACCTTATATGCTCATACAGTATTTCAACTAACATTACAAACAATAACAATAATCCTGTCAAACAAAAAGGTCCATAATGACGTCCTGATCATCCCCATAGAGCGTCGCAGCGGAAGTGGTTTCCTGGTGCCACTTAGAATCTCCCATTCATTTTCCCCATAGACTTTTACAAAAATATCTATAACAATTATGTTACGCCATCCAGGATGGCAGTGAATCATGACCATACAACCTTTTTTCTATGAAAAGAACATTTTGAAAATCGCAAAGGTTGTATGGTCACGATTCACTGCCATCCTGGATGGCTTGGTTCGAGGCTTAACATAATTGTTATAATTTATTTTTGTAAAAGTCTATGGCGAAAATGAATGGGATATTTTAAGTGGCACCAGTAAACCACTTCCGCTGCGATGCTCGAGACGTCACTGATTGGTCCAGGTCCTGACATGCTTTCTAGGAGGTGACTGTCCCCACATGATGTCTCCCAGACAGGGGGCTGTCCCACCAAGATGTCATCTCATACAAAAGAAGCAAAAAAAGCCGATCAACATGCTCCAAAAACGTGTCGCGCTGCGACACGGTTTGAGCTTGTAGATCTGCTATTTTTGCTTCTTTTGAATTGGAATCCAGAATTTTGATTGTTAACTTTATGAACTTAAATACAAATACGTTGGACATAAAAAAAAGATTAACATTTTAAAACTACTACACTAGTCATAAAGCTAATGACTAGCTAATAAGGAATAGATCAGTGAACGGGGTGATGGGGGGATGTCTGAAGGTAAAAACTGAGGAGAGATGTCGGGGTTCGCGGTGATGGCTCTTCACCGTGGCGAATGACGTCATGTTGTAGTCTCTCTAGACCCCCTCCAAGGTCTAGAGAGACTCTTTGCATTTTAACTCTTTCTGAGTTGTGTAATAATGAGTAATCACTGTGTGCTTTTAATGCTATTCTGATTTGTAGTTAATCAAGGTGTGAAACTGTGCACTGTTCTAAGGTTACCTTATACAGGTTTCCTTGGTCCGTTTCAATGTGTTTAGCTTTGCGTCTCTGACCTTTTGAATGTAGCACTTTGAGATGTGTCATAAACATAAAATGTGCTACAAATAAAATTTATTATTACCCCCTCCTGCCTCCCCATACCTTTCCCTTGTCTCTCCTTTGTCTCTCCCTCCCCCCCACCCCCCCTCTCCCCTCTCTCACGGCTCTTTAGCCTTTGTGAAGTGTCTTGAGATAACTTGTTATGATTTGACACTCTAATAAAATTGAATTGAAAATTGAAAAATTTAATTGTAGTTTTCTGACTTAAAAAGACTACACCACGGTGATAAACCATCACCACAGGGCCATAACACTCCCCCTTTTCCCCAGTTAACTCCTCTGGAAACTTGTAGATAGCCAGTCAGTCAGTTACCCAGCAGCACCCTCTGGTGGTGGCGGCGGCTGGTCCCGCTGGCACCGGCACAGCTGTGCGGGCGAGGAGCAGCAGGGCTGCAGCCAGGGCTTCCAGACCAGGTGCCAGCGCGTCATCTGGCTCTCTGCCGCCGCCGTGCCACCTCCGCCACCGGGACGGGGCTCCAGGGTGGCGCGGTGGCGCTCCACGGCCGCCTCCATGGCCTCCAGCACGCGGTGGTAGGCGGGCTCGGTGGCCGGGGTCAGCGGCGTGCTCTCCCGGGGGTCACGGGACAGCTCGTACAGCAGGGGGGGGCTGTGGCGCGTCACGTAGGCCGGCGTGCAGAAGCAGGCGTGCGTGTGGAAGCACGCCGTCTCGTTGTCGGGGTGGAAGTTGGGCGTGAAGTAGAAGGCCTTCCACACGGCGCTGCCTGGCGAGGAACACAGGAACGTTATTTAATACTTTTATAACTATTGAAAAATAGCAGATCTACAAGCTCGCTGCAAGCTTGTATATCTGCTATTTTTGAAAAGTCATGCAAATTTGAGCAAATCTTTGAATATAATGTATTTTTAAAGCAAACATTTGTAACTCGAATTTTGCTTCTGGGGGGTCCCTGGAACAAAATATTTTGAGATGGTGGGGTCCATGGCCAAATACATATAATTTTGAGGGTCCTTCACATGAAAAGGTTTCAGAACTACTGGCATAGAAACAAGGGTTCATAATTGTGGGCTCGCCTGGAAGGCGAGCACACGTATGTTATCTTCATTATTTATAGTCAGTCAGTATCTCCTCAAAACTTTGGCGCGATTCATCTCCTAAACGCTTACACCTTTAAACACCATTCAAATTTTTATGTGTTCAGCTTACTGAGGACACGTGTGCTTGTACTTTTGGTTTTAAAATGTTTTGTAGTTTAATTATAAAAAAATAAAAATGTTTAACTTTAAGCATCCAATGCATTTCCAATGGGTTTACTGAGTGGGGAGAGAGTGAGACAGGGGAAAGGGACCCATGTTTATATTAAGTCGCTGTGGCTGCAATATTCACACTTCAGATATGCTATTTATATCAATGTGTTCACACAGGTCTGCTTTCTGATTTGATCCAAATGTCTAAGCTGTGTGATGTATAAAACTATAGTTATAGTTAAAACTATAAATAAATGTCCCTCTCCACTCTACTGATTGACACAGCTGTGATTAAAGGCTTGGCTGTCATTGGCTGTTCTGTGGTGATGTAGCCTTACATAAGTCGGCCCTGCAGTGACAATGCGAAAGTCTCGGCAGAGACGTCTTAATGTAAGGCTAGTGGTGCTGCAAAGTAACCAAGTACATTTACTCAAGTATATACAAACAAGTACTTGTACCTACAGTACAATTTTTAGGTACTTTTACTCTAATTTCAATTTTTGTTACTTATACTCTACTATAAATACAGCATTTGACAGCTTCAGTTACTTTTTATTTTGCAGATTTTATTATTAATAATAATAATAATTATTAACACGCACGCACGCACGCACACACGCACACACACACGCATACACACACACTGACACACAAACAACTGTTACTGTGTTACTGTGGAGACGTTTGCTTGTATTTGTCTTTGACACATGTTTTGTAGTGTTTTAGAAATTTAACTTAAAAAGAATAAGGTTCCCGGGCGATGGGATTTACAGTATATATCCTAGAACCCGCAGGGACACTCTGTGTGGTTGTCAGGGAGATATCACAACCAATGCGTTTCCAAATCAGACGATCAACCGAAGTGGACCCACCTGGCAAAACCACACCCCAAACACTTTAAAAGCCATGAATTTCAGCCTGTCTGCATTTGAATCCTAGTATATCCCATATGCATTTGGATCAGCATGTCCCGTACTGTATACCAACTTTTACTTTACACTTTTGTTACTTATACTCCACTGCAATTGCATTTGGCAGCTTTAGTTACTTGTTACTTTGCAGATTTTATTATTAATACAAAACATACGGTAGATGAATCACTTAATACTTTGTCTAATTGTAAGAAGCTGATCTACAATGTGACATTGCGACATGTTGTGATCTTGTAGATCTGCTGTTTTTAAAAAGCTTGTCAATATTAGGACCATCTGCGTACTATTACTTTGATGTGGTTTGCTGGTTTGCAAAGTGTAGTTCAGGGACCCCTAAGACACACACACACACACACACACACACACACACACACACACACACACACACACACACACACACACACACACACACACACACACACACACACACACACACACACACACACACACACACACACACTACTGGTCTCGAACTTTTGTTGTTGGTTACCCGTCCACATTATATTTTAATTTTATTTTGATTTAATTGTCCATACCGTTAAAGGACCAGGTCACCTCTGGGACAACCAGATCTTATTTTATTGTTGTGTGGGACACGATCAACACAATCCTGTAATTTCTTGTGTTCAATCTGTGTTTTTAGATATTTTAGTATTTCAGCATGCTACAACTGGTCATATGATGCTTTGTAGCATGATATTGCATCATCTCATGCATCATATGATGCAAAATGCATCATATGACCAGTTGTAGCATACTGAAATACTAAAATATCTAAAAACACAGATTGAACACAAAGAATAACTCAACATTGTGTTGATCGTGTCCCCACACAACAATAAAATAAGATCTGGTTGTCCCAAAGGTGACCTGGTCCTTTAAGTTCATGTAATAACACTGCTTGTCTACATTGTATTTGCATTACCATTTTACGTCAGTAAAATTAAAGAGAGCATTGCCTGGGAACTTGACACTTTTACTATTATTGTTTTGGGTTGGAAGCGAGCCCACACTGTTTCGAAGGAACAGTTTTTCTAGTTTTAGATAGTCATTAGAGAAAAGAGAAGTTGAGTGAGTGCACTCTCTCACACTTCTGCCAGTGTGCCAGTGACCACCCACCCCTGTGCCAATGCCTACCCCTGATATAGACGGTCTGATATTATGTTATTGATATTCACATTACGATTATGACAAAATAATTGTGATTATGTAAAATAATTGCGATGAGACGGTTATGTAATAGTTGTGGCAGGCCTAGGTATAGGTATTGATAGCCCCATATAGAACCTCACCCGTCGCTGCCTACTGTTGTGCTCCGCGAGATGAGGTCCTATAAAAGATATCCCTGGGCTGGCACCGGACCGCCTCCACGCTGAGTTAGAAAACCCTTTTCCCGAAATTGTATCCAAAAAGTAAAGGTAGTTCCACGCTCCCAGACTGTTCTCTATCCAGCTTTTCGGGGGAAAACATTACAAAACTAACGATTTAGGCGGTTGTTTCATGCCCCGGTGCATGTTTTATGTACCCTGGGATAGAGCATCGCAGTTGAAGCCCCACCCCGTCCTCACTCTGGTGTCGGAAGCGTTTTCCCCATTAATTTCTTCCATAGACATTTCATAAAGTATTTATTTAAACGTTTTTAAGCCTCGGACAAAGCCACCTCGGCTGGTGAGGAATCATGACAATATATATATATATTTTTTGAATGCAACGATTAATTAGAAAGCTGAAAAAAGGGCAGGGTACAAGACTGTGTACATCATTATTTTAAAAATTGCGGAAACTACACTCCCAGAATGCATTACGAATGACACTTGTTTCCTGAAATATAGCCCTTAAATCACGCTCAGTTTAGTTATCCAGGCCAGCATATGGCCTGACATGCAGTGATATTCATCTCTGTGGACGCTCTTATTGTCAGTTAACATAGTGCATCATATTTGTAAAAGAAAGACGATCGCTTACGGAGTTCTGCTGAAGTGCAATAATCCGCCGGGAAGACAGGGGGCAGTAGCTACTTCCGCGGTAACCGCAAGATACATGAAAGAAGAAGAAGCTAGACCAATCACAGACGTCGATTTCACCGGATGTACATTTTTAGCAGTATGGGTAATGCAGTTCTTCTCTGTGCGACCTTGATTAAAACGTGTTTTTACTAAAACTAGAGTGATTGCATACATACTCGGGGGTTCTACAGGAGCATATAGAACCATTTCACAACCACCAGCCTAGTAGTAAGTGTACATTGAATTGCTACAACTTTGTGGCTGATAATGAAAAACCCTATGGTGAAAGTGAATGGGCTGCTTTACTTCCGACACGTCACTGCGATGCTCTATAGGAAACGTGGAGGCGTTCCGGGCCTCATCTCGGAGCACAACAGTAGGCAGCGACGGGTGAGGTTCTATATGGGGCTAAGGTATTGATAAACTCACTGTTAGGAGGGTGCCAGCGCACAGCGTTCAGGTAGGTATAGATATTGATAGACTCACTGTTAGGAGGGTGCCAGCGCACAGCGTTCAGGTAGGTATAGATATTGATAGACTCACTGTTAGGAGGGTGCCAGCGCACAGCGTTCAGGTAGGCGTTGCAGTAATGGAAGAGGAACTCGTGGTGGGGGGGTCCATCCTTCTCCTCCCTCCCCTGAAGCACAGCCATGAGGTCACGGCCGTCTATCTGTCTGTCAACACAAAACACAAGAACTGTTTGTCAAAATACCAAATATATAATGGACCTTGATGTGTTAAGGGTTGAATACCACTGCTCTAAGGAAATGTCCATATAGGGACTAAGGATGAGACGATAATCGTTATTATTGTTTATCGTGATAAAAAACCCTCACAATAATCGCATGGTGGAGATTTAAATTGATATTATACTCAGTCATACACTGGGATCAATTCACCTTTTATTTGCCGAGCTGCATTTCCGGTGCTACTTAAACCCTCTATAAATGGTAAAAATGGACCTGGAAATAACTGCTTCTTTTTTTTTCCACTCTCTCCCATATCTCTTTGCCAACAAGTAGCAGATCTATAGCCGCGTTGCGACGCATTGTGAGGTTGTAGATCTGCTATTTCTTTGGCAAATGTTTCATCCCAGCATAATTAATGTTGGGGATATTTTGATTGTCGCAATAATATCGTAAATCTAATCTAATTTCTTTGGTCACAATAATCGTGACATATTTTATATGAATTTTTACATAGGCATTTTTAGCTCCTGGCAGCCATCGTGGACGCCATCTTGAAAATGATGGCTTTCCGGTAGTTATTTTTTCCTAAACTTTTAGTATGTTGTTTATCATACCCAATAGTAACAGAATCCATTGACAAATCTCTTTTATCAATTATTTTGGGTTTCAACCATACTGACAGATCTACTATTGAACTCATTCAAAAATCAAAAACTTGTCACCAAGTGCCCAAAGTTGATGTTTTTTGACGGATTCCCTCCCCGCTACTAGAATAATTTTATGCTTTAACTATTGAAAAATAGCACATATTCAAGCTCACAGCGCGGCACTGCGAGCTTGTAGATCTGCTATTTTTGAAAAATGTGAGCATATCTTTATATTTTATAGGCCTATGTTTTTTTATAAAGCAAACATTTGTAACTCAAATTTTGCTTCTGGGGGGTCCCTTGAACTAAATACTTTGAGATGGGGGTCTGTGTGTTCATGATTTAAAAAAAATAGCTGATGTACAAGCTCGCAGAGCCCACCCACCTGTCCTGTGGGAGCTCTGCCCCGGCCAGCTTCACCACGGTGGGGAACAGGTCCATGTTGCTGGTGGGCTGCTCCACCTCCCTGCCCGCCGGGAGGGTCCCGGACCACCGCACGATTCCCGGCACCCGGATGCCCCCCTCCCAGTTGGTAGACTTCCCCGCTGTGGTGGGACAGGGAGGCAACGACAGCTGATCAGGACTCATCTATTTTAATGAAGTAATTGATTTAGCTAATTTTTTTATGTTCTTGTCATTATAGAACCAAGCCATCCAGGCTCCCTGGTGAATCATCATGACCATAAAACATTTGATTCTGTGTCTCTCAAAATGCTTGCAATGGATTGACCCCTCACATGCTACTTAAAGCAGATTCTTTGGGGGTAGCTTTTTCCTTAGTTTATAGTATAGTGTATAGTAAGTGAATGGGCCCAAACTTTTACCCCCTATAAAAATAAGAAAATAAATTGCTCAATGTGACAGGCAGTCATCACGTGGTTTCATGAATGCAGTATATAGACAAAATTTTAGGCAAAAAAAAAGAAAGAAATCTAACCTTGGTTCGAAAGTGAAGCGGTGAATTTTTATTCTGTGTTCTAGAGCTATGAAATCTGTGTTCTAGATCTATACATTCTGTGTTCTAGAACTATACTTTCTATGTGCTTTAGTTCTATATTTTTAGATTTTATGTGTTCTGAATGAATGAATGAATTTGTCTGGAGAGCCAAATTGTCATGTGAAGCTTGACCAATCCTCAATTCTTCATTCTGGACTGGACATGCACGGGACAGACAAAGCTATACTTTGGAATCGGTTTTCACCGCTTCAAAAAACCCAATGTGAAGTGAGCGGTGGTCGTGCTTGCATAACGTCTTCAGACCAGGATTTGAGTCTAGGATGTACAGGGTATGCTACACACACACACGTTTTGCTATGGCAAAACGCTGAGGAAAAAGGCTACAGACATACGACATATGACATCACTAGACAAACATGATGTTACGTACACACATTTTACTATGGCAAAATGCTGAGGAAAAAGGCTACAGACACACGCACAGCCACTCTTAGGAGCGGTTTACCACCAAAAAAAGAACAACTACTATAAATACCACACCATCCTCCTCGACCGTCTCCACTCCACCACAGGACTTTCCGACTCCGCACTTAACTGGTTTTCCTCCTACCTCACCGACAGAACGGAACGTGTATCTCTGGGAGGGGTTTATTCAAGGACGCAGCCTGTCACCTGTGGTGTCCCCCAAGGCTCCATCCTCGGCCCCACCCTTTTCACCATTTACATGCTCCCCCTTGGTCGTGTCATCAGCCGGCATGGGATCTCATTTCATTGCTACGCTGATGACACCCAACTGTACTTCAGGACTGTCCCACTCCCCTCTGCCCCCCTGTCGTCACCATCACCACCATCTTCATTCACACTCACCACATGCCTTGAGGAGATAAAGGCGTGGATGGCCCACAATTTCTTACAATTAAACAGCTCCAAGACAGAGGCCATTCTGATCGGCACCCCAAATCAGGTCAAAACATCCACAATAACCAGCATCACCTTTTCCGGCCATAACCTCCCCCTCTCACCAGTCATCACCAACCTGGGTGTAAAAATGGACCCCCAGCTGACCTTTGACCCCCACATTAAACACCTTGTCAAAACCTCATTTTTCCACCTCAAAAACATAGCCAGACTCCGTCCCACACTCACCCTTCCAGATGCCGAAAAACTTGTCCACGCCTTTATCTCCTCAAGGCTTGACTACTGCAACGCACTTCTCATCGGGATCCCTGGCAAAAGCATCCAGAGGCTGCAATACATCCAGAACAGTGCTGCCAGGGTCCTGATGAGAGTGCGGAAATACGATCACATCACACCCATACTCCACTCCCTTCACTGGCTCCCCGTCTCCTCCAGGATTGAATTCAAGGTCTGCCTCCTCACCCACCAATGCATCCACGGCAACGCCCCCTCATATCTCAAAGAACTCATTGAACCCCCAACCTCCACACGCTCCACACGCTCCCTCCGCTCTGGACACAACAATTCACTAAAAACAAAAAAGACTATCCTACGTACTATGGGGGACCGGGCTTTTTGCTCTGCGGCTCCTCTGCTGTGGAATGCTCTCCCTGACCATCTTAGAGCACCACAGTCAGTTGACGTTTTTAAAAGGGGACTTAAGACCTTTCTTTTTAACAAGGCATTTGCCTAGAAGGTCCTTTTAGATGCCCTTTGTGTTTTTAACCCTTCTTTTTTTCTTGTTGAACATATGTGCTTTTAAATCTTCCATGAGATGTGTTTTATAGGTGCACTGTTCTTAAGTTACGGATTTAACAGTTTTTACCTTGTTAGTCCTGTTTCTTAATCTTTCGTTGGCCCTGTTTTGCTTCTGCTTCGCTATTTTTTTATTTCTTTTATTAATGTAGCACTTTGAGATTTGCTTCAAATATAAAGTGCGTTATAAATAAAATGTATTATTATTATTATTATTAAATACCAAATGTCATACTTAAGCCAAAAAAAGGCCTGTTAGCACCTGGACTACTACCTTTGTAGATGCCGTTCCATCCCCGGTGCACCTCTCCGCTGGCAGAGATCTCCTCCAGGTGAGCACCCTGGTCTGAGGTCAGGTAGACCAGCGTGTCCTTCCTCAGACCCAGCCTGTCCACCGTCTGTAGGAGCTGACCTGGAGTCAGATATTACATTATACTGTACATTATATTGTACATTATACTGTATACTGTACATTATACTGTATACTGTACATTATATTGTACATTATACTGTATACTGTACATTATACTGTACATTATACCATCTGTAGGAGCTGACCTGGAGTCAGATATTACATTATACTGTACATTATACTGTACATTATACTGTACATTATACCGTCTGTCCACTGTCTGCAGGATCTGACCTGGAGTCAGATGTTACATTATACTGTACATTATACTGTACATTATACTGTCTGTCCACAGTCTGTAGGATCTGATCTGGAGTCAGATATTACATTATACTGTACATTATACTGTACATTATACTGTACATTATACCGTCTGTCCACCATCTGTAGGATCTGACCTGGAGTCAGATATTGACATGTATGACATTTATTATACTGTCTGTTTTTCAAAGTTTGGTGAAACACATTTTTCAAAGGTTGGTGAAAAAACGCTATAACTCTGTGGCTTAACGCTATAAAGTTAAGCCACAGACCCCCCCATCTGCACAGATCTGGTGCCAGGGAACCGCATAAGAGAAGGTTTGTTTGTGGTCAAGATTTAAGGTCCAGAAACGCGTCGCTTCGTGCCACGTTTCGAGCTCATACTGTAGATCTGCTACTTGTAGATGCTGGTGTGCAGCACTCACTCACCCACGCTCCAGTCCACCTCGTGCACGGCGTCTCCGTAGATGCCGTGCTGGCTGGAGCCTCTGAAGGGAGCGGAGGCGAACAGGGCCGTGTGCACCTGGACGAAGGAGAAGAACAGCAGGAAGGGCCTGGCCGCGTTGCTGTGGACACACCTCAATGTTAACGTTAGGATGGACACACGCGTCCGCGCCGCGTCCGGTGTGCGTTTCCCTTAGGCCTACCTCTTGAGTCATCCTCCGAGGTCAGGTTCTAGTGGTTTATAACATAGAACCCTACCTCTCTAAGAAGTATCTAATGTGTCATCCTCTGGGTCAGGTTCTAGTGGTTTATACTAGAGAACCCTACATCTCTAGGAAGTATCTAATGTGTCATCCTCTGGAGGTTGTAGTGGTTTATAACAGAGAACCCTACCTCTCTAAGAAGTATCTAATGTGTCATCCTCCGAGGTCAGGTTCTAGTGGTTTATAATAGAGAACCCTACCTCTCCAAGAAGTATCTAATGTGTCATCCTCTGGGTCAGGTTCTAGTGGTTTATAACAGAGAACCCTACCTCTCTAAGAAGTGCACAGCCTCCTGGGTCATCCTCTGGGTCAGGTTCTAGTGGTTTATAACAGAGAACCCTACCTCTCTAAGAGGTATCTCCTGGGTCATCCTCTGGGCAGGGTCAGGTTCTAGTGGTTTATAATAGAGAACCCTACCTCTCTAAGAAGTATCTAATGTGTCATCCTCTGGGTTAGGTTCTAGTGGTTTATAACAGAGAACCCTACCTCTCTAAGAGGTATCTCCTGGGTCATCCTCTGGGCAGGGTTTGGTTCTAGTGGTTTATAAAAGAGAACCCTACCTCTCTAGGAAGTGCAGAGCCTCCTGGGTCATCCTCTGGGTCAGGTTCTCGGAGCGGTAGGGCTGCTCCACGATGTCGTGGTCCCTCATGAGCAGGCAGTTCAAGTCCGGGAAGACGGCCACAAAGACCCCGAAGAGAGCCGCGCCCGCGGCTACCGCCAACGCCACGCCCATCACCACGCCCCTCCTGTCACGGCAGGTCACATGACCATTAGCATAATTGTCATACAATTATTTGCGATTAACAATGTAATTGTATTTTTTTTGGCATTCGAACGTTGAGTTTCTATTATGGTTTGGTTTCTATTCAAATAAATTCAGCATCGTCTTTCTTTACTTTTAGACTTCACAAGCCCCTTTTCCACTACAGGGCCGAACCAGACCTAGAACCAGAACTTTCCAGAACCAAGAACTTTAAGGAACCTGTGAAGTTCCGAGACCAAGTTCAGGTCAACAGCACCTCACCAATTTTACATTCTACAAGAACACATAGGCCTAAATCTAAATTACATTTCTGTTTTTTATTTTTATTTATTTTATTTTTTTTTACACATTCAGACATTCAAAAAATCTCTCTAAAACCAGTAAGACTCCTTAATCGGGAGATAAGCGACAGTCAGGTCACATACACAAACTTTAGAAGGCAATTGTAGCCAATCAGGAGGGAATATGGGAAATGGGACAGATCCATGTTGATGACACATGACTTTAGAGATACGGTGTACCGCTTTGCGTGATTTTAGGGCAAAATGTGCAGGAGCAGTGTACAAAAATGTGTTTAGCAAAAATCTGCCTGATGGTGGCGCTAGAGGACGGCCATGTGAGAAATCAGGGGTGGAGGTTGTGATTTGCCAGCCAAGGGGTGTGTGTGCAAAGATTGGCATGGATAGGGGCAACGGTGCCGGAGATAAGAGTAGGGGAAAAATTGTGAAGTGATGTGATGTGACGTGACGTGACGGACAGAGGGAGAGCCAGTCAGGGGCGTCAATTGGGTATGGCAGGGGTATGCAGCTGCCATACCCTGGTTCCAGGGGGGGAAATAAAAGTTACTTTTAAATATAGTAAATCCATGAATGTCTCTTTGTTTATCTGTTCAGGTTATTATGTTGTTAAATTACAGTAAAATAACTACAAAACAGTCACTTTAACAAGGCATTATAATTATATTCTCTACACTTGTATTCTCCCCATCTTGACAAAATGGTATATTCCCAGGTTCCGCAGGTCAGCTGCACAGGTGCAATTCATTATTGTTAATTGTGGCACGTTTACTAACATGCGAAGTTTAGCTGCACTTGAACAACCGTTCCAGGCTGCCATATCCAGCCCAAGAAACCGGAAAAACGGGGTGGAAAATAAAATCTACTTCTTGAAATATATGTATCATGCCTCTTGCTAAGGTATGGCAACTTGACTGGCGCAAAGGCACGCGTGCAAGACACCAGTCATGTTGCCATACCTTAGCTTTTTCTGAACTGACGTCACTGCAGCCAGTGGAGCTTTCCATAGTGTGACCTGACGGTCACAACCAAGTTTTCTGAAGAATCAGGCAGCAATCAGGCAGTTTATGCATAGTCAGGGACGTGCTGGGCCCCTGACTCAGCCCGGGAAAAAGAGTTGGAGAGGCCCTCATTTATTTTTTTAATATTTCGTCGTGGTGGAAACCTTATATGTCCAAAACCGTTTGTTTTGTATTTATCAATGATTTAAAAATGATTTAAACTAGTGAAAACAGCCGATCTACAAGCACACAACGCCTCGCACCACTACTTTTGTGCAACGGCCTTGTATGATGAAGCAGGGCTTTGCTTTGCGGAAAAAAAAAAAAAAAAATGAAACTTGGAGATATAAGGTTTCTGCCCGACAGTGACAAATTACTTTGTTGGCCGCCCAGCCCCCAAAATGTAACGAAGGCCGACATTTTATTTTAAATTTTTTCCTAATGGGCCGGCCTGGACCGGCCGGGAATGAACCGGCCGTTCGGGAGTTGTCCCGCTTTTCCCAATGGCATAGTGCCATTGGGAAATGCATAGTAATAGATGTGCCGGCTCCTTACCGGACGGTGATGGCTCCAGCGCAGTGCAGCAGGGCGGTGGTAATGATCACCAGGCCCAGGGCTCCGTAGGGGATGTGGTGGTCCACTTTGAGCAGCACAGAGCTGTGCCCGGGCTGGCAGTCTCTCAGGTTGGTCATGATCTGGAAAGAACACAAATTAGGCCTGATTTACACTGCAGCCAAATCTGTGTCACATCCAGATTGGAATCTGATTGGTTTCATATGACCATGTGACCATTTAAACCAATCAGATTCCAATCTGGGTGTGACACAGTTCTGATTCAGGCTAGATTTACCTGCAGTGTAAATCAGGCCTTAGATGATGGATAGCACCACTATATTTTCACACTCACTCCAGAAGGCCACAAAAAATAGCAAAAAACTGAAAAAAGCAATGCCTGCCCCAACTTCCCCCGCCTTGTTTTACACGGCTAAACCTGTGCCCTGTTAAAGAGGTGGTGCCATAGTTTTGTACTTTTTCTGTTTTTCATGTGTCTAGGAGGTTGAAAGTACTTCATTAGACCCCCTGATGTGTGTTTTTTCTTTTTTTGAAAAATGATGTATTCTCTTAGTATTTGTTTGTTTTCTCTTGGAGGCTGCCCCTTGTGGCCAAAAGTGTCAGTTAAAAAACACAGATAAAATGACATCATATAATCATCCCCTCCCCTTTTACCATTCACCCAACACTGTGGGGTGTGGCTATATTAGCTGGGTCACCACCCACCATGCCATCCATGCATACCTAATGAACTGGGGGTGTGGCCACATAAAAACCCAATTTTAACTCTTTCTGTATACTTTTTTGGAAAAAATCTTCCTCCTAGTATAATCATAATACCTGATAATCATGTTTTAGAGGACCTCTTTAAGTTACTGAACAGTACAAAAAGTAACACAAACTAAAAGAAAAAGGGGTCCTCAAAGTGGGGTCCAGGGACTCTGTGGTGTGGGTTCCTTTTGGGAGGTCTAAATTGACCCATACAAGTATTTAACTTAAGTTGAGAGTTAAGGGGAGACTGTGACATTGTAAATGTTGAGAACTACTGATTTGGACCATAATACAGGTTTAAATTTAATTCTGCAATGAATCTCTATATTAACAATTCAACAAGATGTTTTTATGGCTCCCTCATTGTCTCACGATATGATATCTCCGTAGAGGCACATCATGGAGAACTTAACACCCTACTGTGATGTTGACTACAGAGCTGAGTGTGATTCTGACCGTGCCGTAGAAGTGCTGGAAGCCGTGCACAGAGGGGTGGTGGCAGTGGTCCTCGCTGCTCTCACAGTTCAGGCCCAGGTGCCATTTTCCTACCGAAATAAAACAAATCAACAAAAAGGTTGATCCACCTGAAGGTCTTGCGATCACGAAACACAGAAAACGCAAGTGCTGAATAGGGAATAGTTAATACATAAAAAGGGATATTTCACTTTCAAATAAAAACTAAACTGGGGGTCCCTGGCACAAAACATTTTCCAGATGGGGGGTACTGTACCTATGATAGCTGTACTGTACCTACAGTATGAGAGCTGTACTGTACCTATGAGAGCTGTACTGTACCTATGAGAGCTGTACTGTATCTACAGTATGAGAGCTGTACTGTACCTATGAGAGCTGTCTGGTAGCCCTGCTGCTTGGCAAGCCTGGCGAACGTGACCTCGTGCCCGGGGAGGCCTCCTGAAACCGCTGTGAACAGATACACTCCCAGCATCCCTGTGCCCACCATACCTGTACAATACAATACATAACATTACATCACTGTAGCCACCAGCAGGGACGTGCTGGCCATTGGGAAAAGCGGGACAACTCCCGAAAGGCCGGTTCATTCCCGGCCAGTCCAGGCCGGCCATTAGGAAAAAAATAAATAAAAAATGTCGGCCTTCGTTCCATTTTTACATCACTGTACCCACCATACCTGTTCAATACAACATAACATTACATCACTGTACCAACCATACCTGTTCAATACAATACAACATTACATCCCTGACAACAAGACCTTTAGTGTGTGAACTGACCAGATCGTATGGGGTAGGTAGAGGGTGAACTGACCAGATCGTATGGGGTAGGTAGAGGGTGAACTGACCAGATCGTATGGGGTAGGTAGAGGGTGAACTGACCAGATCGTATGGGGTAGGTAGAGGGTGAACTGACCAGATCGTATGGGGTAGGTAGTGTGTGAACTGACCAGATCGTATGGGGTAGGTAGAGGGTGAACTGACCAGATCGTATGGGGTAGGTAGTGGGGATCATATGGGGTAGGTAGAGGGTGAACTGACCAGATCGTATGGGGTAGGTAGTGTGTGAACTGACCAGATCGTATGGGGTAGGTAGAGTATGAACTGACCAGATCGTATGGGGTAGGTAGTGGGGATCGTATGGGGTAGGTAGAGGGGATCGTATGGGGTAGGTAGAGGGTGAACTGACCAGATCGTATGGGGTAGGTAGAGGGTAGAGTTCTCAAATTCGGCCCGAGCCCGACCCTACCCGACCCGACCCGGCGTTATCGGGCCGAGCCGGGCCCAAAAATTATAATAATTAGTCGGGCCGGGCCGGGCTCCGTCACTCAAGCAACAGTGAACAGGCGCATATCGCTGTCTGCCTGTCTTCAGCGCAGCACTGAAACCTGCCTAAGTTCCTAACCAATGGACCAAGGATAATCGGTGACGCATACGGAAGTATAGTCTATCATTCTCATAGAGCAGTCTGGTTGTTGTGATGACGTCACAATCGAAACCTTTGGATATACGGAAGTCTGTCACAGGCAGCGAGTCAGCGTTAGCTCTGTGTGGAGCGGCTACGTTGAAAGTTTGGAGCTGCATGTTAAATTAAAAGGCAGCAGGCAGTTTCACAAGTTTGTAATAAGTTATAAATCCAAGAAAAGTACATTCAAAGCGGAACCAACCTGGATATTATTGACAAGGACTTAAGAGGATTGTATTAACAACAACATCAACATGACCAACCTAAAAGCACCATACGTTGACATCCTTATAGAGACGATCATCTCGGCTGGTAAGATATTATTAATTCCATTATGCTTTCTGGTTAATCAAGTGTCCTTTGCTGCTGCTGTGTGCATTTATATTAAAGGGTTTACAGCCGCAGCGCGCCGCTTATTACGTGCCTGAGTTGTATATGTTTAAGCATGGTGGTCAGGTGGTGTCGCGCACTAAACAACAGATCTGCAAGCCCAGAATGCAAGCCAGATGAACACGTTTTGGGTTTATAGATCTGCCGAGCTAGCTGCCTGCGTTTGATGCGTGACCGTTGAAAGGACGAAACATAAATCACGCAGGCAGCGACAACGGCAGGGAGAGAGAGGATGAGAGCTGTATGATTGAGATTGACTGTTGACAACAACAGGGATTTAACGTTAGCACATTTTGTGCAGAACCTTGCATGTTTCATGAACAATTTAACATGTGAAGTTGCCATTTCGCCAATTATTATATGTCCGTTCTCTCACTGTTGTAATTTGAGACACTGGTGCTGCCAGCTGCCTACTGGCGAGGTTTCTTTTTTTTTCTCTCTCTCTCTCTCTCTCTCTCTCTGGCTTTCGGGTTTTCGGGCCGAAGATGATGATAATTGTTAGGGTCGGGCCGGGCTTCGGGTCGGCCCACTCGGGCCCAGTTAGGGCCGGGCCTTAATTTTCAGGCCCGTTGAGAACTCTAGTAGAGGGTGAACTGACCAGATCGTATGGGGTAGCGTCCGGTGAGGAACGCCGCCCTGCTGGGCGTGCAGAGCGGTGCGGCTGCTATGTGGTGGGTCAGCTTCACCCCGTCCTGAGCCAGACGGTCGATGTTGGGGGTCCTGGAAGATATACAAATAACAACACACTGTAGCTTCAACCCCAACAACACAACACAACGGGGGGGGGGGGGGGGGGGGGGGTCCCCAAATTATTTTGGGGGGTCCCCAGATGATTAACTTAATGTGCAACATTGTTTTCTCACTCAACAGCAAACAGACCAACATACATTTGAGTGTATAGGGTATCTGCACATTTCTAAAGTGACAATTTAAGGACTTTTTAATGCCTCTAAAACATTGGCCAAATTGTCATATGTTAGAGGTAGAAATTGTAAAAATAGCCGATCTACATGCTCACAGTTGCAAGGAAAACTTTGAGCCCTTAGCTGATAGAGAGATGAAGCAGAGATGAATACAGTACAAGTTCACAGTGCGGCACCGAGTGCTGCACGGTGAGCTTGTCGATCTGCTATTTTTGAAAAATCCAGAAAATTCGTTTTTTTGACCGGATTCTCTATAAATGTCTCCTAAATCCTTCTAAGGTTTCTACGTCAGTGGTTCTCAAACTTTTTCATGTCAAGGACCCCCTAGAATGATTCCTTACTTGACCCCGTGAATCTCAAAATATGTTGTTCCAGGGACCCCAGGAAAGAAAGATTTGAGTTACATATGTTCACTTTAAAAAAATATATTATATATATATTCAAAGATATATATTAAAAGAAAACTGATTTATAAGCTGTGAGCTTGTAGATCTGCTATTTTTCAACAGCTAAAGTTTAAAATATATATTTTTACCTCAGTGTCGTGTTGCCATAGCAACCCAGGTCGCCGATGCCCAGGTCGTCCACCATAATCAGCACAAAGTTGGGCTTTTTGCCGCCCCCTAGTGGAGAGGTGCAGCCGGCACCGGTGACCGCCAGCCACCACAGCCACGTGCACAGGGAACGCATGGTCAGGACATCACCCAGGCTGTAGCCAGGCTTACTCATCTGCCAAGCCATAACACAAACCATTAAGACAAGTATGGGTAAAATCTCCTAAAACAGTTAGTTCAAATACTTGATTCTGATTGGCTGGTTTCTGATTAGACCGGTGTCTAAATCGCACGATAATCCACACCTTGAACCAGTAAGACTCCCTAATCGGGAGATAAGCGACCGTAGGTCGCTTATCTCCACAAATAGGGCAAAAATGTGTTTTTCCAAAATCTTCCTGATCCATGTTGATGACATGAGTGTAGACATGCTGTGTAGTGATTTTCGTGATTTTAGTGCAAAATCTGTAGGAGCAGTGTCCAAAAATGTGTTTTTAAAAATCGGCCTGAAGGTGGCGCTATATGGGACAGATTCATGTTGATGGGATGAGTGTAGACATACTGTGTAGCGATTTGCGTGATTTTAGGGCAAAAACTGTAGGAGCAGTGTCCAAAAATGTGTTTTAAAAATCGGCCTGAAGGTGGCGCTAGAAGAGGGCCATGTGAGAAATGAGGGGTGGGGTCTCCGCGTTGCCTTGGCGGACGAATAGGTACCGGCCCCGGCTCTCCCGGACGCTCCTAGCCCGAGTTACGGCATTTTATGTGAGCTGCAGTGGAGGGGGTCCTCCACTGGGGGCGCCACCAATTTTGCATCCGTTCTGGAGCACCAGGAGTGCGTGGTCCCCAGGAATTCCCCGTGAGCAGCCCCGTTGGGGTGGTCATTTTTGCACATTTGGTCATTTTTTACACCTGGGGGTCCCCCAGGGACCTGAGGGTCCCTGAAGCTCCGGGGGTCCTTGGAGGTTGTAGTTTGGCAGGT
This sequence comes from Nannobrachium achirus, assembly GCF_963921795.1. Lineage (NCBI taxonomy): Eukaryota > Metazoa > Chordata > Actinopteri > Myctophiformes > Myctophidae > Nannobrachium > Nannobrachium achirus. The sequence continues at coordinate 7,102,119 of NC_137831.1, read as the reverse complement.
AAGGGGTGTGTGTGCAAAATTTGGCATGGATGGGGGCAACGGTTGTGGAGATATGAGCAGGGCAAAAGTGTGACGTGTGACGTGTGACGGACGGACGGAGAGACAGACAGACAGACAGCCGGTGGAGGTTTTGGTAGTAAATACCTACGGTCGCAATCAGTTTATATCAAACCCAAGTGCATTATTTCTTTCCACGGCGTTGTGAAGCTGAACTAGAGAAGAGAGCGAGTAAAAACAGCAAGCGCCCCCTATTCCCCATTCTGATTGCAAGTAACAGTCCTAGGTGTGTTGTTTCTGCGGCCTGGCTGGGACCTACTTTCTTGTAGCCGGGAACAATACTTCAGGGGGTCCTCCAAATCTTTGTGTGATAGAAACTTTTTTCTCCTTTTTTATATTAACCACTTGAGCCATAGTGTCCATATACTTTAGCTGAAAATAGCAGATCTACAGTTTCACAAAAAAGAGGTTTGGTGTAGAGGGGAAAAAGAGCAGACTAAGTACAGAGTAAAAGGTCAAGTTTATTAAGTATTGACGGTTCAAGTGGTTAAATATCTGAGAACACAAATTGACATGAATCCAAAATACACTGCTGATCGTGCTGTCAGACGATGACACAATATGGTTTCAATGGGTTGTGGGGGTCCCTGCTTCATCTCTTTCTCTCGACTAAGGGGTCCTTGGCCTGAAAACGTTGAAGACCCCTGATATAGAGGATATGCGCGTGACATCATCATCATACCCGGAAGTTATGGCTACTGACTGAGTGGCAAAAACTACTTTCTGGCCTTGACAGAAGTCCTGATTGCATTCAACAACCTTTAACCCTGCAAGGCCCAGCGTTGCTTTTTGGCAACGTTTTTTAAATCATTTTTTTAAAAATGTTATAATTAGTTTTCCTGTTCTTTTCTCACATTAACATCACCATTAAATCCTATTGTTTAGTATTACAATGCCATTGGCCACGATATTTGCATATAAATACCCCCCCACAGTGGCTGACATTTCACACCTCCCAGAGAAGTTGAAATTCCAACGTCTCACTTTTTAACTGAAGCTATTCCTCACTAAAACATAAGTAAAATGCCTGTTATATATTTTTTCATGATCATTAGAATGTCTAGAACACGTGCATATGTTAATATTGTGAAAAATATCCCCAAAATGCAAATTAGAGCATGATTTATGAATTATGATTTATGGCTATAAAACCTTACAAAAACATTATTATTTTTTTTTTTAATTACATTTTCCTGTGATTAGGACTCCTACAACACCATCTGATTTTTTTAATTTTTTTTTTTTGGCCAGTAGAAATTAATTCGGGCCTTGCAGGGTTAATGACGTTAAACTGACTTTTCCATAGCCCCATATAGAACCTCACCCGTCGCTGCGTCCTGTTGTGCTCCGAGATGAGGTCCTAGAAAGGTGGCCACCGGAATCTTGCGACGGCCTCCACATCACAGTTGGAAAACACACAAAACGAAATTTTGTCCAAAAAGTAACGGCAGTTCCGAGCTCCCAGGTTGTGAAAACCTAACAGCGGTACATAAAACTTGAACCGCGGCATGAAACAACCCCTTAAAATCGCTAGTTTTGTCAGCCGGTAATGTTTACAAGCCTGGAAGTTGCAGCCGGAATGGCAGCATTAGCGCCCTCTCTGGTCGAACGTAGCCCCAACCGTCGCTGCATTCGAACAGACATTCGACCAGAGAGGGCGCTAATGCTGCCATTCCGGCTGCAACTTCCAGGCTTGTAAACATTACCGGCTGACAAAACTAGCGATTTTAAGGGGTTGTTTCATGCCGCGGTTCAAGTTTTATGTACCGCTGTTAGGTTTTCACAACCTGGGAGCTCGGAACTGCCGTTACTTTTTGGACAAAATTTCGTTTTGTGTGTTTTCCAACTGTGATGTGGAGGCTGTCGCAAGATTCCGGTGGCCACCTTTCTAGGACCTCATCTCGGAGCACAACAGGACGCAGCGACGGGTGAGGTTCTATATGGGGCTAACTTTTCCACTGACTTTTCCATTTGCCATTCACTTTCACCGGTATCCTCATAATATCTGCCCTGTGCATCACATTGATTATAAGCCCACAACCAAACAGAACATTTCATTTATATTGCTGTTATTAAGATATGCCCAATGCCCCCAAAACACATTTAAATTGCAATCATTTGTGGACGATTAATTGTCAACCTTAATAGCAACACTTTAGCCTACCTTCAAGCTGTAGCCAGCAGCAGACTGTTCAATAATGAGGCTGCAGTTTGTCTGTGACTCTGTGTTTTACAATGATAAACATGTTAATGTGTCACTAGAGTGTGTGTGTGTGTGTGTGTGTGTGTGTGTGTGTGTGTGTGTGCGCGCGCGCGCGTGCATGCGTGCGTGCGTGCGTGTGTGTACATGTGTGCAGAAAGCAGGACGTTGAAGTTCATCAGCACTGTGTTACTGTTTTGAACAGTCATGTGATCACTGACTGAACAGTCGTCATGTGATCACTCTACAGACAGACCAGTGTTGCCAGATCTTGTGAGAGAAACAAGCAGCCAGGTCTATGAAAACAAACAAAGCCCCAAAAGAAAAGTCCAGGCTAGGGATATGAGTGCTTTAATTAAAACCTACATTAGCATTGGCATTAGAAAATAGCAGATGTACAAGGCTCACAGCGTGTTGTGAGCTTGTAGGCCAACATCTGTTATTTTCAAAGGAAAATATTGAAAGAAACGGGGAAAAAACATTTTGAATATGTTTTGAAACTATTAACAACACAAATGTTGTATGGGTTATCAAACCAGATTCAGTTTTAATCCAAAATATTCCCCTGCACCCAAGGACATACTTAGGGCCTACCTAATAACACCTTGATGCAGCATAGTTTTGCTTTCGAAAAATTCATTTGGTATATGCATCTTTTAGTCCAACTCGTAGCGACTGGCAACTGGCAAAAAAAAACTTAACTTGAGTAAAATTACAAAAGTATTAGCATAAAAATTAGGGCTGGGATGCGATTAAAAGAATTAATCTAATTAATTACAGGCTTTGTAATTAATTAATCGCAATTAATCGCATATAAATATTTGTCCTGAGATGCATTTTCTCTCAAGTAAAACACATTTTGTTGTATGAGTGAATCAACGAGTGAGTTTTTTAAATCTAAATTTCGCATCCACTGGGCCAAGCAAAGCGCTCTGATCGGCTACTCGTTGTCTCTTCTTGGTTGGTGCATCGCTATGATCGGTATGCCCGAAACTGAAGGTTCTGTGGTGCAAAAACTATGTGCGATTAAAATGTGTTAATTTTTTTAATCACGTTAATTTTCTGAAAATCGCAATTAATCAGTTAAAGTCCCAGCCCTAATTAAAATATAGACTACTTAAAGCAGCCTCCCAAAAGTAACAAGGAAGGGACTGCACTCCAGGTCAGGTGCTTAAAGGAATATTTCACTTTAAAAAAACTTTTGGTCATTTTATCGTCTAATCAGGCGAACACCCTGAACAGATTTTGCTTCATTCAGTATTTAGATATTTGATGTAAATCTTACCAGGCCCTCCTCCTCCAGGGCTTCTCCCCATACACACCCATTATAACTTAAAACTCCATTTTATCCATGTTAGATTCTTTAAGAACACCCATTATTTTTTCTAGTGACTCATAAAATCACTAGATTTACAAAATCACTAGCTACTCACCAGCGTCCGGCAGGTTAGCATTTCACCAGGTTAGCATTCGCCAGTGTTAGTTTTACTGAGGTTATGGTTAGGGTTAGGGTTGAATATGGTCAATTGGCCAAGCTCCGCAGGTCACGCTGTGATTGGCCAGCGGTACGCTTGATGAAATGGTGGGATTTTTTATTTCATTCATTTTTTTAAGCTCATGCTCTATTCAAGCTTAAAACTAAAGATAGGAACATGCCACAAACATATTCTTTTTTTGTTGGAAAGAAGAGTAGATCTTTATTTTGAGCTATATATGTATGTATCGTCGTTGTCGGGTGAAAACCTTGTATGTCCAAAACCGTTCGTTTTGTATTTATCATTTTAAAAATGATTTAAACTAGTGAAAACAGCCGATCTACAAGCACACAACGCCTCGCACCGCGAGGCGTTGTGTGCTTGTAGATCTGCTGTTTTCACTACTTTTGTGCGACGGCCTTGTATGATGAAGCAGGGCTTTACTTTGCGAAAGAACGTACAAATTTGAAACTTGGAGATACGAGGTTTCCACCCGACAGCGACGATATGTAGTTGAAGTTCAACATATTATTTGGGGCCCCAGAGAAAGGTGAAAATGTTGAAAATGGCACAGCCACAAGTAACACAACTTGAATAAAATATGGCACTAAAAGATTTAAACAGGCGGGCAGACATTGTTGCCTTCATGTGATTTATTTATTTCAGGTTCATCTTATTTCACATGTAATAATGTATTTGACAGTTATGTACAGGTGTAGCACACACATCGGCCACTAGGGGTCATCAGCACTCTTTCATTATTATATCAACACTGTTGGAGCCTTTCTTAGCCAATCACAGCCCACCAAACAACACCGGCTTAAAAAAACAAAACAACTAAAAACAAACAGCCAATCGCGTGACAGCGTGGCTATAGCTTAAATCGCTGGCTGAATTTCATTGGTCAGCAAAAGTTCAGCAAAAACGAAGGTATGGCAACATGACTGGTGTCATGTTGTTCACGGATACGATTGGCTGGAGCTCACGGAGTGGGGCGGGGAGAAGGGGGGATTGGGTGGGTGGGGGGGGCATGTGGAGCGGAGTTCCTGAATGGAGCTAAGATCCTACATCTGGCTTTGGCCGGTATGAAGCGTCCTGGGCAAATCGCCCCGAAGCTTGGCGTACATCTGGCCTAGAAATGGACTACATCTACATCTGGCCTAGGAATGGACTACATCTGGCCTAGATATGGCCTACATCTGGCCTAGAAATGGACTACATCTACATCTGGCCTAGGAATGGACTACATCTGGCCCAGATATGGCCTACATCTGGCCTAGATATGGCCTACATCTGGCCTAGATATGGACTACATCTGGCCTAGATATGGCCTACATCTGGCCTAGATATGGCATACATCTGGCCTAGATATGGCCTACATCTGGCCTAGATATGGCCTACATCTTGGCAGAAAGCACTCAAAGTTTGTTGTACGCCCAGGGTCACATTGGCCAAGTTTCGCGGGACGCTTAATTAAATAAATTAATGAAATCATAAATCTCACGCTCACTTCACACTTGGTGTGATTTTTTCCCCCTTCTTTTTTCTAGAGGCAACCACACCCACTTAGGCGACCATTTTGTGGTCTTTTTTTGTGGGGGGGGGGGGGGGTATTTTTGGGGAATTGGCTTGGCTATATTGATAAATTAAGGATACATCCGGATCGGCTGTCTTGATCAATTAAGGATCTGTGTGTTTGTACTTGTGGGTGCGCTGTTGTCACGCGACACGCCAAATTATCAGATGCTCAAGATCACAACGCGTTGTGAGCTTGAGCATCCGATGTCTTTCCAGTATAGCGTAATCAGGCAAGCCGCGTCTTCGTCTATCACTCCCTCCACTCCCCCCTCTCTCTCCCTCCCCCCTATGCACAAAGTAGTGCATTGCAAGATAGAGGGCGCCAGATCCCTTTGAGTCACACCCTACCACTACTTCCTGTTCATCCACAGAGCATTGATTCTAGTCGTTTTCTCCATTAGATTAAAGTGCTTTCTTTTCCCTTTTTTCCCAACTTTTATTACTTGTCAAAATACATTTTATTTGTCTGCCTCATCTTTTTACCATCCCAAGTAATAAAAGTTGAAAAAAAGTGAAAAGAAATCTAATGGAGAAAATGACTAGAATCAATGCTCTGTGGATGAACAGGAAGGAGTGGTAGGGTGTGACTCAAAGGGATCCGGCGCCCTCTATCTTGCAATGCACGACTTTGTGCGAAAGGAGAATATTAACTATTAAAAAGAAAATAGCAGATCTGCGAGCTCACAGCGCGGCACTCGGTGCCGTGCTGCGAGCTTGTAGATCTGCTATTTTTTGATTAAAAAGGTGTGCAAATCTCTACTCGGGCCCGGCGGTTCCGTCCTTGTTGATGACGTTTTTGAGCAGGGTGAGGAGGGGCTTCTGGCTCCTCTCATCCGTCCAGGACTTCATGAATCCGCCGTAGCGCTTGGAGGCGGGCGGGCCGCTCCAGCGGAAGTGGCTCATCTTGTAGGAGCCGTCGCGCCGCTGCTCCGCCGGGCCCCCGCCCACGCCGTTGGGGGGAGGGGCAGCGGGAGCGGGAGCAGCCCTCCCCGGGGGAGGGACCCCCGCGTTCTCCTCCTCCTGCCCCAACACGCCCTCCTCTTCCTCCTCCTGCAGGACCTCGTTCCCCTGCAGCTCGCGCCTCATTTCACTGTGTGGGGGAGAGAGATGGAAACAGCATTTATTAAGCCAGGGGTCTTCAACGTTTTCAGGCCAAGGACCCCTTAGTTGAGAGAGAGATGAAGCAGGGACCCCCACAACCTGTTCATAGATTCCATTATAGTTTCATTGACAGCATGATCATCAGTTTATTTTGGATTCACGTCAATTTGTGTTTTCAGATATTTAACCACTTGAGGGTTAGGGTCCGCTCTTTTCCCCTCTACACCAAACTTTTGCCAAAAATAGCTGATCTACAAGCTCACACGGAGCTTGTACTGTAGATCGGCTATTTTTGGCTAAAGTTCTCAGAATATGGACACTAGGGTTGGACACACAAATATTTGGAGGACCCCCTGCAGTAACTCTGAGGACCCTCTAGGGGTCCCGGACCCCCTGTTGAAGACCCTTGTATTGATATGTTTTATTTAAATTTGTTTGCGTCTTCATGTTTTTACATTTTGCCCTGCTTAAATTGTTATCCATTTTATGTCAAAACGTGAATATATAAATAAAATTAGAAGCCATGCTCTTCCGAGCACAGGTATCCACAAACACCAGGTCAGATAGGTTTAGTGTGGCCTCCTGGTGGCGCTATAATAGGCAAATGTGAAAAGGCTAGGCCTGTCATGATTCGAGTCATTTTGATCCAAAAATGTGTTTTGCTAAAATGTAGCTGCTGGTGGCACTATTAGCCTACAGGCCAATGTGAAAAGGGTGGCATTTGTTCCTTGACCTATGGGTAATGTGCGTACAAAATTGCATGGAAATCGCAGGCTGCGTTTATGATTTGAGGCATTTTGTTTAAAAGGGAGCACTCTTGCAAACTTGCCTTCTTAGCCAATCTTGGCCAATCAGGATGGAATATGAAAAATGTGAAAGACCCCTTTCGTTTAATGACTATTAGAGATACTGTGTACCGATTTGTGTGATTTTTGGACAAAATCTGTAGAAGATGTCCAAATATGTGTTTTGCACAAATCCGCCTCCTGGTAGCGCTATAACAGGCCCATCATGCAAAAGATTTGGGGCAGAGGTTCTGCTCTGGCACCCAGGGATTGTGCGTGCACTGTTTCGCTGCCATCGTGTCAACAGTGCCGGAGATTAGCCACTAACAGACGGACGGACGGACCGTCTCCCCATGCCTTGGCTGGTGGAGACAATAAAAACATTCTAAACTTTACAAACCTTGGAAGGAAGCCCAACTCGTCCGAGCTGTCAGCAGGAGCCTCCAGGGCGGCGCCAGTTCCCCCCACCGAGGTGTAGACCTTGATGGATGGAATGGTTAGATTTGTTAGCACACACAGCAGTGCACTTTGGTATTACACGGTTCTATTGTGAAAATAGCAGATCTCGCGAGCTCGCCCTACACTAGTTAGACGCCCTGAGGCGTCTAGTGTATGGGGATCAGTTACCCATATATGGAGACCCCTGGTACCCATATGTGGAGATACATGTACTGTATATGGAGATATGCTGTGAGAGCCCAAACATGCTTACTCAGTTATTTGTTATGTGAAAGACCTATGACGTCTATGACATCTGATATCATACCCCTTTTATGCCCATACATGGAGATCCCTGTCTATAGAACCAGCCACACAGATATGGGCTGTCTTGGCCATCTGTCTTGGCCATAATAATATGGATTCTGTTGGTGTGGTATGTGGCCGATGTGGCCTCCATATATGGGCATTCCCATACGAAGTCCTGTTAGATATGGGCTTAATTTTGATGACATTTGGGAACTCCATATATGGGCATAAAAGGGATAGAGCCAGCGTGTGATGTCAGAAAAAAATAAAAAAATAAATCAAACCTCGATTCGAAGTGAAGCGGTGAATCTTTGTGTTCTAGAGCTATGAAATCTGTGTTCTAGATCTATACATTCGGTGTTCTAGATCTATACTTTCTATCTGCTTTAGTTCTATATTTTTATGAATTCTGAATGAGTGAATGATTTTGTCTGGAGGGCCAAATTGGCATGTGAAGCCTGACCAATCCTCAATTCATTCTTTGATAGCCTTCTGGTTGGTCCCTGACTGACCAACCAGCAGACTCTATCTGCCTTGTCCCGCACTGGTTCTGCCTTTTTTTATGTTGAATTTGCTAAAACATAATTTTTGGAGAAATAAAAACATTTAAAAACATGCCGAGTCACAATACTGCCACTGAGCAGCTCCATTTCACTGAAACCAAGTTTGAAATGAGAATTGAATACACAGAATAACAATACGAAACAACTGAATTACAATGGTAGTGGATGGAGTGTCCCACCGAATGTCCCACCAAGACACAGCAACCAATGGGTGTGAAGAGGGGCGGGACAACGGGCGGGACTTGACAAAGGGTGAATTCGGGACATGTACGGGACAGACAAAATTGACCAATCACAGCGCAGAGATGCACGGGACAGGTACGGGACACACAAAGCCACTCCTTGGAAGCGGCTTTCACCGCTTAAAAAAAACACTGACGACCCCTGCTCTACCTTGACTGGCCGGCGCTTGCGTCCCACCGGTTTGCCCCAGCGGAAGTGCTCCATGGAGTAGGAGCGGCGCGCCGGGACTCGAACCGCCCTCTGGCTCTGGAGTTGGTCCTCCTGGGGGTCCGCGGAGAGGAGGAGGAGGAGGGGGGAGGAGGCGGGAGGGTCGGCGGGGTCCAAGGAGGAGGAGGAGAGGGGGGTCTGCAGGAGGTGGGCCTCACCGGGGAAGACGGGAGACTCCTCTGTGAGGAGGTCTGAGTGGCAGAGATGAAGACACTCCTGAGAGGAGAGGAGAGGAGAGGAGAGGAGAGGAGAGGAGAAATATTTTTTAGAAGTAATTTTATTTTTGGTTGTGCTCGGGTGCTGCACTCTGAATATAGCAGATCTACAAGCTCACATTGTGAACTTCGTATTGGCTATTTTCAGTGTCTGCCGTTACAATTTCAATTGTAGATTTAGACAACTAAAATCGAACGGTATTTAGTTGGCTAATACATTTCTAACCTCGCCTCACCAGGCTTTCTGAGTTGTGATCGTTAACAACGGGCGGTTTGATCTGGTCGAGGCGGAAACCACAAGCTGAATAAGCGGTGTTGCTTTGTTTTGGTTCCCTCCGTTTGTTTCCCCAATCCCTATTAAAATGCTTGAGTAGCCTAATGTAGTCTTGCCAGTCGCTACGAGTTGGACTAAAAGATGCATATACCAAACACATTTTCCAAAAGCAAAACTACGCCGCATCAAGGTGTTTATTAGGTAGGCCCTAAAAGTATGTCCTTGAGTGCAGGGGAATATTTTGGGTTAAAACTGTTTCCGGTTTGATAGTTCTGGCCAAAGTGTAGTCCGTCTAGGACTACAACATGACGTAAAGTGGTTTCCGCTCCCAACCGGATCAAACCCTGAAAAGTGATCCCAGACTAATACATTTCAGATGACTTAAGTGCGTGCGTGCATGCGTGGATGTGTGTGTGTGTGTGTGTGTGTGTGTGTGTGTGTGTGTGTGTTACCAGCATGTTGCTCTCAGAGCTCAGGTCCTGACAGGAAGGATGCTCCCAACATTGACTGGCAGCTCCTCTGGACACGCCCACCACCACGGCCACAACCAATAGCCACGCGGGACACATGTTCCGTCTGCCAATCAGGGAGAGGATCACATGCAGCTCACAGTCAATGCACTCCTCTGTATCATGACTTGTATTAATTCTAGGGGTCATTGATGACCCCTGGTGGTTGTTCTGGGACAGTGCAGACAATTACTTTTACAAATGTTACAGGCATTTAGCAGATGCTCTTTAATCCAGAGCGCAGAGGCATCAATTGGGTATGGCAAGCTATGGCAGCTGCCATACCTTGGCCTCAGGGGAAAATAATAAAATGTACTGTAATCGTGCCTGTTGCTAAGGTATGGCAACATGACTGGTGTCTTGCACTTGTGCGAGGGTGCGCATGCAAGACACCAGTCATGTTGCCATACCTTATCTTTTTCTGAACTGACGCCGCTGCCAGAGCGACTTACAATAAGCAAGGTAATCAATTCAATAGGCAAGGTAATACATCAATACATCAACATCAACCCATCAAATGCATAGAAATACTAGTAAGACGCCTCAGGGCGACCTCGCCATAAAGGGCGCCTAATGACATCATGATGACACATTTTTACGGTCTATGGGTTTGCCCATAGCAATATGTGTACACGTGTACACGGACACTGACAAGCTGACATTTCTCATGGTAAACTGCGACCTTCGGTCGCAATCAATCAAGAAAAAAAAAAGAAAAGAAAATGAAGAATAAGGGGGGCAGGTGGGAAAGGAGATCAAACAAAGGTGTGTGAGCATAGCGGCGGATGTGAACTGTGCATGATAGACTTATGGAAGTTAGTTAAGGTTCTAGAAAAACACACAAGACAATGCAAAATATCAGTGTGTGTCAACCACTTGCACTAAGCATTGGGAAACAATTATATGCAAACAGGCACGATAAGCCATAGAAACATAGAAGATAGAACTTCAGTTGCATGGCTGTATGCCAAATGAGGCAAGAGTTATGCTTGTTTCAAATGATTGCTACAGAGCCCCCCCCCCCCCCCCCCTTTGACAAATTAGAGTAAGATTGGTTATTTGGACCAACCCTATTGCTAAGTTTGATTAAAGAAAAAAAAAGAAGTTGAAGTTCTATATTGTGATAGCAATCATTGCTATATCAGTAACAGTGTTAAATAACTCATCACATACAGTGCAAATCATGTCTTACTAAGCATAGTGGCGTGATATTGATGAATTCCAAATGTTATCAGATGGCATCACGGCACCCACTTTTGGAGACCCCGGGATACATTGTTCCAAGCAGGAGAGATCGTCAGTTTTATAGGGTTCCAATTCCAATTATTTTTATTCTGCTAATTTATTCTGGCTTTCGTTTCATGACTTCCAATTTCACGTGTTTGTGGTTTAGTCTTGTTGTATATGATTTCTCTCTCGTATCCTGATATGAAAATGCATTTTCTGTTCACTAAAACAGTGGTTTTCAACCATTTCAGGCTGCGACCCCCCAAAATAATCATATTTTAACTGAAACCCCCCACCCTGACAAGCACCAAGAGTTGAGGCATTACATTTTGCATAACACAGCTCTATTGTGAAAATAGATGATCTACATGCTCACTGGACACTAGAAATGACCAGTATCCATCTAACACTTATCTGTTACTGAACACACTCCATAAATGACCAGTATCTATTAGGCATGGGACGATATGAACATTTCATGTCACGATTATTGTGACAAAAGAAATGTCGATTTACTATTATACGATAATCAAAATTGATTATCCTGAGGCGGCGGGACATTTGTCAAAAAGAATAGCGTTGTGAGCTTGTAGATCGGCTATTGTTTTGGCAAAGACATTTGATAGAGAATCAGAAAAAAGACTGTATCAAGTACGTATATTATAATTACCTTTTACCATTTATAGAGGGTTTAAGTGGTACTGGATATGCAGCTCGGCAAATAAAAGCTGAATTGATCCCAGTGCATGACGGAGGACGATATCATGATAAATTAAATCTCCACGATAAAATTATCGTGAGTGTTTTTTATCACGATAAACGATAATATCGTGTATTGTCCCATCCCTAGCATCTATCCACTTATCAGTTACTGAACACACTCTATAAATGACCCGTATCAATCTTATAAATGACCAGTATCAATCTTAAGGCCCATTCTCACTGGGCCAGATAAACAGATGATAAATATCTGTCTCCATTCAAGTGGATGGTAAGATACAGATACAAAAATATATCTGTCGTCCTATCTGTAACAACAATAAATAAATTAACTTTCTCCCCAAAATGTAATAAAAAATAATAATCTATGATATAATAATATGTATTTTTCCAGGTTTACATAAAATAGCACAAATTCTAGGTCTATGGATTTGACTTATTTTCTGAATCTCAATGATGTATCTTTAAAAAAAATCTCAGAACTGACTAATCCACATTAGAATAGAGAAAAAACAAAACAGCAAAACAAATGAAAATGAAAACTAAGCCAGGGAGAAGCAAAAACTAAAAAAACACAGAAAAAAAGTCAAAATCAAATGAAAAATCCAAAAGTAGACTATAATAATTGTACTGTTCATACCTGTCCTCCCCGTGGGTCTTTCTCTCCTCTCTCGTCTCTCTGTCCGTCCGTCCGTCTGTCCGTTCGCAGTGTGTGTGTGACTGTGTGTGTGTGTGTGTGTGTTTGTGTGAGTGAGTGAGTGTATGTGTGTGTGCAGAGTGGTTGTGGCTCCCAGCTTTATAGGAAGCCTTGACACCGTCAACACACCTGAGTGACGCAAGAGACCACACGTGCACGCGCATGTGCACGCTCACGCACACACACAGAGGTGTCGCATCAAACTCTGTGCCCTGGGTACAAGGATTCACTGCGGGCGCCCCGTGAATGTTCTTCATAGGAGGAGGAGGGGGTTTAACGCATTTAGACTGGGAACGCATTATTATTATGCATTATTTAGTGCTTTAACTAGTGAAACATAGCAGATATACAAGCTCACAGTGCGGCACCGAGTGCCACGCTGTGAGCTTGTAGATCTGCTATTTTTGAAAAATCGTTTCCCATTTCAAAATATTTAGTTCCAGGGACCCCCCAGAAGAAAAATTTTAGTTACAAATGTTTGCTTAAAAAATACATTTGCACACATTTTCACGACTTTTCAAAATAGCAGATCTACAAGCTCGCAGCGCTGTGAGCTTGTATATCTGATATTTTTTAATAGCTAAAGTATAAAATAATTAAGGCCCCTCCACCTTGGGCCCTAGTGACTCAGTCCCACTCCCCCCCTTGTGACGCCCCTGCACACACATACGTACACACACACCTAAACGGAAACACACACACACACACACACACACCGAGTCCATTCTATAGTGTGAAAGGTCAGCTCCGATTGGCCAGGGATTAACACGCAGGTGACATGTGGTCACACGCAGGAAGCCGGGGGAATCGAACCGGCGACGGCGGGTGTGCGGTTACGCCTGGCCTTAGCGGCTCCATTGTGTGCCAGCGGTCCAGTCAGAGCTGTGACCGCCACGCCGGGATTATGCTGTTAGCCCAGCTAGGGGTCAGCATTATGTCCGCACACGGACGAATGTGTTCGTGGCAAAATACATGGCCTTACCCAAACTCTGCATGGGCCCTGGGTTACTGGGTACGAGGATTCACTGCGGGCCCCCCATGAATGTTCTTCATAGGGGGAGGAGGTTTAACTCATTCAGACTGGGAAAGCATTATTTTGTGCTTTAACTATTGAAAAATAGCAGATATACATTACAAGCTAACAGCGCTGCGAGCTTGTAGATCTGCTATTTTAGAAAAAATCTTGAAAAAGTCTGTGAATATTTCAAATCCTTCTACGTTTTTCTGTCAGTGGTGCTCAAACTTTTTCATGTGAAGGACCCCCAAAATTATATTTATTTGGCCACAGACCCCCATCTCAAAATATTTAGTTCCAGGGACCCCCCAGAAGCAACATTTGAGTTACAAATGTTCGTTTAAAAAACACATATATTCAAGGATTTGCACACTGCACTGCATGTTTTTTGTGAGGGTAGCCTATACCTACTAACTACCCTACGGTGAGAACATGCAAACTCCACACAGAAAGGTCCTTTCGCCAAACCTACGTACCTAGGGTGTGGGCACTGATGTTGTTATTTTTGCCTGTCATCTCTCCTATGGCAGTGGTTCTCAACCTGTGGGTCGGGACCCCAGGGGGGGGGTCCCCAAATTACCTCTTTTCCCAGATGATTAACTTAATGAGCAACATTGTTTTCTCACTCAACGGTAAACACACCAACATAGAATGTAGGTGTATAGAGTGTATCTGGCTGCACATTTCTAAAGTGACAATTTAAGGACTTTTTAATATAAATTGACAAATTAAACATGGCCCAAATTGTCAACTATTACAGGCAGAAATTGTGAAAATAGCTGATCTACATGCTCACAACGCCTCGCAAACGCGAGGCGTTGTGAGCATGTAGATCTGCTATTTTCACAATAGAACAGTGTTATACAAAATGTAATGCCTCAACTCTTAGTGCTTGTCAGGGTGGGGGGTCCCCTGTTAAAATATGATTATTTTGGGGGTCGCGGCCTGAAAAGGTTGAGAACCACTGTCCTACGGCACCACCGACGACCGCAAAGTAGGACTATTCCAAGTTTTGGGTCTGGGAGGCGACGTCACATCAAACGGTGAGTCTGTGGCTCCAATACTGAAGAAATAATGGACCTTAGCTTTTTGTGAAAAGGGTTGAAAACCCCTGCCCTGAACGAAGACATCAGAACATCCTCCTATAAATGGTTTCCGTACTCTTTGAGGTCCATTAGGACCAAGTGACCTTGACTTTCTGCCCATTCATTCACAGATAAAAGCACATGCGGCACGCACGCACGCACACACACACACGGTAAACAACATCTCTGGTCAAATTAAAAACATAGATAAGTGGTCGACTAAATATAGAGAACAAATGCGTAGCACAATGTCAACAGTGGTGGAAGGTAACTGAGTACATTTACTTAGATGGATATTTCACTTAAAAAAATCTTTTTATCGTCTAAAAGCAGGCTTTTGAGATCACCCAGGACAGTTTTTGAATCGCTTGATTCAGAATTTTGATATTTGATATTCATTTTATCAGACATCCTTCCTATACAAACCCATTGTAACTTCAAACTCATTTTAACCATGATAGATTCAATGAAAACACCTGTTCTTTTTTCTGGTGACTCCTGACACCCTCCTAGTACGTCTATATGTTTTAATATTTATTTGGGAAAATGCAAAATGCAAAAACAAAAAAAAAATATATATATATATATGTATATACACGATAAAAGATAATGCATACATTCAAATAGTTATCGAAAAACACTGCCTGCTCAGTGCTCATGTATTCCGAGGATGTCAGGAGTAAAAAAACAAAAAAACAAAAAAACAAACAAACAGGTGTTTTCATTGAATCTATCATGGTTAAAATGGAGTTTGCAGTTAAAATGGGTTTGTATAGGAAGGGGGCAAATGAGGCAAATGAATATCAAGTATCTACAGTAAATACTGAAATACAGAAATACAAGCAACTGAAAAACTGTCCTGTGTGTTCCTAAAATCCTGATTAGACGATGAACTAATACTTACTTGCACCTCGGTTAGAAACATGGTTCACTGCACTGTTCAGGGAGCCACGGGGTGACAGGCAGGCAGGGGCATCACAAGGGGGGGGAAGTGGTACTGAGTTACTAGGGCCCAGGGTATAGTTAGACAAATGGTTCCAGAGATAGAGCTGTTTGAATAAAAAAAAAGTGTCCATCCACTAGAATGAACACACATTTTCTCAATCAGCTAAACGAGGGAGCCAACACACAAACAGAGAAAAGCATCTATCTGATCTCAGGTCATTTTGACATCTTTAAAAAAAAATGACATCTTTAAAAAGAAAAGAAAAATGATTTATTTTTTCTATACAAAAAACACAAAAGTCAAAAGACGTCATTGGCACTTAATTTACGCTTGGTTGTGTAATGGAGGTGATCCGAACCTCCCCACCCGGCTTCGAACCCGGGTCTTCCACGCGAAAGTCCAATATCTTAACCACTAGATCAAAGGGGAGATACTTGACTTTTGAGGCTTCAACGCTGGGGCTGGGGCTGCGACTCTCTCCGTCACACTCACCCCCCTTTGACCTCCTCCTATGGGGAAGTCCGAATCCGGGTCACGGCACCAATGTAACGGAGGTGATCCGAACCTCCCCACCCAGCTTCGAACCCGGGTCTCCCGCGTGAAAGTCCAATATCTTAACCATCACTCCAAAGGGATATCCCCTATGGAACGAGAGCAGATACTAGACTTTTGAGGCTTCAGGCTAGGGCTGCGACTCTCTCCGTCACAGTTGCATGCTGAAAGAAGCTCACAGCTTGTAGATCTGCTATTATCAGAGCGCAACCAAACATACAATGTATTTATTTTAGTTCTACTGGATCTCTCCTCCACTAGTCCCTGGCCTCTAGTCTAGTTTTTTGTATCTGTTGATGACATTGTCAATATATTTAGTTTTAGTCATCATAGCTTTGCATGCCACCTTTGCCATTTTTTGTAATGACGCCACAGGTTCAGCTATTTGAGTATCCCTGCATTAAGACACTGTTATTTAGCTTTTATAATGTATTATTTCAGAGATGCCTAGATGTAAGGCATTCAATTGATAGATATAGTTACTTTCAGATAGATTTGATCTTCTAGTGAATTCTTACTTAATGAGGATGCAGTTCAAGCATACTTTCACACCAGCAGATGGCGCTGAATGAGCTGTTTGCGTTTCATAGTGACATTAAGATAGTTTTAACACCAATAACCAGTGGTGAAAAATAACTTTTACTTTACTTACGTTTTTTTTTTCTTTATAATTCAACTAAAGTACATCTTAGATGTGAATATACACATCTAAAACAATAGAATATTGTGTAAACTAGAATTGCAGAGGCCATAGCACCCCAACTGACTGAGGAAACTTCCCACTGGACTTCTTCTTCTTTCGTGTATCATCGACCTTGATGATTTGTTTGGATGATTTGTCTGGACTTCAAGCTACTCTGACTTCAGAAGGTTGACATTTCTCTATTATAAATCCGTTTTGAATGGTCTTGTGTAATATTGTAATATTTTGAAATGTGGACTTTTGATATTCATGAGCTGTATGCCATATACATCTGAATAATAAAAAAAAAGTTTGGAATAATTCACTGAATGTGCAATGTATCTATAGAATATATGAGGTCTCTAGATGTGAAGTGTCTTGAGATAACTTGTTGTGATTTGACACTCAAATTGAATCGAATTGAATGACACATTTGAGATTGTACAGACAGATTAGACATACAGACAGACATAAGGACATGCAGACAGAGAGATAGACAGTAGTGCAGCGATGATCATAAATGTATATTTTTAATCATAGTGTTAAAAAGACGTTACGTGTTCATTCAGTTTACACAAAACTTCACAAAATATGATTTACAAGAAAGAAAAACAACAATTAAATATCACAACAAACAGAGAGAGAGAGTGAGAGAGAGAGAGAGAAAACAAAAAGGTGAAATGTTTCTGAACACATGTATTACTACTAGTGAGGACATTTTAGGACGGCAGGACATATTTATATTTATAACTATTTATTCTTTTAGGGGATTTCTTTTTCAACCGCGGTGCATCTCGCGCGCCGGAAATGGCAGAGCTTGTAGATGTACACACGAAAAGTGTAGGCAAAATGACATACAAAAAGTGTAGGCAAAATTATGTGCGACATGTATAGGCCATTTAGATATAAAAAAAAAAGTAAGGGGGGTGCATAGATTAATCAATGGAAAGGCACATCGGAATGACGTCACGCACACACGCGCACACACACACACACACACACACACACACACACACAGGAACAGAAGGCACATGGGAATAAGGAATGTGCATGTTAAAGGTAGATACTTTGGGTTAAAACAAAAAGGTTTTTGTTAAAAAGCTGAAGCTTTCTATATTGTGATATTAATCATTTCTATAAAGTGTTTGTTCCATACCAGGGGTCTCCCTCCAGCGCTTTGATGAACTGGAAATCCACTTTCAGCTTGGGATACCGATTGTACCCAATCAGCAGAGAGAATCCCACAAAGACAATAATTGAGTGCCTGAGACGAATAACAGTCTAAGTCCGTATTTTAACATTTTGGATAAAGATATTTTTTTGATTTACCAGACTGTAAATCACAAACTAGAAGTTTTTAATATCTTACAGTCTTAATGTACTCCCCTCTCATTTTGTTGAATTAGATTTTTTGACTTAACTCATATATATTAGGAATTATAAGACATAATACTTATGGAAAGTGGAAAAAAAACAGTATATCTCCAGCAGTTTGTGGAACAACAGTCTAAGTCCGTACAAGCAATATTCAGCAGACAAAGGGAGCAGATAACATTAAAACCGACAATTGAACAAAATGAGGGGGGAGTGCATTAACAATTTAACAGATTAAAATGACTAGTTTGCACCCTGTAGACAATATGCCTTCCGGTGTGTTCCAAGATTTCTAGCGGAAGTCTGCGTTTAACGGACGCTACGTCATGCGGTGCGGGTCTGTTTACATTCCCCAGCGAAAAAACTAAAATAGATTGTAGCTCTTAACTCACTCTTAATAGGTGTAACATTGCTTGAATCAATGTTTTTGTTTGTATATTGTTTATTGCGAGCGCAACCGACGGAGCAGGAGACGTAGACCAGAGTTAATTTCGTGCAGGGAATACGTTTGCAGGAACACTGCACCATGAAAAAAATACAGCTTCCGGTGAAATTCCTACGGCGGAAGTAGAACGCTTTCTGCCTTCTATTTTCACCAGGCTTTTCTCTTCGGAGATGAGTAAGCCTGGCTACGCGAGGCTAACTAGTTTGTGGTTTACAGTCTGGTAAATCCCAAAATATATATATTCAAAAAATTCAAATATGGACTGTTATTCGTCTCAGGTACTCAGGATCAGCTTCTATTCCAGCTTTGTGTTCACTTCCAACATGAACTTGTTTATCCTGTACGCGTGCTCTCTCCACTGATTGGATAACAATTGGTATCCCTGAGAAGTCCTAAAAATAGATTTTAGCGCCTTAGGGGAGGTTGATGCCCTAGTAATTCATTTTCAATGAGAGGTGGATTGTGGTCATCTTTGTAAATAAATACTGCCCAGCGTCTACTGGTGGAGCGATTGTGTTTGTGTCTCGCACCGCGACGCGATCCCAGCTGATCCAAGCGAGATGCCTTAGTCTTTACTAAAAGCTGGAGAGACATGGAGATGATCCTGCTACCGAACAAACACTCTAGAGCAGGGGTCTTCAACAAGGGGTCCCCAGAGTTACAACAGGGGGTCCGCCAAATCTTTGTGATAGGATCATTATTTTAAATGAATAACTTTAACCCTCACATTATATCACCTATTCTGAGGAGAAGTTTAGCCAAAAATAGCTGATCTACAAGCTCTCAACGCCTCGCGCTAGAGCTTGTAGATCGGCTATTTTTGGCAAATAGGTTTGGTGTAGAGGTAAAAAAAAAAAAAGAGATCAAATTGACAAAGTATCGACGATTTAAGTGGTTAAATGTCTGAAAATACACATTAAATCAAAATGCGTCTATGAATCTATCTATGAAATCTATAAAAATCTGCAACACAATTTTATCCAACATGTAGTGGGGGTCCCTGCTTCATCTCTGCCTCAGCTAAGGGGTCCTTGGCCTGAAAACGTTGAAGACCCCTGCTCTAGAGCAATGATCACTGTCATAGTATAGAGTTATTTAAAGCCATACTGTGTAAGATGCCCAACTAGTGGTCATTAGCCCTATAGCAAACCGCGGTCGCGTCCGCGTCTTTCGGACGTTTTTCGTACCTTCAGACCCCCGCGTCTGCCTCCACCTCGCTGAGATCTATCTTTTAAGGGGTCCCTTGTTCCTGTGCGTTCAGTAATTCCAGAGATACGGACTCCTTCACCCTGCCTGGTAGGTGAAATTACCTAGAGAAGGGATGGTACAAACGGGCGACAACAAATATGGCTGCCATAGCGACCCCACTTCAAGATGCGCTGTGATTGGCCGGCAGTTGTATAACCCTCGCTGTGATTGGCCGGTAGTGTGATGACGCAATTTTGGCGCGAGATCCGGTCCACGGCAAGGATCTCAGTTTACATACAGAGAAGGCTTTACAGGCTGAAATTCGAGGCGCGGATCTTCTAAAACTTTTGTGATTTAATAGTTAGGAGAATTTTAAGATTTGTTTTATAAAAAAAGTTACATAGTACAACTTTAACATTAATTTCAACAACAAAAAAACACCCTTCAGGCCACCTTTTAATTCATGCTACATCCTGTGACCGTGTCACGTGCTGAACACATGGCATCTCTGATGCGTTGTGAGCTCGTAGCTCGTCTATTCGATCGGCGCGCGCGCGTAAAAAGCACAGAAAAGTGAGACGCGAGGAATTTAGGACAAATACAAATTCTCTGTTTCTTGAACACAAACAGATCTTAAAACAACATTGAAAATGTTACATTAATAAAAAAAAAAAAGTATTAACTCATTGAATGCCATTTCAAGATGGCCCCCAAGTACCAGACTGCCACTATCCTAGATTTCTAGTGCACGGATCAATTTTTAGTGCACGGATCGTGCACGCCCATGCACCATATATGCATCATATGTGTAGTACTTTTTAACAGCTTTCAAACAAAAAAATCCGCTTGGAAATCCGTTCAGGCATTCATGAGATAGAAGCCTTCAAAGTCAGACAAAACAAACACTGCCACCTTCCAAATTTCTAGTGCACGGATCAATTTTTAGTGCACGGATCGTGCACGCCCATGCCTAGATCATGCACCATATGTGTAGTACTTTTTAACAGCTTTCAAAGAAAAAAATCCGCTTGGAAATCCGTTCAGGCATTCATGAGATACAAGCCTTCAAAGTCAGACAAAACAGCCATTTTTGACATTTTGAAAGATGTGTTTGTTATGGGGCTAAACATGCAATTTCGCAATTGCGATCATGCCTAATACATTTGAGGCATTTTTAGAATTTTTTTTATAAAAAAAAATTTTGAAGAAATTTTTTTTTTTTTTTTTTTCAAAATGGCTTCCAACTCGGGAAACTCGGGCTGTGGCAGCCTGGGAGTACTGTAATAACTCGTGAAACTCGTGCCTTGGCAGTCAATGAGTTAACAGCTCCCTCCATTGAACATATTGGACATACAGTATATATTATATACATATAAACTCTTATTTCCTTGTAACTTCTGAATCCCAACAATTTATACAGCAGAATCTCACTAGCTGCTGCTTTGAGCGACCATTACATGACTCTGTGTGGTCTGTGTGTCCTATGGTACATTAAGTATGATAAGTGCATGTGGTCAATGCCATACACACGTTTCATAGCGTCTATACGGCAGTGGTTCCCAAACTTTTCAGGTCCAGACCTGAAAGACAGATTTTTTTCCCCCTAGACCCAAACTAGTGAAAATAGCAGATCTACAAGCGCACAACGTGTCGCCCCAGATGTCAGTAGAATGACAATTTAAGGACTTTTAATACCTAATAGGTCTACCTAAAAAAAAGAGAGAGAAAATAAATTAAAGTAATCAAAAAGGTCAAACATTGGCCAGATTGTCCAATAATACAAGAAAGAGGCAACAATCGTGAAAATATCCAAAAATAGACTATTTTCGCAATACGTGAAAGCGAGCCAGACTAAATGTAACACCTCAACTTCAGGCATGGCCTGAAAAGGTTGAGAACCACTGGTCTATGGCAGTGGTTCTCAACCTGTGGGGCGGGACCCCCAGGGGGGTCCCCAGATGATTAACTTAATGTGAAAGATTGTTTTCTCACTCAACAGTAAATAAAATGTAAGTGTATAGAGCATATATGCCCATTTCTAAACTGACAATTTAAGGAGTTTTTTTTCCACAAAATTACAA
The DNA here is from genome assembly GCF_963921795.1 of Nannobrachium achirus. Lineage (NCBI taxonomy): Eukaryota > Metazoa > Chordata > Actinopteri > Myctophiformes > Myctophidae > Nannobrachium > Nannobrachium achirus. The sequence goes on along the minus strand of NC_137831.1, from coordinate 7,080,153 downwards.
ATTACAAATTACATGTGACCATGTAGATCGGCTATTTTCACAATAGAGGGTATGAGCGTGACATCATCATAATACCCGGAAGTTATGCGGGAACGCCTACTGAATGGCAAAACACTACTTTCTGGCCTTGACAGCCCATACATCCAAACAGAAAGGTCCTGTCTGATTTCATTAAACGATGTTAAACTCACTTTGCCACTCGATTTGCCATTGACTTTATGCATGCGCATAGCCTCTATAGAACCGTGTTATACAAAACGTAACGCCTCAACTCTTAGTGCTTGTCAGGGTTGGGGGGTCCCCAGTTAATTATGATTATTTTGGGGGTCGCGGCCTGAAAAGGTTGAGAACCAGCGGTCTATGGTACATAAGCAAGGTACATATGGTAGTACAGTACATACAGTATAGTATGGTGGTACTGTACATTACATATAGTATGGTGGTAATGTAATAAGGTACATTATGTGAGTGGTTCCAAAGCATTTCGACAGACAGTGTGTCTAACACAACAACTCATGAACTCATGTGAACTATAAGTCAGAGCAGCTCAGAAAACTCTCCCATGTTGTGGAGACATCACTAAAAACAGTCCAACACTAATAGAAAGATAAAAATCATGTCAGACATTTAAAGTTATCCAACTCATAGACTAATAGAAACATAAACTTTAAAACTTGTATAACTCAAACTAACATAAACATAAATATTAGACATACATTATGTTTCCCTTTTTATCTTTACACTTCTCTATAGAGTAACAAAGTTTGACGTCATTTACACATCCTACCTGGTTCACATTTCCCCCACCATTCTGAATTCCCCTAGACTTTTTTTCATATCGCGTCATATAAGAACTGTGTTCCAAACACAAACAAATGATCTCAGCGGTTTGGCTCATATGGATATGAAGAATCAACCGATGGTGAGAAAACGCTAATGTTACTGTCGCCGAATTAGTTACATTTTCACCAGAAACAGACTGTATCAAATATGAGTGACTGACTATCATAAACCATACAGAGCCACCTCGCCGACAATATCGCGGAGACCGTTTGTTTATTTTTGGACCACAATACTTATATTATTTTAAGATGACACAATGTTATTCTCCATAGAGAAATTACTTCCGTGAACCGGGGGATGAGCGAGTGACGTCATGGTTGCATCTCAGCTCACCATATTTAGCTGATTGACTCATCCCCATCTGTTGGCTGTTGAGAGGTTTGATACTATGGGCCCTATTTGTGTTCATGCCTTACCACTTATCCCTGAAATTCTTTGCCTTTTTTTTTCACTATTTTGAAAAAAAAAATTTTGAATAGTTAAAATTGCTGACCTACAAGCTCACACGTGTCGATGTAGATTGGCTATTTGAAGTATTTAAAATATTTTTCAAAATAGTTAAACAAGGCAAATATGTTTAGGGATGAGTGGTAAGGCATGGACAAAATATACAGTAGCTGTATAGTTTTTATTCTACATTTTACTCCATCAAGTAGAATGTTTAGATTAAAAAAAAAAAAAGTCTTCACGACTTTAGGTGTTAACTTAAATAGTATTTAATGTTAACTAGTACAAACTATGTGTGTTAGTAATACATTCTGTTAGCAATACCCTTCATGGCTGAAACGTTTTGTCCTGAAAATACTGTCGATTAAATTAATTAAACCAAGTACAATCGATAACTGTCAACTTTAAGAAATGTAACAACGTTAAGAAATGTACTGAACAGTAACCTCTCATACATTTATTCCATGTAGTATTAGTAGGCGTTAAAGCTTGCTTTAAGCTTTATTTATAGGGCAAGAAAACTAAACCATTGCCACTGAGACATGGACCCTCACAGTGGAGTCAGTACTGCTGTATGGGACATGGACCCTCACAGTGGAGTCAGTACTGCTGTATGAGACATGGACCCTCACAGTGGAGTCAGTACTGCTGTATGAGACATGGACCCTCACAGTGGAGTCAGTACTGCTGTATGAGACATGGACCCTCACAGTGGAGTCAGTACTGCTGTATGAGACATGGACCCTCACAGTGGAGTCAGTACTGCTGTATGGGACATGGACCCTCACAGTGGAGTCAGTACTGCTGTATGAGACATGGACCCTCACAGTGGAGTCAGTACTGCTGTATGGGGCATGGACCCTCACAGTGGAGTCAGTACTGCTGTATGAGACATGGACCCTCACAGTGGAGTCAGTACTGCTGTATGGGACATGGACCCTCACAGTGGAGTCAGTACTGCTGTATGAGACATGGACCCTCACAGTGGAGTCAGTACTGCTGTATGGGACATGGACCCTCACAGTGGAGTCAGTACTGCTGTATGAGACATGGACCCTCACAGTGGAGTCAGTACTGCTGTATGGGGCCCAGACATAGACCCTCACAGTTATAGCAGGAAAAGGCCTCTACACAAGAATACTACGAATGGCACTTGCCGGTGTCCAATCAGAAACATGGACCTCTACAAAGGACTGTCACGGATCACAGAAAAAGGTCAGAGAGAGAAGGATGAGGCTAGCAGGGCACTATCAGGAACACAGAACTAGAGGCAAGCAAACTGGACAACCCAGGACAAACTGACTCTATGGGAGCCAACCCAGGACAAACTGACTCTATAGTGGCGTTTCCATAAAGCCTCTTAATGCACGTTAAGGCTTTTACACATACATCTTTTTATGGAAACACTTCAAAATTAGAATAAACTTTCATTATCCGCAAAAACCTTTATGCGCTTGGAGGAGGTGGATTTTGAGGCTTTATTGAAAAAACTAAATGCACATTAGTGAATGGAAACGGGTCAGCCAATAAATAGGAATAAATTATGACGTTCTGGTCCATTGTCCTCCTAGTTAACACTTTCCCCTGCCGCTTAATTAACGTCCATTGTATAGCGTTAGCCCACAAAACAAACCGGTTGTTACACACGGAGTGACACGGACCGTGTGTAAACTCCTCCCGTTTTCACAACGTGCCAGGCTGCCAGCTGTAGCTCTTTACAGACTGTTGTGCAAAGACAACCTCAGACAGAACCAGTGGTGGGCAAGGAGGTAGGGAGCGCTTCACTGTGTTCAGCTGGACCGTGCTGAGTCGGCTCATGTGACCGTCGCTAATTCGAATGACACCCGCAAATGGAAACAGGCTAAATTCGCTTTGTCTTAATGCGCATTTCTGATAATTCCCTTCCTATTTTCAAATACGTTTATGGAAACATCACTAATGAGAGACAACCCTGGGAAAAGCCAGGATGGGAAAGAAGCACAGAAAACTCTGTAGAAACTCTGCGGTGCGACAGTGGATGCTAACAACACTGTAGACTAGAGCTCTAGACCCTGATGTTAGATAGGAGAGTGTGGAGGGTTTAGAGCTAACAACACTGTAGAGCTCTAGACCCTGATGTATTACTTCCGTGAACCGGGGGATGAGCGAGTGACGTCATGGTTGCATCTCAGCTCACCATATTTAGCTGATTGACTCATCCCCATCTGTTGGCTGTTGAGAGGTTTGATACTATGGGCCCTATTTGTGTTCATGCCTTACCACTTATCCCTGAAATTCTTTGCCTTTTTTTTTTACTATTTTGAAAAAAAAAAATTTGAATAGTTAAAATTGCTGACCTACAAGCTCACACGTGTCGATGTAGATTGGCTATTTGAAGTATTTAAAATATTTTTCAAAATAGTTAAACAAGGCAAATATGTTTAGGGATGAGTGGTAAGGCATGGACAAAATATACAGTAGCTGTATAGTTTTTATTCTACATTTTACTCCATCAAGTAGAATGTTTAGATTAAAAAAAAAAAAAGTCTTCACGACTTTAGGTGTTAACTTAAATAGTATTTAATGTTAACTAGTACAAACTATGTGTGTTAGTAATACATTCTGTTAGCAATACCCTTCATGGCTGAAACGTTTTGTCCTGAAAATACTGTCGATTAAATTAATTAAACCAAGTACAATCGATAACTGTCAACTTTAAGAAATGTAACAACGTTAAGAAATGTACTGAACAGTAACCTCTCATACATTTATTCCATGTAGTATTAGTAGGCGTTAAAGCTTGCTTTAAGCTTTATTTATAGGGCAAGAAAACTAAACCATTGCCACTGAGACATGGACCCTCACAGTGGAGTCAGTACTGCTGTATGGGACATGGACCCTCACAGTGGAGTCAGTACTGCTGTATGAGACATGGACCCTCACAGTGGAGTCAGTACTGCTGTATGAGACATGGACCCTCACAGTGGAGTCAGTACTGCTGTATGAGACATGGACCCTCACAGTGGAGTCAGTACTGCTGTATGAGACATGGACCCTCACAGTGGAGTCAGTACTGCTGTATGGGACATGGACCCTCACAGTGGAGTCAGTACTGCTGTATGAGACATGGACCCTCACAGTGGAGTCAGTACTGCTGTATGGGGCATGGACCCTCACAGTGGAGTCAGTACTGCTGTATGAGACATGGACCCTCACAGTGGAGTCAGTACTGCTGTATGGGACATGGACCCTCACAGTGGAGTCAGTACTGCTGTATGAGACATGGACCCTCACAGTGGAGTCAGTACTGCTGTATGGGACATGGACCCTCACAGTGGAGTCAGTACTGCTGTATGAGACATGGACCCTCACAGTGGAGTCAGTACTGCTGTATGGGGCCCAGACATAGACCCTCACAGTTATAGCAGGAAAAGGCCTCTACACAAGAATACTACGAATGGCACTTGCCGGTGTCCAATCAGAAACATGGACCTCTACAAAGGACTGTCACGGATCACAGAAAAAGGTCAGAGAGAGAAGGATGAGGCTAGCAGGGCACTATCAGGAACACAGAACTAGAGGCAAGCAAACTGGACAACCCAGGACAAACTGACTCTATGGGAGCCAACCCAGGACAAACTGACTCTATAGTGGCGTTTCCATAAAGCCTCTTAATGCACGTTAAGGCTTTTACACATACATCTTTTTATGGAAACACTTCAAAATTAGAATAAACTTTCATTATCCGCAAAAACCTTTATGCGCTTGGAGGAGGTGGATTTTGAGGCTTTATTGAAAAAACTAAATGCACATTAGTGAATGGAAACGGGTCAGCCAATAAATAGGAATAAATTATGACGTTCTGGTCCATTGTCCTCCTAGTTAACACTTTCCCCTGCCGCTTAATTAACGTCCATTGTATAGCGTTAGCCCACAAAACAAACCGGTTGTTACACACGGAGTGACACGGACCGTGTGTAAACTCCTCCCGTTTTCACAACGTGCCAGGCTGCCAGCTGTAGCTCTTTACAGACTGTTGTGCAAAGACAACCTCAGACAGAACCAGTGGTGGGCAAGGAGGGAGGGAGCGCTTCACTGTGTTCAGCTGGACCGTGCTGAGTCGGCTCATGTGACCGTCGCTAATTCGAATGACACCCGCAAATGGAAACAGGCTAAATTCGCTTTGTCTTAATGCGCATTTCTGATAATTCCCTTCCTATTTTCAAATACGTTTATGGAAACATCACTAATGAGAGACAACCCTGGGAAAAGCCAGGATGGGAAAGAAGCACAGAAAACTCTGTAGAAACTCTGCGGTGCGACAGTGGATGCTAACAACACTGTAGACTAGAGCTCTAGACCCTGATGTTAGATAGGAGAGTGTGGAGGGTTTAGAGCTAACAACACTGTACAGCTCTAGACCCTGATGTTAGATAGGAGAGTGTTGAGGGTTTAGCTATAGAAAACCTGTCGGGCCCTTAAATTATTTAATAGTATGGTGGTACATATATTATTGGTATATCAATTATATATTATTACATTACCCCCCCCCCCCCCCCCCTCTTTTTTCCCCCTTCATTTTTAAACAAACATTTGGCAGTCCACCTGTAGTAACTTTGATGAACCCCTAGGGGTCCCGCACTCCCTGTTATAGACCAAGCTGACAGTGGATAAATGCAGTCTGATAATAATGTAGGTGTGTGTGTGTGTGTGTGTGTGTGTGTGTGTGTGTGTGTGTGTGTGTGTGTTCCTCTTCAGAGCGTGGTGAACTGTCCCAGGGCCTGTCGCAGTTTCTCAGTGATCTGACCAATCAGAGAAGAGAAGAAAACATTTATAATAATAATAACTAGAAATACTGTTCCTACGAAACAGTGTGGGCTCCCTCGTGACTATATTCTGCAGCGTGCTAACTGTCATGTGAAGCTCAACCAATACTCCAGCTAACACCACTCCCAGATTTTCCACACCTCATTTGCACCTCATTGGCTAAGGGCCCTGCCTTTGTACTGTCTGTGACGGAACTCACTATATATAAATAATGAAGATAACATGGTGTTCTCACCTTTACAGTTTACAGTTTACAGTTTAGGCATTTAGCAGACGCTTTTAATCCAAAGCGACTTACAATAAGCAGATAACATCACAATAATAAACAAGATAATATGTCAGTACATCATCAACAATATAACAAATGCAAATGGATATCTATCTAGAAAAAACACAATATAATCAAAGTTCTAAAAAACCTAAAAAACAAAAACAAATGCTAACTAGCTTCATGTATGGTCATTGATTTTTTCTGTAGTGCTAAGAAGGGTTTTCACCTTTCAGGCGAGCCCACAATAACTAGAAATAATGTTCCTACAAAACATTGTGGGCTCGCATATAACACCATGCATGGGCATAAAGATCTACTCTTTGGCTGCACCTCATTGGCTAAGGGCCCTGCCTTTGTACTGTCGAGGAGAACTTGACGTAATAGGTTATGTCATTTTTGACGAGAACTTGTGATGGATAAATAATGAAGATAACATGGTGTTCTCGCTTTCAGCGAGCCCACAATAAGGCAGAAGTGTAATTTGCATTCATAATGCATTGTTTTCCTGTCTGTCTTTCTCTCTCCCTCTATGCCCCCCCCTCCTCTCTCTCTCTCTGTGTATTGTCTGTGTCTCTCTCTCACCTGTTCGTAGAACTTGATCTGCTCCTCCAGGTATAGCTGCATGACTCTGTTGTAGTCGTAGATACGGTTGCTATGGAAATGGTTCATCTCAGCTGGGAGGACACAGAGAGTCTGGTTACACTGTGTGTGTGTGTGTGTGTGTGTGTGTGTGTGTGTGGTGTGTGTGTGTGTGTGTGTGTATGTGTGTGTGTGTGTGTGTGGGGGGGGGGGGGGGTCTCCTTTAGCCCTCCGGTGCTGTGAGTTTGTACCACGCCCGACCCACAATGCATCTGTGCATGGAATGTGCCCGCAAGAAGTTTATTCATGTCAACAATAGAGTTTACAGAGAGAGAGAGAGAGAGAGAGAGAGAGAGAGAGAGAGAGAGAGAGAGAGAGAGAGAGAGAGAGAGAGAGAGAGAGAGAGAGAGAGAGAGAGAGAGAGAGAGAGAGATAGAGAGGTGTGTGTGTGTACTGTATGTGTCAATGGCGACGACCCCAGTGTTGTTGTGTAAACCAGTGGTTCTCAACCTTTTCAGGCCGCGACCCCCAAATCAATCATATTTTAACTGGGGACCCCCCCACCCTGACGAGCACTAAGAGTTGAGGCATTACATTTTGTATAACACGGTTTTATTGTTGCAAGGCGTTGTGAGCATGTAGATCAGCTATTTTCACAATTTCTGCCTGTAAAATTTGACAATTTGGACAATGTTTAATTTGCAATTTTGTATTAAAAAGTCCTTTAATTGTCACTTTAGAAATGTGCAGATACCCTCTATACACTTAAACTTTATGTTGGTTTGTTTACTGTTGAGTGAGAAAACAATCTTGCACATTAAGTTAATCATCTGGAGACCCCCCAGAATCATTTGGGGACCCACAGGTTGAGAACCAGCGGTATAAACAACATCTAACTAACAACCACACACCCGTTCTAACGTAACTACGAGCGTTAATGTAGCAGGTGCAGATTTTAAGAACTTCCGTGGTCTCTGTGTGTGCCTGACTACAAACCAGACGTAGTCCGGATGTACGACGTGGTCTCTGTGTGTGCCTGACTACAAACCAGGCGTAGTCCGGATGTACGACGTGGTCTCTGTGTGTGCCTGACTACAAACCAGACGTAGTCCGGATGTACGACGTGGTCTCTGTGTGTGCCTGACTACAAACCAGGCGTAGTCCGGATGTACGACGTGGTCTCTGTGTGTGCCTGACTACAAACCAGACGTAGTCCGGATGTACGACGTGGTCTCTGTGTGTGCCTGACTACAAACCAGACGTAGTCCGGATGTACGACGTGGTCTCTGTGTGTGCCTGACTACAAACCAGACGTAGTCCGGATGTACGACGTGGTCTCCTACTGACCTCCGGCACGGCACCAGTGTTGATTTCGTCGACTAAAACTATGACGAAAAATGCTTGTCGACTGCGTTTTTTTTCACTGACGAAGACTAAATAAAAACGAAATAAAAACTAAGCTGTGATGACTAAAACTAAGACTAAATATATTGATAATTTCGTCAACTAAATAAAAACTAGATTAAAACGTTAGGGAGGGACTAGTGGAGAAAAGAGTCAATTTATGTTTGGTTGCTCTCAGGTGTTGCGTGCTGAAAATAGCAGATCTACAAGCTCGCAGCGCGACGCGTTGTGAGCTTGTAGATCTGCAATTTTCAGCACACAACCAAGTGTAAAATCAGTCATTAGGATGCCATCAAGGCCCGCCAAAATACATTTTAGTTGACTAAATCTACTGTAGATTTAGTCGCCTAAAATCTTATGATATTTTGTCGACTAAAATTAGACTAAAAATCAGGCGACTAAATTATGACGAAAATTCAATTTTATTCAAAAGACTATGACTAAAACTAAATCAAAATTTGCTGTCAAAAACAACACTGCACAACTTCTGTGCCACGGGAGCCACTGCTCGCTGTGGCCGATGTTACCAGCAAACCGTCGCTACTTTACGGTCCCTCCTGTGAACAGTTGCTGCGGTGTGGTCCTGGTCATTTCCTTGCTTTGTGTCCGCCCACAATCGCAGTGGTTCTCAACCTTTTCCTAAATACCCCCAAAATAATCATCTTTTAACTGGGGACCCCCTCCACCCTGACGAGCACTAAGAGTTGAGGCATTAGGGGGCACGGTGGCGCAGTGGTAAGCGCTTCGCCTCACAGCTAGAAGGTCCTGGGTTTGATTCCCGAACCCAGGACCAATACAATAATGTATTGTGTATGTGCGGTGTGTAACCTTGCAGAGCGTAGCTCATGGTGTGTGTGTGTATAATGTATTGTGTATGTGTGGAGTGTGTGTGTGTGCATATAATGTATTGTTTATGTGCAGTGTGTAACCTTGCAGTGCGTAGCTCATGGTGTGTGTGTGTGCATATAATGTATTGTTTATGTGCAGTGTGTAACCTTGCAGAGCATAGCTCATGGTGTGTGTGTGTGTGTATATAATGTATTGTGTATGTGTGGAGTGTGTGTGTGTGTGTGTGTGTGCATATAATGTATTGTTTATGTGCAGTGTGTAACCTTGCAGTGCGTAGCCCATGGTGCTGATGCGTTGTTTCATGTTATGTTTCTCCAGGTTGCTGATCTTTCCTGCTGCCACCATCTTGTCTCCTTCCTTCAGCTTCTCTATGGCCGCCTGCACGCACACACACACGCACACGCACACACACACACGCACACACACACACACGCACACGCACGCACACACACACACACACACACACACACACACACACACACACACACACACACACACACACACACACACACACACACACATTTGAAATGTTTATGTATGTCCACATAAGCAGAAGTACAAGAATGCCTCGTACAAAGGACATACTGTAAACAATATCAGTGCAGTCAGATAATTATGAAAACAGCCAGTTACAAAGTGCATGTAGGGCAGAACATTGTTACATACAGTACTGTTGGCAGAACTTGGCATACATGTCAAGCACAGCAGACAAGGACCGTTTTCCACCAAATCATTGTGCACATAACTACATTAATGACGGCAGTTACGACGGGTGTGGTTATTAAGTTGTTATAAAAAGAACATTAGCATACACCGGTGCAGCACCTCCGTGTTCCCAGTCTCGCGCACGCGTGGCGCACACGCACGCACACGCACGCACGCACGCACGCACGCACGCACGCACGCACGCACGCATGCACGCACACACACACAGTAACTCAGAGTGTACAAATGGAAACAAATGGACCCTTACAGGGTCTTTAACTCTGAGACCGTAACAAATGGAACCATGGTGGTTCTATTTGCACCATCACAAACCTTATGGACCCCGATGGTGTCAGGAAAACACCCCAGCAGACCTTTGTACTCGCTGTTGGTCTCGATCAGGTAGTGGAGATCTTTCTTAGGCTGAAACACACACGCACACATGCACGTAACACGCGCACACAGACAGGTCACACACACACACACACATAACATGTATTTAGTATCTTCAAGTTTAACATCTCAGTGGCAGTACCAGTAATTAGGCAGGGCAATTTATAAAATCTTTTACAGCAAATGTTCACAAAATGTGTTTTACATGCTAAAGGAACACATCATCATAGCAGGACATTAGAAATCAGTCAAAAGTTAAACAGCTAAAACAACGCAACACATTTGCTTGAAAACTAAAATCTGAAGAAAAAGAAAAATTCCAGAGCAGAAGAATAAGAAATATATACAGTATATATCTCAATAAAATGCAGGAAATTCAACCCTCCCAAAACATTAGAAACATCATGAATTTGATACATTTCCTTTTAACCATGTGATCCCTAGTGTGTGTGTGTGTGTGTG
>NC_137831.1:7049394-7066894 GCF_963921795.1 Nannobrachium achirus | reverse complement strand
AATCGTGTGTGTGCGTGTACTGTACATAGATGTGTATTACATACATCCAGTGTGCGTGTCCATAGATGTGTATTACATACGTCCAGTGTGCGTGTCCATAGATGTGTATTACATACGTCCAGTGTGGGTGTCCATAGATGTGTATTACATACGTCCAGTGTGTGTGCGTGTGTGTGTGTGTCCATAGATGTGTATTACATACAGTACGTCCAGTGTGTGTGTGTGCATGTCCATAGATGTGTATTAGGGATGCTGAGATTAATCGATACAGATCATAATCGCGATACAAGCATGCACAATACGAGGGAATCGGTTCATTCAGTGTGTATCGGTACAATTGACGTCTGACATCGTGATGTATCGTATCGTTATGTATCGTTTGCTACATGTCTGAATCGTTTTTTCATGTATTTCATTCTATCCTGTGTGTGTGTGTGTGTGTGTGTGTGTGTGTGTGTGTGTGTGTGTGTGTGTGTGTGTGCATGTACATAGATGTGTATTACATACGTCCAGTGCATCTCTTCCAGTGTGTGTGCGCTACAGTCAGCAGGTCTTTCACTCCGTCGTCCATGGATCTGGTGAACTTGCTGTAATGTTCACACTTCTGCTCTCTGCACACACACACACACACACACACACACACACACACACACACACACACACACACACACACACACACACACACACACACACACACACACAGTGTATTTTAATTATCAGAGTAATACATTAATACTTTATAATGTATTATAATCACAGTTATAATCCATTACAGTGCATTATAATTAGGATAGTTGAAATACAAATTTATATTGTATGTATATGTGGTACGGTGTGGTGTAGTGCTAAAACTGCAGTCGAAAAGGGGCTATAGATTGTGCATTACATTCACCCATTGACACACATTCATACACCGATGGCGGAGGAGAAGGCATGGTTTCCTCTGAGCCACTGCCGCCCCCATGAGATGAGGAGGAGGTAATATGTTGCTGCTTGTGTGACTTAACCAGGGACATGCTGGGCCCCTGATTCAGCCCGGGAAAAAGAGTTGGAGAGGCCCTCATTGCGCGCTATAGAGAGAGATCTCTCTCTATGGCACTGCTGCTACTCAAAGATTTGCCATTTCAGATCATGACAAGTGACAAGCCAGTGGGCCAATTACATGAGTTATATTTTGTCGTTGTCGGGTGGAAACCTTGTATGTCCAAAACCGTTTGTTTTGTATTTATCATTTTAAAAATTATTTAAACTAGTGAAAACAGCCGATCTACAAGCACACAACGCCTCGCAGTAGTTGTGTGCTTGTAGATCTGCTGTTTTCACTACTTTTATGCGACGGCCTTGTATGATGAAGCAGGGCGAATTTGAAACTTGGGGATACGAGAATGGAACGAAGGCCAACATTTTATTTTTTATTTTTTCCAAATGGCCGGCCTGGACCGTCCGGGAATGAACCGGCCGTTCGGGAGTTGTCCCGCTTTTCCCAATGGCCAGCACGTCCCTGGACTTAACTACAAACTTTGTAGTTGTTATGAATTTCAATGCTACTGCAGTGACGTCATTACGTGCGCGTCCCGCGTGAAATACGCGTTCATGTCGCCCAGAGACGCATTCACGTCATGTTTCTGGGGTCCCTGGGACGCGCCTCCATTATTAATCCATAATTTACCGCATCGCGGTAAAAGAAAAACATTAGCGATTAGCGAATTAGCGAATTAGCGAAAGGCCGCGATGTTCTGCTAAGTAGACTTCCCAAGCAATATGGAGACGTTTAAATTTTTGAAATCCCTTCATAATTGACTACGCAATGATCAAATCAAACCGTGGTGTCTGTCTTTGCTTCCTATTAAACCTGCGGAGAGGAGAGGAGCCAACTGTCTGTCTAACAGCACGTACAAGTTTATTTCCGTTCCAACAGAGTAGGTTCCAACGGAGTAGGCCTACTCCATAGCTACAGGTAGTGAATGTTCTTGTAATCATTATAAATATAATGTCCTTAAATCCTTATGCATTGATAAAAAGCTGCCGTTTGTCATAAGCTGAAAGTGAAAGTGATTCTGTGCAACGGTGGCTGCCCCTCGGCCCCCTCCTCCTTCCCCCACACACACAACTTTTGGTGTGTGTCTTAGGGTGCTTTTTTTTGCCTTGATGAAACATAAGCAAGGCAGCGACATACGGTACTTTCTTCCTTGACAACAATGAGAGGCAGACAATACCATTACTGACATTTTGCTGAATATAAAAACGTTTTATATTGCTAATAGCAAAGTAAAAAGGAATCTTTTGGAAACTTAATGGGTCTGTAACTCGGTGAACAAATGGAACCAAATGGACCTGTTCCATTTGTACTCTAGTTTTTTAACATTTAATATAAATTGGGGTCCCAGTGATATAAATATAATTAAATGGGTGTCTGTAGCCTAGTGTATTTAGAAATCCTAGTTCTAAGTTCAAACATTAGCCAAATTGTAAAATAAATATAAGAAATAGGCAAACATTTTGAAAATAGCCGATCTACAAGCTCAGTCTTTAGACGGCCTTAATAACCTATTGTGGTGTGTAAAATAGCCTATAGAAAAAAGTTAATAATAATAATAATAATGGTAATAATAAGGGTATTAGGGTAATAATAATAATACATAAAAAAGTATCGAAAACGGTATCGAAAAAGGTATCGTATCGATTTCCAGGTATCGAAAAAGGTATCGTATCGATTCAGAGGTGAACGATACCCATCTCCGCGGCGTTGAATTTTTTGGGACCCATAAAATATCCCTGGGACTCATCCGAAAAACCCTTCTGGGGTCCCGGGACTCATTACATTAAAAACCTATTAACATCACTGCTACTGGCCCTGCTTGGGTTACTTGCATTTGTTACTGTACACCGATACCTTGAACTGGCACCCTGAGTTTTATTGTTCCGTGTGTTGTTATCACATGTGTGTTTTTATGTATTCTTTGTGAATCATGTCTGTGTCTGTTATGTTTTATTTGCTGCAAACCAAATTATCCTTTGGGGACATGAACTTGAATGAACTACCATGACACACACCTAAGGCCAATTTCTATGTTTGTTGAAAAAAGGTAATACTGTAAGCAAGGTAATCCTGCGTGCGTGCGTGCATGTGTGTGTGTGTGTGTGTGTGTGTGTGTGTGTGTGTGTGTGTGTGTGTGTGTGTGTGTGTGTATGCGTGCGCGTCCTACACTTCCACAGGGTCCAGTTCTGCTGCTTCAGGGTCGATCAGAGAGAAGATCATTGGTCCGACCAGCTCATCCTTCTCTGCCTTCCTCTTCCCCAGCTTCCAGTCCTACACACGCACACGCACGCACGCACGCACGCACACAGGAAAGAGACAGGAAAACAGATCAAACACAAATGACATCCTAAACATAATTCTACATCTATTCAAACTCCTAACTCTGACTGGTATAGGGAGGGAGTCTGAGAGATAGGAGATAGATGTGAAAGAAAATATTTCTACAGAAGAAGAAAAAAGCTCATAGCTATTAGACATTGACCTTCGGGTCCATTGTTTGACCGTGAGGTTGTCTGTCTTCACAGAGACAAAGACTTTCATCAGCTGTCTGAACTATGTATAAAATATAAATACTCATATTACACACCTTCTCGTCCTTGTAGGTGAGGAACAGTTGGAAGACGTGGCTGCAGGAGACCACAGGATGACGACACATCCTGTTCATCCATCCCTGGAGCCGCTCCATCCTCATCTTGATGAACTCCTCCTCGAAACGCCCTGAAACACATATTACAATCTAAACTAGGGGTCTTCAATGTTTTCAGGACCCCTTAGTTGAGAGAGAGATGAAGCAGGGACCCCCACAACCTTTTCATAGATTCCATATAGTTTCATCGTTTGACAGCACAATCGTCAGTGTATTTTGGATTCATGTCAATTTGTGCTTTCAGATATTTAACCACTTGAACCGTCAATACTTAATAAACTTGACCTTTCACTCTGTACTTAGTCTGCTCTTTTTCCCCTCTACACCAAACCTCTTGGCCGAAAATAGACAAGCTATAATGGCTTGCAGCGCGAGGCGTTGTGAGCTTGTAGATCTGCTATTTTTGGCTAAAGTTCTCAGAATATGGACTTTTGATTGATTGATTGAAGGCTTTATTAGAAGTTTGCATAGGAAAATGTACAGATTCATGACGGTACAGTTCACTGGTACAAGGTCTACTAAAAGGAGATCCATGAAAAGACTAAGCTTATTTTAACAGGAAACCATTTAAGTATCTCATATAACATTGAATGACAGACAAATAGAACACAGTACTATGCAGTAGATATGTAAAGAAAAGGAAAAAAAAAAAAGAAAACAGTAAGTCTAAACAAACAGTAAGTATATACAAGGAAGGGGCAGGGAGGGCAGGGTTGGGCCAGGTTTTTACCAGTTGCGAACGGCTGCTGCCTGTAAGTGGTTTTTCAGGGCAATTTTAAAGGATGCTAGTGATCCACACTCCTTTATGGCCTTCGGTAAGGCATTCCACATTTTTGTGGTATAGCAGAAGAACGAGTTTGACCCTTTCTTTGAGTTGACTCTGGGTTGAACGTGATCTGTGGCACTGCCTCTGGTGTTGTAATTATGGACATCCTTAAGTATTTTGACAGGTACTTGGGTATCATAGTGGTGTAGTGTATCTTGTACACCAGGCCCATTGCAAGTTGCTGTACTCTGTCATCTACTCTGAGCCACCCCACTCTTAACTGGTGAGTAGCGGTGAGGTGAGTCTGATAGGGAAGGTTAAGCAGGACCCTAATTAGTTTATTTTGGGCTGTTTGGAGTTTAGTTTTTAGGGCTTGTGGGGCGTCACGATACCATACGTGGACTCCGTAGTCAAAGAGGGGCTGGATTATTGCACCAGCTATGGTCTTCAGTGTGTTGAAGTTGACCATTGGGGCGATCCTCTGTAGGAAACGAGTTTGTTGGTTGATTTTTTTTATTACTTTTGAAATCATCTTTTCACTGGAAAGATTAGCTTCAAGGATACATCCTAAGTAAGAGATTTCGTTTTTTCGTGTTATGACCTTGTCACCCACTTTGATTGTGAAGTCATCTACCTTAGGGTTC
Organism: Nannobrachium achirus; assembly: GCF_963921795.1. Lineage (NCBI taxonomy): Eukaryota > Metazoa > Chordata > Actinopteri > Myctophiformes > Myctophidae > Nannobrachium > Nannobrachium achirus. Next base: position 7,061,798 of record NC_137831.1, on the reverse strand, counting down.
AAGTGGTTAATATAAAAAAGGAGAAAAAAAAAAGTTTCTATCACACAAAGATTTGGAGGACCCCCTGTAGTAACTCTGAGGACCCCCTAGGGGTCCCAGACCCCCTGTTGAAGACCCCTGATCTACGTTCTCATCCAGAGAGAACCATGTAGTGCCTCACAGAAACTCTAGGACAGCAGGTAAACAATGACCTTAGTAAATGCTAATCAAGTGTTTCAAAACAAGGCAGAGAAACAAATAGCAGAGTGGTAGAACTAGTGGTAGAAATAATAAATAGCCTAAATTTCAAAAATATCTTACCTTCAAAAAAAAATGTCCCTTTAGGGGTTTCCAGGTGGTCCCCAGCTAAATGATGGAGATTTGGTAATCAAATGGACCCTTATAAGATCTTTAGTGTAAAAACCAAATGGATCAACGACGGGCAACGTCAATATATTCTAAGTTTTGGGTCTGAGTGCATGGCTAAATGTCATCAAATGGTGGTCTAATGTTAATTATAAAAATGACCGATACATCAGGGAGATAATGTTGGATGCCGACATCGGGGTCCAAAAATGACCGATACATCAGGGAGATAATGTTGGATGCCGACATCGGGGTCCAAAAATGACCGATACATCAGGGAGATAATGTTGGATGCCGACATCGGGGTCCAAAAATGACCGATACATCTCTATCGGTCATACTTTGGTCTGGCTCTAGTTAGAACCAGGGCAGGACTTTCACAGTGCTCGTGGCCTCTGTTTTGCAAGACTCTACCAAACTGCGACAATATATATGATGTCATGGTTTTCATTTATCGGTCAAAACATTATTTGTATGTGTATTATGTATTTGCATGGTTTAAATGTTATCAACTTAATACACATCTAAGTAGGACCTGGTCTACATGCAGTGTCTACCCAGGAAATGTGACCTTGCCATGGTAGCTGACAGGGGATGGGATGGTTGTCGTGGTAACTGACGTGTCACCTGCTTGTCGGGCATACGGGATGGGTATGCCAGGTTAACTAACAGGGGATGGGATGGTAGTCAGGTTAACTAACAGGGGATGGGATGGTAGTCAGGTTAACTAACAGGGGATGGGATGGTTTCCGTGGTAACTGACCTGTCACCTGCTTGTCGGGCAGACAGGGGATGGGATGGTAGTCAGGGTCACTAACAGGGGATGGGATGGTAGTCGTGGTAACTGACCTGTCACCTGCTTGTCGGGCAGACAGGGGATGGGATGGTAGTCATGGTAACTGACCAGTCACCTGCTTGTCGGGCAGACAGGGGATGGGATGGTAGTCAGGTTAACTAACAGGGGATGGGATGGTTGTCAGGGTCACCAACAGGGGATGGGATGGTTTCCATGGTAACTGACCTGTCACCTGCTTGTCGGGCAGGCAGGGGATGGGCACGGCCGCTCCAAACTTCTCCAGCAGCCGCTCGTACAACCAATCAAAATGCTTGTAGCGGTGATTGACAGCTCTGCTGGTGGTCTGAGGAGGAGCCAATGGAGGAAGGTTAACGTGTGCTACTGCAGTTAAAGGAGCACTCCACCCATTTCTATACCTTATCTACATATAACTGGTCCTCACTAATCCTTTTATAAGATGGCATCATTTCTGTGTCATTTCTGTGTCATTGGTGGGCTGTGGACAGTTCAGAAACTAATTACAGTAGCCTATATAAAGTTAAGATATAATATAAAAGTATAATGAGCATTAGTGAGGACCTATCATATGCAGATAATGTAGAAAATAAAACTAAGTGAAATCAAAGAGAACATGTCCTTAGTTTCAGCCGTTTTCAACAGGCAATATGTTTCTTCAAAAACTGTGAAAATGGCAGATCTCCAAACTCACAAAGTGCCACATAGCAACACTTTGTGAGCTAGTACATCTGTTAGTTCCACTATTCTTCTGAGATGATTTGAGACCTGCCCGACCACCAACAAACTAAAACTAAGCTAAAGTAATACAACGTTTTGGCTCCATTCGTACTCTCAGGGTTAAACAACTGTAAGGGACCATTCCAAGGAACCATGAGGGTCCCTGGACCACACTTTGAGACCTTCATTAGTATCATTGGTAACACTGACTCTGTTTGAGCAGAATGGAACAGAGCCTTTATTAGTATCATTGGTAACACTGACTCTGTTTGAGCAGAATGGAACAGAGCCTTTATTAGTATCATTGGTAACACTGACTCTGTTTGAGCAGAATGGAACAGAGCCTTCATTAGTATCATTGGTAACACTGGCTCTGTTTGAGCAGAATGGAACAGAGCCTTCATTAGTATCATTGGTAACACCGACTCTGTTTGAGCAGAATGGAACAGAGCCTTCATCAGTATCATTGGTAACGCTGACTCTGTTTGAGCAGAATGGAACAGAGCCTTCATCAGTATCATTGGTAACGCTGACTCTGTTTGAGCAGAATGGAACAGAGCCTTCATCAGTATCATTGGTAACACCGACTCTGTTTGAGCAGAATGGAACAGAGCCTTCATCAGTATCATTGGTAACACTGGTGAAGGAAGTTAGGACCAATTTCTTTACAATATGGCTGCTGTGCATATACTAGAGACTATACATGAGTGTGTGTGTGTGCGTGTGTGTGCGTGCATGTGCGAGTGCGTGCGTGTGTGTGTGTGTGTGCGTGCATGTGTGTGTGTGTGTGTGTGTGTATGTGTGTGTGTGTATGTGCGTGTGTGCGTGCGTGCGTGTGCGTGCGTGTGTGCGTGCATGCGTGCGTGTGTCAGACCTACATTAGGTGTAACCTGGTACTCGATGTAGCTCTTCAGTCCGTACAGCTTGCTTCCCTTCTTGGGGTCGTCGACCACACAGTCCATAGGAGACTGAGGATACAGCCACACCGGGCCCACCTCACCCAGCTGATAGAATAAAAGAGAAACATTGAACATTGTACTGAATGTAGTCATTTAGCAGACACTCTTAATCCAGAGTGACTAAAGGGCCTGTCCATACTGTCTCTGACCACCAAACCTTTCCTCAGAGAGTTCCGACTTTCCGACATGCAGCTTTCCGAACTCTAATTCGGGGTAGTGCTTTTCAGATGACGTCATGTTGTAGTTGAACCGGACCTTTCCGACTAAAAGTTTGGTGGTCGGACACAGTATGGACAGGCCTTTACAACAACCAATGACAGCACAAGGTAATACATCTAATGTATATAATTACTAGTAATCTAGGACCATAGTTAACCATGAACCTATCATCAGTCTAAACAGTAAAATAATGGCAAAAATAAGTCAATAATCTGTACATTGAAACTGTACACTGGACAACAATGACCTGACATCAGGCTATATAACATTATATCTAAATTCACATCACAGCTGAGAGAAGACATCAAAAACATTGAGCCTATTTCACCTACAGCTGAAGGAACAGTTTCATCAAACAATGTGTGTAGTTGTGCTAAACAGTGTGTGGTTGTTGACTCACATAAACAGGAATGCGGTCTTTTCCTTTGGGTGGAAGTTTAGCCAACAGGTAAGTCTCTGGGTTAGAGGCCTTGGAGAAATGAAACCTACAAGCACACACAAGCACACACGCACACGCACACACACACACACAATTATTATTATTATTTATTTTTAGCACATTTTTCTCCTCAATGTACTGGTTATGCCAGTTAATTCCTCCCCACACACATGCTGTACGCTGTATTGGAATCCGTAGGGAAGGAGCGCTTGTTTTCTGTGATGGCGATGGAGGCGACCTTGAGCAACGTGAAACACCGCCGATCGAGCGGTAGCGAGCGAGTCGCCGTGTCGATAGTTATGTGCCGTTATGAACAGAATAGTAAATCTTCGTCCCCCCGACTTTCAGCACCTCCGCGCAGTCCAAGTGAACACAGCAGAGCACTCCCTACCTCCGTTCAGCCAATCACAAGCCGCAGATTCTTAATTTATTCACCCCTGTATCCTACGGACTCCATTATCACATACTGTAATAGCCTAGTAAACGACCAACTTCCGCAATCCAAGAGGATAAATGAAACGTTTTCCGGAAGTGGGCGGTTTACGAAGAAAATACCGTACAGTCTGGAGAACGGAAGCTCTGATCACTCTGATGAGTAAGCGATAAAGCGGATGTGAATCATGCTCCTCCCCACTTCTGTTTTGTTTTTACAGTCGTGGGAATTTATCCTAAAATAACTAGGGATGGAGCTCGTTAATTGTTATTGATAATGAGCACCTTATCGATCCTGCTTATTGAGCCGGGCTTTTGTCGAGCCCACTATTGAGCGTTTTATTATTATTTTGTGTGCTTGTAGATCGGCTGTTTTCACTAGTTTAAATCATTTTTAAAATGATAAATGCAAAACTAACGGTTTCGGACATACAAGGTTTTCACCCGACAATGACGATGTTATAGCTTGATGCTTAGCAGACATGGACTACTGGTATGTTATGAAACGGCAGATCATGTCTCCGTCTGGACGTGTGCACTTTTTTATGGTCTATGGGTTTAGTGCTCTGACATCACGCTGACATCACTGTGATGTCAGGGGAACCACAATCACAGAATCCCTGTTATGCACATACATGGAGATCCCTGATGTATGGAGATCCAGCCACAAAGATATGGGCTGTCTTGGCCATATATGGATTCTGTTAGTGTGGTATGTGGCCGATGGGGCGTCCATTATGGCCAAATGAAGCTTTTTTGGCCGTCATATGGGTGCATCATTGTTTTAATGGTACCTACTAGCCAAGGAATGCTATTGTCTGCTAACGGTCACGTGCAACCGCAGGGATACATGGGACATTGTCTTGAGCTTGCCGAAAATAAAGCACACGAAGAAGAATCAGCACATGCCTATGATCACAAGCCCCTCCTACAGCATACCCTGCTATAACATCAAATATAACATAAATTGGACCATAATATTTTCACAAAACGCAAATCATGGTGATTGAAACGAGGCTTTAAACTAGCGACAGGAACCATAAAGTATTTATGACAATGTTTATTACGGTGAGAAAATCAAATGTAAACGTTTGGGTAAAATGAATGGAATCCTATGGAGAACATGTTGCTTCTGGTGCCAGAACAGCGCAACTACTGTAGCGGCCAAGCATAGGAACTTTCAGTTCCATGTTTGCTTCATTTTAAATCAGGACAACTACACCCCTGCTACAGCCACGCTGTTGCGCGTTGGACAAAACCTGAAGCCAGGCTAAAGTGAATGCATGCAGAAGCGCATTTTCAAACTGTGGACTTGTAGTGTGTGGTGTGCATTACTTGTTCAGAGCCATCATCTTCATAGTGTGCGTGTTGCGTCCCGCAACCCCGCCCTCCTCCTCGTTGCCGGGGGTGTCGCCATGGTAACCGCCCGACGACTGGTCGTCCCAATCTTCATCCCATTCACCATCGTCATCATCATCGTCCCCTCCTACTGCTGCTGCTACAGAGTAGGGATGGGACCATATGAAAAGTTCACATCACCATTATTGTGACCAAAGAAATCGCGATTTACGGTATTATCGCGAATATCCCCAACATCCATTTGCTAAAAAATTGCATATCTACAAGCTCACAATGCATCGCAACTAGAGATAAATTACTAAACGCATATCATGATGACTTAAAAAAGACTTGAAACGATGTGTGTGTGTGTGTGTGTGTGTGTGTGTGTGTGTGTGTGTGTGTGTGTTAGGGCATTCACGAATAGTGATTTTTAGTATTCAAATTATTCGACCTCAAAGTATTCGAATAGTCGAATATTCGACAGGACTGGCCAAACTGTCAAATATTAAGTAAGCAAGAGGCGAACATTGTGAAAATAGCCGATCGACATGCTCACAACGCCTCACGTTGCGAGGCATTGTGAGCATGTAGATCTGCTATTTTCACAATATTTATCTCTGGAACCGAGTCACATTAGATGTAATACCTACAATTCCAAGTGCTTGTCAGAGTTCAAATATGTTTATTTTGGGGGTCACGGCCTAAAAAGGTTTGAGAACCCCTGGTATAGAGCATTAACAAATTCATCCACCAGGGGCACTGACAACTCATTCTTATGACTTCCCATCTAGTCAAGCTTTATAAACTATATATTTTTGAGCGGTGGTCACAACGCTCCTATACGTGGCCGTGTGTGTGGGTCTGTCTGTCTGTCTGTCTGTCTGTCTGTCTGTCTGTCTGTCTGTCTGCGTGTCTGTCTGTCTGTCTGTAGCCTGCAGTAACCTTTTCTGACCACACATGTTAAGGGAGGGGCGCTGTTGTTCAGGCCAGGCCAGACCAGGCACACACACACACACACACACACACACACACACACACACACACACACACACACACACACACAGGGGGGAAGGGGGGGGGGAACCACCGCTCAGTTCACACGGGTGTGATTTTTTAAAGAGAAAACAATTAAAAAAAAAGTAAAAATAAGCGAATATTCGACTTCGGTGAACAACGTCGAATAGTGACTTTGATATTCGAATATTCGAATATTTGGTGAATGCCTTAGTGTGTGTGTGTGTGTGTGTGTGTGTGTGTGTGTGTGTGTGTGTGTGTGTGTGTGTGTGTGTGTGTGTGTGTGCGTGTGTGTGTGTGTGTGTGTGCGTGTTACCTTGTTGTGTATGAGCGTATCCTTGGCCCCCTGCTACCTCAGCGGGGTAAGTCCCGCCCCCTGCTACCTCAGCGGGGTAAGTCCCGCCCCCTGTCCACGGGTCATCACCATTGGCGACCTGGAAAAAACGTGATTGACCGCTGAGTCAGTCTGTCTGTATGTGTGTCAATAATCAATTCAGCAGAGCCTCGCAATTCAGTCGTATACTTCTAAATAAAATATGTTGTATTGACTGGAGAAAAATGTTGTGCAGTAACATAGAAAAGTGTGGTGCATCGTAGAATCAACTCCAAGTTACTATGAAAAGCTCCACCGGATGTCCGTCTGTCTGTCTGTCTGTCCATCACCTCACGTCACACTTTTGCCCCTACTCTTATCTCCGCCACCATTGCCCCCATGCCAAACTTTGCACACACACTCCTTGGCTGCCAAACCACAACCTCCGCCCCTGATTTCTCACATGGTCCTCTTCTAGCGCCACCAAGAGGTTGCTTTTTTTGCAGACTCTTATCTCCACCACTGTTGCCCCTATCCATGCCAAACTTTGCACACACACTCCTTGGCTGACAAACCACAACCATGGACGGATTAACCCCCGCGATGGCCCCTGGCCAATAATCTTTTTGGGGCCCCCCCCCACCCTCCACCATAACCCCCCAACCATCCCGACGCACACTACCCAGCTCCGATTTTAAGCCATGATGATCATCTGTGGGCCAAGAAAGCACCTGTAGACAACATGGGGGCCCACACATTAGATTTTTAATTAATGTATACATTTAACTTTAGTAAATTGTCAATGACCACGCGGTCCAGTTCCCCCAAGGGCCCCTGAGAGCCAAGGGCCCCTGGCAACGGCCCCACCGGCCCAATGGTTAATCCAGCCCTGACCACAACCTCCACCCCTGGTTTTTCACATGCCCCTCTTCTAGCGCCACCATGAGGTTGCTTTTTGCAGACAACATTATGCGATGGTCGCTTATCTCCCGATTATGGAGTCTTACTGGTTATAATAAAATGATTGGCTTAGGAATGTGACAAAAACAAAAAGATATCCATGAATTCATGTCTCCATGGGGCAAGTAGCTGATATAAAAAATGGGGTAATTTAACCCAAAAGTGTGCATATAGATTGGCTGCGCACATGGCCAGGTATATGGACTTTAAGGCATAGGCTACACTACACAGAGCTGGATATTTCATATATCCCTGTTTTTCAGACATCCACATAGAAAAATATCTAGGTCCACACGACAAAGATATCTAGGTCTCTAACAAGCACACACACAGTAAAGTCTTCAGAGATATCCGGGTTCCCCCTGTCTACACGGATCCAGTGAATCGGATCGGATATTTTTCAATCTCTCCACTTATTTGTCCGGTTTAAAAAATATCCAGCTTTGCAACCGAAATATCCAGCTTTGTGTGGCTGCAAGCCCCAAACGCATAAAAAATGTCTAGCTTCAGAAATATCCAGCTCTGTGTAGCCGGCGTCTCAGTCTGTTATATTAACAGACGTGAGAGGGAAGTTAGGAAACCATGTTTCTGCAATAACACACACACACACAAGATGAGTCTTAGGAACAGGAAATGGATGTTGTCACCGCGATTTCACCGCGCTGACGCAAGGTCAGATGTCTGCCCGCCTTGGCAATTAAACACACACACACACACACACACACACACACACACACACACACACACACACACACACACACACACACACACACACACACACACACACACACACACACACACACACACACACACACACACACACACACACACACACACACACACACACACACACACACACACACCTACCTTACCTTGTCCATTAAGAGTTCTTTCGGTACTTAAAACACATTAGGCAGTTGCCCACTCAGTTCAAACACACACACACACACACACACACACACACACACACACACACACACACACACACACACACACACACACACACACACACACACACACACACACACACACACACACACACAATCCACTAAGTACAGACAATTCCAATATTAGGGCTTAAACCTTGGAAAGGTACTTCCTCTGTGCGTGTGTGCGTGCGTGCGTGTGTGCGAGAACTCCCTGTTCCCATACATTGTATGCAATATCTGCTGTTATTTGATACAGTGTGTCTTCAAGAGATAGAGTCATAAAATGCCATCAAATATTCATGTGTATCAGATATTTGTTTAGATCTTTAGATATTGTCACTCTTGCTCCCCTTCACATAAACAGCGTCAACTCAGCACTGGTCCTTCCTTAGCAGCCAGTTTAAATGTGATGACTAATAATACATACAGTAAACTAGTGGTTCTCAACCTGTGGGTCAGGGCCCCCAAATTGGCTATTTCCGGTGCTAGATGCCACACTGAAGTAAGCATAATCAAGGCAATACTGGGATTTCTACACTGAGATTGCAATTCTTTCAACATAAGAAGCTGCATTCAAGTTCAGGAGAGTTTGGGGCAAGGCAATTCTCTTGAATGCTGCCTTCAGGTATGGCATGGAAAGAGGGGGAGGAGAGGGCACTTTTTACAGACGAATAGAAGGGCAGGGGCTCAGGCCCCCTGTGATGTCTATGTGTGCACATGCCTGATTGAGGGGACAGTTCAAGGGTCCATTTGGATAATGGTGAAAGCTGTTTTTCTCTGGCATTTATTTATTTGTATTACTTGTGCCAGCGCTTTGCTGGCGCAAGTAGGGTGATCGTGCTGTTTGTATTTGTCATCAAGTAGCCAATGACGGAGCAGCCAGTGGGCGGCAGTGGCTCAGGGGTAGAGAAGCCGTCATTAGAAGAAGGAGGGTTCCTGAAGGGTTTCCAGTTCGATCCCGGGCTCCCCCAGAGATAGTGACAAAGAGTCCTTGAGCAAGACTCTGAACCCCTAGTTGCTCCCGGTGAGCAGGTTGGTGTGTATGGGTGAATGTAATGAATGTGTGTGTGTGTGTGTGTGTGTGTGTGTGTGTGTGTGTGTGTGTGTGTGTGTGTGTGTGTGTGTGCGTGTGCGTGTGTGTGTGTGTGTGCACAATCTCTGTAAAGCGCCTTGGATATGGTGCTATATAAATGCACCATTTACCATTTAGGCAATCACCTTACTTGTACACTCTGCTTGCACACAAGTAGGCCATATTTGGCTACGAGTGCGGAAGTAAGGCGGAGGTTGGCACCTCGAAAGAGCGCAGTCTATTTATTTTTTATTCTTTTTTACTTCGAATTATTAGTAATTTAGTCCCCTTCCCGAAAAGGTAGCAAGACGGGGTTGGTCCCGCAGGAAACCTAGGGTTTTCCGGAATATGATGGACTCCCACCAAATGTGAGCGCACAAAAGTCTCCCAAAAACAGCCTCGCTGTCGCAAAAAACACCTGCGTTTCTGGGACCACTTTTACATCCCAAACATCACCCAATCTCTTCAGCTACACAGTACTACTTGTGTGTGTGTGCGTGTGGGTGTGTGTGTGCGTGTGGGTGTGTGTGTGCGTGTGGGTGGGTGTGTGTGTGCGTGTGGGTGTGTGTGTGCGTGTGGGTGCGTGTGGGTGTGTGTGTGCGTGTGCATTACCTGTGTATGTGTGTGGTTGTTGCTTGTAGCGGTGCTGTAGGCATCAGGATAGCTTGTGGCTGTACTGTTGACCTGCACGTGCGCGCACACACACACACACACACACACACACACACACACACACACACACACACACACACACACACACACACACACACACACACACACACACACACACACACACACACACACACACACACACACACACACACACACACACACACACACAGAGAGAGAGTTATAAAGACACAACTGCCACACATGCATGCAACTATCATAGTTCTTCATTCATGTTATCTTTTCATGTAACATAATATTATGATCATATTTTCAGGAATATACATTTGTTTTTTATTGATATTATCATGCAGGAAGTGTGTGTATGCGTACACAGACTGATATGCTTTTTGAAAATGTCATGTCAAGTTCCCCCAAATGAATATGTATTTAACTAGCCTGGCCCGTAGGGGTGGATATTGGAATCTCGCGATGCAATACGTATCACGATACTTGGGTCACGATTAGCTCTGGTCCATCGCGTCACCTCCAGTGACGCTCTGACAGACCCGTCGGCAAATGAATAGACCGCGTTTTCTCAGCCCCTACCAGCGCTCAACTTGAGTCAAAATAAACAAAACTACTTCACTAATCACCAAACCAAAGGTAGTTTTGCGTTGTTGAAAAAGTCTATTCTCTGCAGTGGTGAGCCCCTCAGCACCCCACCTACTCTGTCAAATACATTATTTTTGTCATGAAATAAAACGCACCCACCTCGAGCCACCCAGCGGCCACCGCAGATACAATGGTTCACAGCCCTGAAATAAGCGGCGGTCGAGTTGGATGTGTTTTATGTCATGCCAAAAATAGTGTATTTTGCAGAATGGGTGGGGTGCTGAGGGGCTCACCGCCGTGGAGAATAGACTTTCAACAAAGCAAAACTACCTTTGGTTTGGTGAGTAGTGAAGTAGTTTTGTTTATTTTGACTCAAGTTGAGCGCTGGTAGGGGCTGAGAAAACACGGTCTATTCATTTGCAGACGGGTCTGTCAGAGCGTCACTGGGTGACGCGATGGACCAGAGATAGGTTACGATGCAATAGTATCACGCTACTTGGGTCGCGATGCAATAGTATCACGATATATTGCGAATCTTTGTAACAATACTATTGCGAATACTATCAGCTTTAAAAGCCGAAGGCGCTGGTCTAACGTTCTCGTCATTCGCAGCCATTTTCTCGAGAGACCTTTCCTCACTCACTGAACCGTGGGAAGGGGAAGTAGCTACTATAGTACAGCGACATCTAGAGGCAGCGGAATGTCAGGACCGGACTTCCTATGCATGGGAACATATTTTATTTTCCTCAAAGTATCGCGACACTACGGCCTGAAGTATCGATACAGTATTGGCAAATAAACTATCGCAATGTATTGCCATATCGATTATATTGCCCACCCCTACTGGCCGGCAAAGTTTTGAAAATGACCGGTCGAAGTGTCCTTGAGGGCTCATACATAATAGGGATGGGACGATATGAACATGTCATGTCATGATTATTGTGACCAAAGAAATCGCGATTTACAATATTATCACGATAATCACAATATCCCCAACATCCATTATGCTGGGGTGGAACATTTGCCAAAAAATAGCAGATCTACAAGCTCACAACGCGTCGCTGCTTACGGGCACTTGCCCTTCGGGCTTGTGCCTGCGGAAACGCAGGCGGTACAATAATCACGTTAACCCACACCCTCTTGTGTGATATTGCTTAATTCACACAAAGTCACACACACACACACACACACACACACACACACACACACACACACACACACACACACACACACACACACACACACACACACACACACACACACACACACACACACACACACACACAGTGTACCTGTAGGTAATCTTCAGGGACCAGTCCTGTCTCTCCTCTGCTGTTCTGAGCTTCAATCCAGCCTCCTCCTACAGCCTGCACACACACACACACACACACACACACACACACACACACACACACACACACACACACACACACACACACACACACACACACACACACACACACACACACACACACACACACACACACACACACACACACACACACACACACAGAAGCCATAAGTATGTTTTTTTTTTTTTAAATATTGTGTTACTTTTATTTGACACATTTAAGAGCTGTCAGACAGACAGACAGACAGAACCTTAAAGGAGTAGTTCACCCCCAA
>NC_137831.1:6969394-7044394 GCF_963921795.1 Nannobrachium achirus | reverse complement strand
ATTCCGACACAATTTAACTAGTCGGAGTGGTGGGATGTTTTTCTGTCGGAATGGTGGGATGTTTCCAAAATGAAGAAGTATCACCATTCCGACAATTAGAAGTCAATGTCGGAATGGTGACATGTCGGAATGGCGAGAGGACCCCTATCACGATATATTGCGAATCTTTGTGATACGATACTGTTGCGATATATCAGCTTTAAAAGCTGAAAACGCTGCTCTAATGTTGTTGTTTTCCCGAGAGACCTCACTCACTGAACCGTGGGAAGGGGAAGTAGCTACTATAGTAAAGCCATACCTAGAGGCAGCGGAGTGTCAGGACCGGACTACTAGTTGGTTCCTATGCATGGGAACATTTTATTTTCCTCAAAGTATCGCGGCACTACGGCCTGAAGTATCGATACAGTATTGGCAAATAAACTATTGCGATGTATTGCCATATCAATTATATTGCCCACCCCTAATTCGTACACAGTACACCACTGGTTCCCAAACACTGGGTCGGGGACATATTTTTATGGGTCCCTTAATTTTTGGTTGCCTACATCTTGTTTCAAAACATTATTCTTTTTTCATGAATTGAAATAATTTTGTAATTAGAAAATAAATGTTTATTGTTTAGTGAAAATAGATGATCTACATGCTCACAACGTTGCATGAAGCAGCGCGTTGTGAGCTTGTAGATCTGTTATTTTCACTAGTTTTCACATGATGTAACCACGTCCACCTTTACTTGTAACCGCTTGTCATTATTCCACCCTCATGTTTGGCTGTTGACTGTAGCTTACAAGGGCACGGAATGCTGATAGTGTCCAAAATGTATGTGTGTGTGTGTGTGTGTGTGTGTGTGTGTGCGTGCGTGCGTGCGTGCGTGCGTGCGTGCGTACGTGTGCACGTGTGTGAGTGTGCACTGAGGCCAAGAGGAAAAATCTGGTTATCCGGGATTTTTACATCTTTGACCTAAAGGAAGCCAACAGTAAGCATGCATGCGTGCACACACACACACACACACACACACACACACACACACACACACACACACACACACACACACACACACACACACACACACACACACACACACACACACACACACACACACACACACACACACACACACACACAAACATCCTGTCATGTGAGTTATCAAACTGTCTGGTTAGTATCATTTCCTTTTTGTGTTTTGGTCAGAGTTGTTATTGCTAAGAATTATCAGCCATTGAGATGAAAAGTGCAACACTAGATTTAATATGTTGAATATAGGGTTGCAATACCTCCCATTTGCAGCCAATGCATCCAAACGTTTTTTTTTGTTGCTATACGATTGTATAAAACCACTTCAAACGCAAATAACGCCAATATTGTGGCTTTGTGGAAAGCTTGAATTATCCTCTTTCTACATGTTATGAGCTACTTTCTTGGTTGCCTGCGGTAGCTATTGCAAACCTAGATTCAACTTATTAAAACAAATCTCCCCAGTTAAACGGTATGATTATTTTGTGGGTCGCAGCCTGAAAAGGTTGAGAACCACTGCCTTTGGGGTGCCAACACTGCCACAGGGGAGGGAGGGTGATCTCTGACTGGCACACACTGGCATGAGTGGCACACAGAGAGAGAGAGAGAGAGAGAGAGAGAGGCGAGAGGGTCCCACACACAACACCAAAAAACATACAAGACAATAACATACAAATACAATATGAATACAAAAACACAGTCTGTGTTTTTGTATTCATATTGTATTTGTATGTTATTGTTTTGTATGTTTTTTGGTGTTGTGTGTGGGTTAGGGTTTACACAGACAATGTAGGCTACTGTAAATAGCTAGCTCGCTCCTCTGTCTGTCTCTCTCTATTTAACTAGCATTGATGACTGAGAGACATAGAGACACAGATTGATTGATTGATTGATTGAAGACTTTATTAGAAGTTTGCATAGGAAAAGGTACAGTTTCATGACGGTACAGTTCACTGGTACAAGGTCTACTAAAAGGAGATCCATGAAAAGACTAAGCTTATTTCCACTGGAAACCATTGAAGTATCTCATATAACATTGAATGACAGACAAATAGAACACAGTACTATGCAGTAGATATGTAAAGAAAAACAAAATAGAAGACAGTAAGTCAAAACAAACAGTATATACAAAGAAGGGGCAGGGGAGGGTAGGGTTGGGCTAGATTATTTTTTACCAGTTGCGAACGGCTGCTGCCTGTAAGTGGTTTTTCAGGGCAATTTTAAAGGATGCTAGTGATCCACACTCCTTTGTGGCCTTCGGTAAGGCTTTCCACATTTTGGTGGTATAGCAGAAAAAAGAGTTTGACCCTTTGTTGGTTTTGACTCTGGGTTGAAAGTGATCTGTGGCGCTGCCTCTGGTGTTGTAATTATGGACATCCTTAATGTTTATAAAGTATTTTGACAGGTACTTGGGTATCATAGTGGTGTAGTGTATCTTGTACACCAGGCCCATTGCAAGTTGCTGTACTCTGTCAACTACTCTGAGCCACCCCACTCTTAACTGGTGAGTAGCGGTGAGAGAGAGAACACACATTAAAACACAGCTGGTTGACATTACAGATATTCTGAATCTTACCTTCATGGTCGCCATGCTCTGTAGTGTTGTTAAAGTGACATAAGTTCACACGCACGCACGCACGCGCACGCGCACACACACACACACACACACACACACACACACACACAGGCACACGCCCTGCTGTGTCTACATCAGCAGAGTAAACAAACAACGGCTGTTTGTTGTGTTGTAGTTGTCTTCTAGTCTTTCTGTTAAACTCGTGTCTCTCCAGTAAACAGTCAGTCAGTTAGTTAGTTAGTTAGCTAAACTAGCAGTTAAACTACCAGTAGATACCGTTAGTTATACTAGTCCTAAACTCCCTGGTAGTTTGTTTGAGTCCAGTCTGATGTTTCTGCTGTATCCTGACACTGTTACACACAGGGTGCATTTTTACCCTGCACTGGTGTCTGCAAGGCAGCCTGTCACGCAGAAGAAGCCATTTTACATCATTTAAGTACTGTAAGTATTGTTTTTTAAATATTTATTTATGGAATAATAGTTACTGTGCATTGTTGTTGTTTTTTGTCTTTTACTGCAGGTTAACGACACATTAAAAATGTAACAATCCAAAAATAACAAACATCTTTGTTTGTGGTATAAAACTACCCCATGTCTCCCAATGGCTCCAGGAAGTGCGTCACGTCAGACACAATGAGCACACCGCAGCAGCGGAAGTGGGTTGATTTGACCAACAAAATAAAACATTGCATTTTTATATTTAAAAAGTCACTACATTTGTTTATATTTGTATCAATTTCTATGAATGGAAATTCATTTTATAATCTAACACCCTCCTCCCGATGTCATAAAATAATGACTGAAATGTATTCTTAATTTAAAAAAAGCAAACCTTTAGGCTTTTAATCTTAATCAATCTTTGAAATCCGTTTTTCCCCCCATTAAAATAAATAGATAATAATAATAATAATAATACTAAGTGTAATAATAATAACAACCAAAATCAGTGAAATTAGCAAATCTACAAGTAGTTTGTAGATCTGCTAATTTCAGAACTCATCATTTTCACATTTTTTTTTTTTTTTGACGAAGAACACAAACATTTTTTCATGCAGGAAATATATTACCTACGAGAGTTTACAGATCCAGTTGGATCCAGTGGTGTAACGTCAAATTTACTCAAGTACTGTACTTAAGTAGTTAAGTACACTTCTGAGATATTTGTAGGCCTAGCCTACTTACAATTTCCAATAGGCCTAAATGTACTTATCTTGGATCCAAATTCACATTCACATTATTGTGTATTGTTTGTGTTTGTGTTTGTGGTTCATTTACCTCTTCATTTATAAAATCATAGTATATTTCATTTCAGTGTTGTGTCCAAAAACACAGCAAGTTGCGTGTACTTTGTCTCCATCTAGTGGTTACATTACATCTGCCCTCGTGGAACAGGCCTACATCTCAGAGGCAACCTTGTAGATTTAGATTATCATTACGAAACATGTTTTCTTATTTTATTTTAGAGCTGGGACGCGATTAAATCTAATTAATTACAGGCTTTGTAATTAATTAATTAATTGCACATCAATATAGAGGGAGAGATGAAGCAGGGACCCCCACTACATATATTGTATACAATTTGTGTTGCAGATTAAACCTTTTCATATAGCTTCATAGACTTTATTTGACAGCTGTGATCAGTCAGTGTATTTACCAGACATTTAAAACTCTCAGTACTTGGTAAATTTGACCCTATAGGCTCTTTAGGCCTACTTCATGGTTTGCTCTTTCCCCTCTACACTCTACTCTACCCTCTTCCCCTCAGAATAAAGGGATATCAAGGTTTAAGTCAGTCTGTCCTGGACGGGGTGTTGAGGGGAGGGGCACCTCTGGGTTAGTCTGGGATCACTTCACTTTTTGGGTTTGTAACCGGTCTGGAGCGGAAAACCACAAAACATCATGTTGTAGTAGGCCTACTCAAAGGACTACAATTTGCAGGAAAGATCAAACCGGATTCAGTTGTAACCCAAAATATTCCCCTACGCTCAAGGACATACTTTTAGGGCCTACCTAATAAACTCCTTGATGCGGAGTAGTTTTGCTTTTGAAAAATTTGTTTGGTATATGCATCTTTTAGTCCAACTTTTAGCGACTGGCAAGACTACACTAGGCTACTCGAGCATTTTAATAGGGATTGGAGAAACAAAAGGGGGGAATCAAATCAAAGCGACGCTGCTTCTTCTAGTCGTTTCCACGCTCTAGGCGGAAACCAAACGGTCTGTTGTGAACGAACACCAGGCTTTCCCCCAGAAAGCCTGGTAGGCGAGGTTACCTCTGGGTCGTCTCCAACTGGCCTGCTGGGGATTGAACCCTGGGCTCCCACTCGCCAGACCAACGCACAAACCGTTGTGCCAATAGGGCTGAGCCCGATCGGCCCGGTTGTTGTGGGCTGGTTCATGCAGGCTGTATGGGCTTCTTAAGCCGTGACATCATTTTGTTGTCAGGTGCCAAGCAGATTTATTGTCAATATGGGCAGTGCTGTGTCCCTCTTTATTTCAACAGATCCCAGACAAAAATAACGACTAAAGTATAATTCTACCACTTTCCTGTCAACAAGAAAGAGAAGAAAATCACACCCGTGTGAAGTGGAGCTGTGTGTGTGTGTGTGTGTGTGTGTGTGTGTGTGTGTGTGTGTGTGTGTGTGTGTGTGTGTGTGTGTGTGTGTGTAGATCATGTGTACCGATTTTTGTGACATTTGAAGAAAATATGTAGGAAAAGGAGCAAAAAGTGTGTTTTGGAGAAAATTCAAGATGGCGGAAAATCTATCCTGGCGCAAATGGGCGTGGCCTATATGGGGAGATGCGTCTTGACCCAAGGAATCCAGGGAAAAAATAATTTTAATTTTCCGATCTACGGTTCAAGAGTTACGGGGCAAAACGTAAAGTGGGCCGTTATAGCGCCACCATGAGGCCGAGTGATGTAATTATTTTTCGATTCATTCTTAAAATCATTATGAATCTCCTCTCCGAGGTTTGAAACTGTAGCTCCTATGGTTTACGAGAGAAAAATACTTGAAAGTGATTTCTTGCATTGTCCCATTATAAGTCAATGGGGACAATTAAGCGTCGTTTTTTGCCGATTACGTCGGCATGGTAAGGCGGATCGGAACGAAAGGTAATAGAACACCATTCCCGGCCGAGCCGCACATTTTGATGTATATATTGCGCGAGTGGCGGAAATGGTGCGGCACTAGTTACGCGCCGAAGTCAGGCTACATACACACACACACACATACACACAGACCCACACAGCCACGTATAGGGAGCTGCACACAGCTCCAAAAATTAGCTTATAGTAAAAAGATTCACGGGCGCTTCACAGAGGCCCATTAACTATGGGGGCTACAATGGCCAGGATGGTGTTTGTTGGATGTTCCCCATTGGAGGATTGTGTGTGAGCGTCAGACTGGCTAGCTGACTGACCACAAAGGATGAACTGGTGGATTGATCGATCGATCCATTGATCGATCCATTGATCGGTCCATTGATTGTGTGATTGAGCGTTCGATCACACTTTGAGAGCCTCATCATGCTCTAACAAAACATAATTGGCGGGACACATTAGCAGCATGTGATATTTAATATAGCAAACAACATTATGGTCCAAATGTAAAGTCTGTCTGTGAGAACATGTCATGCATGTCTATAATTGGGACTCTGGACCATGCAGAGGTACTGTATACGTGCCTCCGTGTGTTTAAACAACATAATAAGGCATGATTACAGCCCATAAAACCATATACTGATTTAGATAATTATCCTCAGTAGGGTGGGGGGATAAACGGCCTAAAATTAAAAACTTTGGAAAATGATTACGCCCACTTCAGTGATGGTGCATTAGGTC
Source organism: Nannobrachium achirus (assembly GCF_963921795.1). Classification (NCBI taxonomy): domain Eukaryota; kingdom Metazoa; phylum Chordata; class Actinopteri; order Myctophiformes; family Myctophidae; genus Nannobrachium; species Nannobrachium achirus. The sequence continues at coordinate 7,037,961 of NC_137831.1, read as the reverse complement.
ATTTGGGAGATATTTTGTATTGGGAGTTGGTACCTAGGATGAAATAAACCCCCCACCCCACCCAAAAAACTGAATCGGACATGTTGTTTCCCACTTTTCCCCCCAATTTCCATTAAAAAAATATATAAAAAATCTTAAGAGAGGACTTTGGTTCACCTGGTAGATGTTGCAAGGTTATAATGTAATAAAGTACATTTACATAATGCATTATGGCTCCTGGTTGACTGCAAGTGTAGCCCCCATAGTTAGTAAAGTCAAGATCCGGCGCACAAACAGCCCTGCCAATTGGCTCAGCCATATTATAGGCAGTGGCACGCAGGGCTGTGCAGAGGGCACTGAGTGGTCAGGTGTTCGAAGCACACAGATGGGCCCTTCTGTGGGTGCACAGCACGTGTCGATTTTGGGGGTGGTCTTTTTGTGGGGTCCCTCGTGCCATTTCACACCAGAAATGTACAGTAGCTAGCATATATATATATAACTTGGAATCAAAACGTTTTTAGCATCCAAAAGTGCACGTTGAGGCAAAAGCAACCCCACCCCACTCTGCATGTGCCTGTGATATCCTTGCATGAGGGACACAAGGGACATGGAGGGACGTTGTGTGCAGCGGTCTGCAGCGTGAAGATGCGCTTCACACTTCGGGGGGGTCGGGAGGGGTGATTGTAACCCCCATAGTTAGTACAGCCAAGACCCGGCACACAACAGCCCTGCCAATCTGACTCAGCCCTATTGGCACGACAGGTTGTGCATCGGTATGGCGAGTGGGAGCATTGGGTTCACATGGAACCCTTTGAACATGTGCTACTACCACCAAGATCTGCACCCGCGGCTTCTGTGTCACCGCGGCTGCCCTCCTACTCATCGCGTATCATCATAGTGGCATTTCGTGGCCAACGACGGCCGGGTCCATCGCTCCAGCGCCATCCATTTTCAGGGCTAGTTGATTCGGCAGGTTGTTACACACTCCTTAACGGATTCCAACTTCCATGGCCACGGTCCTGCTGTTTATATCAACCAACACCTTTAATGAGGTGTGATGAGCGAATAGTTAGAGAGTTTGATTCATATTTTGCCCCTATACTCAGGTCGGACGACCGAGTTGCACGTCAGGACTCAGAGTTGCACGTCAGTTTCCCCTGTCTTTGCCCAGCCAGCCATAGTTCACCATCTTTCGGGTCCCATCGTGTGGAGCGTGCACAATCCCACATGGGGCAGCCTGGGCCATCCTTCACTTTAATTGCGCCACAGGGTTTTGACTTTCGAGTGAGCCCTACGACTCACATACGAGTTAGACTCCTTGGTCCGTGTTTCAAGACAGGTCTGGTGGGTAGCCAAAATTGTCACCAACCCCTCACGCCCGCTGTACGAGGGACAGTCCCTGCCGGGGCAGCACAACGTGGTCAGGACGCACTGGGGGCAGGAGGAGTTCAACAGTTGCACCAAGGGCGGGAGGAGAACCCTGTCCAGTGACGGGGCACCCATAGACACCAGAGTCTTACAGAGTACTCTCAGTAGCCCTCAAGGACTCAAGGTGTCGGCTGCGGTCTCATGAGAATCGCCGGGTGCCCCAGTCATTGGGGGTTCTTGGCAGGAGGCCAAGGAAGCTACTGCAGGGACATCCACGTGAGGAAGTCCAAAAGAGCACGGGTAAAACGGAGAGACTCAGACCCAGTGGGGAAGGCGGGTGCGCCCAGTGCGATGTACGTGTTGACGTGTTCGGCATACGTGGACTGAGTATGCGTGGAAAAGCCAGAAAACTAAATTATTACGTGTTATCTTTAATTTTAAAGCGGGATGAGGGATTATTTTCAAGGTACAGTGTTACTTTGAGGTGTAACAGTTCTTCTATTTATTGTGTTTATTAATTCCCAAATTAGTTTTAAAGTATTTATTCAACAGTATATAGGCAAACATTAAGAATAGCTCATGCATACCAGGCGGAATTGGCAGAAAATGCCCCTTTTTGGGGTATTTTTTGATTTTCAAGGGGTGGGGGGTTATTTTCAAGATACAGAGTTACTTTTGGTGTCAAAAGTCTTGTATTGATAGTGTTAATCATGTCCCAAATGGGTGTGTTCAAATTTTGAACTTGATGATTATCCCCCCACCCTACCTCAGGCCGATAACAAGACACTTGATAAACAAAGTCCAACGGTCATATAATGTCACTGTGGTCCTGACACAGGGACATGTGACCTACATGGCACTGTGGGAAACATTAGGTTTGTTGGTGTCCATAAGGGGGTCCCAATCAGGGACGTGCTGGGCCCCTGATTCAGCCCGGGAAAAAGAGTTGGAGAGGCACTCATTGCGCTGCTACTCAAAGATTTGCCATTTCAGATCATGACAAGTGACAAGCCAGTGGGCCAATTACATGAGTTAAATTTTGTCGTTGTCGGGTGGAAACCTTGTATGTCCAAAACCGTTTGTTTTGTATTTATCATTTTAAAAATGATTTTAACTAGTGAAAACAGACGATCTACAAGCACACAACGCCTTGCACCGCGAGGCGTTGTGTGCTTGTAGATCTGCTGTTTTCACTACTTTTGTGCGACAGCCTTGTATGATGAAGCAGGGCTTTACTGTGCGAAAAAATGTACAAATTTGAAACTTGGAGATACAAGGTTTCTCCCCAAAAGTAACGATTTACTTTGTTGACTGCCCAGCCCCCCAAAATGGAACGAAGGCCGACATTTTATTTGAAATTTTTTCCCGCCGGCCTGGACCGGCCGGGAATGAACCAGCCGTTCGGGAGTTGTCCCGCTTTTCCCAATGGCCAGCACGTCTCTGGTCCCAATGATTATTTTGGGGGTCTCGGCCTGAAAAGGTTGAGAACCACTGCATTGAAGCATGGGTTTCCAAACCAAAAGATGGCAAAAATAATTGACTCGCGACCCCAACCAAACGCCAGAGTTAATTTTATGCACACAAACATGCATGTTATGTAATATATTAAGCCTATAGGGCTATATTGGTTTGTTTTGAAACAATTATGCTTTATTTGTAGTCACTTTTACATTGCATTCCACTCATTCTGTTTCATGTTATTCAGTTGGGTATTGCTTTGTCTCTGCCTGGCCGAAAGGCCTATAGGGGGTCCTATAGCCATTCAATTCATCAACCTTTTACTTTATTTTATTGTTTTACTTGAGTAAATGTACAAATTGTCTTTTCCCAACTTGCCTGATATGTAAGTAGTGGTGGAGGTTTGAGTTTTATTTTGAAAAGGCAAAGGAAGTAGAGGTTGTGTAACAATGCAACTAGTACTGTATTACATAACAGAGAGAGAGAGAGAGGGAGAGAATGAGAGAGAGGGGAGTGGTTTAAATTAGGGTCACAGTACACACACACAACACATGTTGCCTCTACCCTGAATTCTTCTCATCCTACTGCAACTGCATGTAAACCACTTTACTGGGAAAATAAGGGAAAATGCAATCCATATTCGCAAAGAACGGAACAGAAACTCCAGAGCCGGTGAAAGCAGACATCAAAGGTAAGGCTTTGAAACTTATAAAACTCTCACTAAAGAGTTTCAAAAGATTTGGGAAATCATTATGAAAACTTTGAATAGTGGGCTAAATAATGTATTTTTTTTTTCATAGTTTGTTTTTACTGCGTTACTGATTATTTGAATTCTTTCGTTATTATTTACTTTGCAGATTTACATTAATATCGCAAAACAAACATACATTAATAGCCCTATTTTATATTTTGCCCATTGGACCATAGCCGATCCACAAGCTCACAATGTGAAGCGTTGTGAGCTTGTAGATCTAAAATTTTTGCTCAGTTTTCGCCCCTAGAATAATTAAATGGTGCATTTATATAGCGCTTTTATCCAAGGCGCTTTACATAGATTGTGCATTACATTCACACACACATTCATACACCGGTGGCAGAGGAAACCATGCAAGGCACCAACCTGCTCACCGGGAGCAACTAGGGGTTCAGAGTCTTGCTCAAGGACTCTTCGACATTAACTCAGGGGGAGCCCGGATTCGAACTGGGAACCCGGATTCGAACTGGGAACCCTTCGGGAACCCTTCGTGCTCTAATAACCGTTTCTCTACCCCTGAGCCCTTATTAAGGGGTTTAGGTTATTGAGCCCTATTTCAAAACATTCAGAAAATTCACTAACATTTCAACTACAAGGCAATTCAATGGGATTTAATTACTTGAGCCAGCAGAGCGTGCAAGTACTGCATTCAGCTGCGTAGGTATGTGTAGGTATATGTCGGTGTCTGTGTGTGTTTAAGCCTGTGGCCCAATCAGGGACCTGCATTTCTGGCAACGTCATCATTTACAGCCAATGAGGGACCAGCATTCCTGGTGATGCCAGTGGTGATGTAGCCTCGCGTAGCCAGGCTTACTCATCTGCGAAGAGAAAAGCCTGGTGACAATATCAGGCAGAGACCGTTCAACTTCCGCCGTGAGAATTTCAACAGAAGACTACAACGCATGACGTAACTTCCGTTAAACACAGCACTTCCGCCACTTCCTCTAGAACCAACCGGAAGTCATATTGTGGCCAGGGTGGTGGTGATGTCACTGGCATCGTCAGTGGTGATGCCCGTGGTCAGCACATCACCTCATGGCGCTCTCTGCTGGCGCACAAGTAGGCCATACTTGCCCTAAATTGGCACCTCGACAGAGTGCCGTTCTAGTTAAAACATGCTCTCCTCTCCTCTCCTCTCCTCTCCTCTCCTCTACATGCATGCGTGCGTGTGTGCTTGTGCGTGTGTGTTGCTTGCGTGTGTGTAGGGGCGGTTCCTGATTGGCTGCAGGGTACCCTGCTACGCAACGGTCCGGGTCTGTTCTCGGTGGGAGACTCCGCCTACAACCACTGGTTTGATGGCATGTCACTGATCCACAGCTACACCTTCAAAGAAGGTACGTTGGATTACAATCCTGGATTACATTCAGATTATAATCCTATACAGATAATCCATAAGCGGAACCACTCTACCAGAATGGGCTTGCCGCTCTGACATCACGCTCCGGCTTCACTGTGATGTCACACTAACAGAAACCCTTTAATGCCCACTAATGGAGTTCCCTGATGTCATCAATATTAATGATGCCCTGTTAGAGAGATCCCTGTGATGCCGGGGGGAACAAATCCATTTTATGCCCAATTGCCCATATATGCAGATCCCTGATGTCCACATCACTGTGACTCAGACTCATCAGATTAGCAATGACTGAATGAAAATCCTACATCTGACCTCACAGACTCAATATATGACCTGTTTTGCCTGTGTCCATTTATGCCCATATACTGTATGGAGATATCTGTAGGCATATCTGTCTGTCTGCATCCATTTTATGCCCATATATGGAGATCTCTGTATGTCTACATGGATCTCCATATGGGTACCAGGGGTCTCCATATATGGGTAACTGGTCCTATAAATATCACTGGCCAGATGGCCAAGACATGGCGCGACCTCGCCCCGAGGTCGCTTGTTGCCCTGAGGCGTCTTACTAGTTATATACGCTTGGATTATAATCCTATACAAATGTGCCCTTTGAGAACGTCTCACGTCATGCCATCAGTGAGACAGTTACAGTACAGTGGATTGTTAGTAAATTGACAGAACATTGACAGTGAGAAAGGAGGGCATTTGTAAAGTTGTTGTTTTGTAAATGCTCTTCAGATTATTTTATTCCAATGAAACGAAGTGTTGAAAAGTGACACTTGTTTTCAGTAACAAAAGAAAGGAATTAGCAAGGATGAACTGTGAAAAGAACCTTGTATTTCCAGAAGAAATATTGCAGGAAATGTACAGGAAAGCCTGATGTTTTGGAATAGCACATCTGTACACATGGATTATAATCATATACACCTGGATTATATAATCATATACACCTGGATTATAATCATATACACCTGGATTATATAATCATATACACCTGGATTATAATCCAGCCTTTCTCAAAGTGAGGGTGCTGTGACACAAGACAGTGCAGCAGAACCCTTTGATATACATTTGGACTTCAGCAATATCACCTTATCCACTTAGACACTCTGAACACTTAATACATACTGGTGGGTTTGTTTTTGATCTACACCAAATCTCTTCGCCAAAGATAGCCGATCGACAAGCTCACAACGCATTGCATCGCGATGCATTGTGAACTTGAAGATCGACTATTTTGCGGAGAATGTTCCCCCCGGTATAGGGAGGCTGGTTACATGTATAAAGTTATTTTCAATCTGTCCCTAATCAAGTTTTCACTATGATATACTGTATCTTAGGAAAGAGAAATGTTTACATATTTACGTACCCTAATATCTATGACATACAGTAAATGTAAAGTGCTATAAAAGTAAAACTTTAATTCGGGGATGCTATGGATGAAAAGTCTGTAAATGTGTGTTTAGATTATAATAGATGCTGTATTGTATTGTTCCTTGTTCATGACAAACCGCTATCTTCCAATTCACCAATCCACTGGTTCCAAAGCTGTAGGTAAATTCACCAATGCAACATTGAATGTTACTTCCAAGAAGCACTGTATTTAATTTCACCATCAGAGCGCAGAAGTACGGTAATGAGCTCTGTGGGTAGGCATGTGGGTATGTGGCTGACCATAGATATGAAACACTAGATACCTCATCCGTCTCTGCAGTTTATTGGAGCGATGTGTAACAACTGGAGTCCGGACGTCCGGGGAAAAATCGAGAGAATGCTGCCAGTCAAAGTGACTACTGGCCAATCACAGCGTGACTTTTCCGGGACTTATCAATTCAACAGAGCTTTATTGGCGTATGTGTGACGCACAACACGTGGAAGCGTTTCACGCAGAAGCGATGCAGATTCCCTTGGTTCCTCGATGCATATACCTGCCCCCAGAGCCGAAGGAGGCGTCTACCTTTCTATGTCTATGTGGCTGACAGTACCAAGGCTGGGCCTTTAGCCAATGAGGGAGCAACACATCCACATACAGAAAGAGCTCATCACCCACCCTACCCTACAAGTAGGCCATATTTGGCTATATAAGTGGACAAGGCAAGGCGCAAGATGGTTAATATGTGTATTTAAATGTGGTTCTCAAACATGTTCATGGCATGTTGTGCTGTGTTGTTGGGGAGGTGTACTACAGCAGTGGTTCTCAACCCCCAGAGGGGGTCCCCAAATTATTTTGGGGGGACCCCAGATGATTAGCTTATCGTGTAACATTGTTTTCTCACTCAACAGTAAACAACCCAACATAAACCTTAAGTGTATAGAGGGTACCTGCACATTTCTAAAGTGACAGTGCGGTGTCGTGTGTCTTTTAGGCGAGGTGTACTACAGGAGTAAGTTCCTTCGCAGTGACACCTACAAGAGGAACAGCAGAGCCAACAAGATCGTTGTGTGTGAGTTTGGAACCATGATCTACCCTGACCCCTGCAAGAACATCTTCTCCAGGTACACATGTACACACCTGATGCTCGTTTCCCTAAAATAACATGTACAGTACACAGCCGGGTGGACTGGACATCTGGCATATGGGGGTGAGCCGACTATACAAGTGGGCCTGTGGACCAAAAAAATATAGTTTTTGCCCCGTTTTAGGATAGTTAAGGTAATTTTTGGGCTGGGCGGCCACTAAGTGTAGGAGGCTAATCCTTCAGTAGTAACGGCCCACATAGCAAAGACACGCGAAAGTAAGCGTTTGTTCAGTAATGTGATAGGCCCGCTGGTTTGTCTATCATCTGAATACCAGTTTAGTAGCCCAATCACAGGCTATACTGTGGCCCAGGAGTCCCACCCAAACATATTACAGCTGATAAACAAGCCCACAACTTGGAGCTGCCTCGACGCATTGTAGGCTTGTAGATCTTCTATTTTCACTAGTTTGGGTCCTGCGGGCAAATGTCTAATCTTTCTTTTCCGGGTCTGAAAAGTATGGGAACCACGTGAGCATTCACCTATTGTGTAATGCCATCCTCTCATCCAGTGCTTCTCAACCAGCGGTCCGGGGACCACCAGTGGTCCTTGAGGGGGTCCCAGCTGGTCCCCAGCTAAATGATGGAAGAGTCGTTAACCAAATGAACCCTTATACTGTAGATCTTCAACTCTTGAGTGTTAAATTATTGTTAAACATCTGCATTACTTAATTTACCAAGAAGTCTACACAATTAGAGAATGTAGAAGAATTGTTATTTTGCCTGTTATCTGCTCTATGGTACAAACATTAATACAGCATGGAATTGTGGACACAATCTTATCCAAATAACAAAATATTCTAAGTCTTGGTTCTGGGAGGTTAAATCTCATCAAATGGTGGTCCGTGGCTCAAAATGCCCCAAAAATAACGGACCTTTTGACGTGAAAAAAGGTTTAAAACCACTGCTGTAACTAACTACCCTCTCTCTGTCCGTCCCAGGGCCTTCACTTACATGTGCAACGCCATCCCGGACTTCACAGATAACAACCTGATCAACATCATCCGCTACGGAGAGGATTACTACGCCTCTTCAGAGGTCAACTACATCAACCAGATAGACCCACTGAGTCTGGACACTGTGGGCAGGGTGGGTTGTACACACACACACACATGCAGTCAGGGACGTGCTGGCCATTGGGAAAAGTGGGACAACTCCCAAATGGCCGGTTCATTCCCGGCCGGTCCAGGCCGGCCATTAGGAAAAAAAATGTCGGGCAGAAACCTTGTATCTCCGAGTTTCAAATTTGTACATTTTATCGCAAAGCAAACCCCTGCTTCATCATACAAGGCCGTCGCACAAAAGTAGTGAAAACAGCAGATCTACAGGCACACAATGCTTGTAGATCGGCTGTTTTCACTAGTTTAAATAATTTTTAAAATTATAAATACAAAACGGTTTTGGACATACAAGGTTTCCACCCGACAACGACGAAATATAACTTATGTACAGTAATTAACGACGAAATATAACTTATGTACAGAAATTGGCCCACTGGCTTGTCACTTGTCATGATCTGAAATGGCAAATCTTTGAGTAGCAGCAGCGCTATAGAGAGAGATCTCTCTCTATAGCTCGCAATGAGGGCCTCTCCAACCCTTTTTCCCGGGCTGAATCAGGGGCCCAGCATGTCCCTGCACGCAGTGAATTGACATGTGTGTCATTGAGATCAAACCAGTCTACTTTAGTTTGACACACACTGCTAACCCATTCGGTTAAAAACTAAAGGGTGCTTCCGTGTAAATTCCTACTAACGACAATGCTACAGGTTTAGGGCAGTGGTGCTGACAGGTTAGCAGGATCTGTCTTGAGAGATTACGTTTTACAGTAGCCTACGAAGGCACGATTTAATTAAATTCAAAGGAGCTTTATTGCCATGAGAAAACATACATTTACTTTGCCAAGTGTCAAGATATCACCTTCACATTGTGTCTTCCAGACACAATGCTTGAAAATTAAGCAATTTTATACAACTGTTGCCCTTAAAAAAACATGTCAAGTTAATTTCATTGTAATTAAGATATTCGATAGGAATTTGTATTTTTTTAATGCCACATTTAGCTACTATGTCCCTGAACGTCACATGAAAACGGCTAGCCTAGCCGCCTAGCATAGTGTGGGGAGAGAGGAGCGCTTGCGGTCTTTCGTGACCAACGCAGCTGATTTCTTTACTTGATGAGAGACAGTGCAGTAGTGCTCGTTATATGCACGGTTGGAGAGCCTGTTTTCCATTGAGAGCCAGACTACCTGTTGTATGACAAGCAAACGATGTGTCACATCGTAACTTGCTCATTGGATGTAGATCTGTTATTTTTCCTATGCTGTTGAGAACATAGTTGATCTCTGTCAAAAACAAATCACGTTCATGGTGTTGTGTGTTCTTTACAATAAGATTCATATTGTAGATGTTGGGTTATCTTTAGGACGTGTGCACTCTGAACCACGCCATTGCAGTAAAGATATACTATTATGTTATAATAGACACAGATTAGATAACATTATGTCATAAATGACAACACTATTATGTTCTGGACCGGGTGGGAATGGAACCTGTAACTCTAGAGGTGCTGATGCCTTGCTCAACCCTGTAGTTAAATCTCTATATTGTGACAGTTATCATTGCTTTAGAGTGTTTGTTCAGTAACAGTGTTAAATAGCTCTATATTGTGAGAGTAATCATTGCTATAGAGTGTTTGTTCAGTAACAGTGTTAAATAGCTCTATAGTGTGAGAGTAATCATTGCTATAGAGTGTTTGTTCAGTAACAGTGTTAAATAGCTCTATATTGTGAGAGTAATCATTGCTATAGAGTGTTTGTTCAGTAACAGTGTTAAATAGCTCTATATTGTGACAGTAATCATTGCTATAGAGTGTTTGTTCAGTAACAGTGTTAAACAGCTCTATATTGTGAGAGTAATCATTGCTATAGAGTGTTTGTTCAGTAACAGTGTTAAATAGCTCTATATTGTGATGGTAATCATTGCTATAGAGTGTTTGTTCAGTAACAATGTTAAATAGCTCTATATTGTGAGAGTAATCATTGCTATAGAGTGTTTGTTCAGTAACAGTGTTAAATAGCTCTATATTGTGAGAGTAATCATTGCTATAGACAGAGTGTTTGTTCAGTAACAATGTTAAATAGCTCTATATGAAATGATATACATGGTGCATTTGTATAAAGTCTATATCCAAGGCACTTTACATAGATTGTGCATTACATTCACCCATTCACACATCGATGCCGGAGGAAACCGCAAGGCACCAACCTGCTCACCGGGAGCAACTAGGGGTTCAGAGTCTTGCTCAAAGACTCTTCGACACTAGCCTCGGAAACCCAGGCTTTTATTTTGGCGATAGGATACTTCGACACTAACTCTGGGGGAGCCCGGGATCAAACTGGGAACCCTTCGGGAACCCTCTGTGATCTAATGACGGTTTCTCTACCCCTGAGCCAATGCCAATGTTGTGATAGTAATCATTGCTTAGTGTTTTTTTTTTCAGTATCAGTGTTAAATAGCTCTATATTGTGGTTATTATTTCAAAACATACATTAATCAATTATTTCGGCTATTTGAGAATAGCCGATCTACAATCGCACAATGTGTCATGATACAAAGCATTGTGAGTTGTAGATCTGCTATTTTTCATGAGTTCTTTCTATTTTTGGTACTTTAAGTACATTTTCATACCAATGCCTTTGTACTTTTACGCAAGTACAGTTAAAATTCCGGAATTTATTCTGCTCTGTATTGCAGAATGGTTACTTTTAAGTAAAAAAAACATTTTAGCACTTTATCCACCACTGCAGTAGCCATCAACCTCATCACATCAACCTCATTACGATGAAATACTCCATTACAAGTAGAGTAAATGTTTCTACAGGTGAACTACAGGAACCACATAGCCATCAACCTGGCCACGGCCCACCCTCATTACGATGACGAAGGAAACACCTACAACATGGGAACAGCCATCATGGGTCTGGGACGACCCAAGTACGTCATCTTCAAGGTCCCCAAAGACGCCACAGGTACCAGAACCCTAAACACACGCACGCACGCATGCACATGGAAAAAAAAATACCCTTAAGCCTCTATCAGAGTCCAGGGTGAAGAGCTATTCACTTAACCGCGGTGTAGTTTTCTAGCTATCACCTAAAAATACCTAGGTGATAGCTAGGAAACTACAACGCGGTGAAGTGAATAGCTCTTCACCCTGGACTCTGATAGAGGCTTTACAGTTACATTTGTACAGATCTGCAAGGGTTTGATTGATTGATTGATTGAAGACTTTATTAGAAGTTTGCATAAGAAAAGGTACAGTTTCATGACGGTACAGCTGGTACAAGGTCTACTACTACTAAAAGGAGATCCTAGAAAAGACTAAGCTTATTTCCACAGGAAACCATTTTGTTCCATTTGTACACCACAACAAAAATATACAGTATATAACAGTTTAGATTGGGGTGTCAGAGATTGTTTAGAAAATAGTATAAAACTAGGCCTGTGCCCGGGGGTGTGGGATGAGGGATTGAATGGAATGAAGGGAATGAACCTCAAAAGTAATGTTGGAGAACCCAGAGTGGTGCCCGTTGGGCAGAACAGTCACCATCCATGTCCAGTTTAATACAGTATCTGGCTTAAAGTCCTGTTCGCAATTTGGTGTTAGGGGAGTTTCTCACCTGAACTGAGTCAGTGGGTCCCTAGACATGAAAAATCACCGAGGTGCTCGTCCGCCATAGTGCCAGGAATGGCGCAATGGCCATATCAAATATGGCTGCCATCGGCTATGATGAAAATCCAACTTTTCTGTTTCTGGGTGTATATGCACATGTAATACCTCTATTTGGACTAATTGTGGTGTGGGGAATTCATTTCTGATATTGTTTTGACCATTTTGGGTGATTTGGACCTCAAAAGGTCATGGTCAAGGTCATTTTGCTATTCTGAAGACCGTGGGCCATAACGTGGCCATTGTTAGGAGTAAAAACAGGTGCAGTAGGTCTAAATCAACTAATGCTGACATGTATAATTCATTTCTGACATTGTTTTGACCATTAAGGATCATCTTGTCTTTGAAATATCAATGTCAATGCCATTTTTCAAAAACGATTTTGTTCATTACTTGCACTTTTATAGTATTTTTTGTAAATGTATTACTATTTTATAGTAAGTTTGTTTTGTTTATAACAAAAGACATACTAGTGAGAAATACAACAAGTAAACATCAACATTTAACTTTAAAGGGGGGTTTTAAATGGGTGTTTAAATGAGCAAATAAGACTATTTACGAATAAAAGTGACAAATACAATTACACAACAAAATCACACACACAATTAAATAACAATTTCCCTCAAAGTACACCACATTGTGATTGTGTGCATGCAAGTATAGTATGAGGTGTTTTTACTGGATGGATTTGTCATTGTTCCATGGCAAAATATGATGCACACACAGAACTCCATCAGTGTCGAGTGTCTTGCTTCAGACATGGCAGGAGTGTACTAAAGTCAAAGTGCTCCTTCCATCCATCAGAGCTTGACATTGACTTTTTGAGGCAGTTGTCCTTTGGACAAGTATATTTCCCATTCACTTGTCTGGGGACAAAAGTCACTTGTCCGGATAAAAATGTCATACATTGAAATAATAACAAAAGGACGGCTAATGACCCCCCTTGCTCCCTCCACTCCATAGTATGGGCACTTGTCCCAGACAAGAGGACAAGCTTTTATGTCATGTCCTGTTCCATGTTCCATTGGTTCTAGTCTTTCCTCAGGTTCCTTGGCTGTTGCAAGCAGGTGGCAAGAAATGTGTTAGAAAGGTGCCTTGTTGGTCTCAGCAGTTGTAATTCTCTGCTACCAATACTGTGTCTTGTTCTGTCAAGGTTTTTGCCTCTCCAAAGTTTGTTAGATATTGTACTCGGTCAGAAGCCATAACTACATGTTTAATCCTCACCTGGCCCATGCAGTCATCTCCTGTCTCCAAGGCATATGTACGGTACCTTGATTACTGTCTTGGCTAGTGGTGCTCCAAGATGAGACTGCTTGATGCAGTGGAAGTGAGTCTCACCAGTGCCATACTGCTGCCAGATCTCCTTCATCCCCAGTGCTTGGAAATATGGGGTGTAGTATAGCAGTAATGTGAAGGACACAACAACTCTCTGGGGTCCGCTCATAGTTTCCGACATCCCATTATTCTGACCATTAGGTTAGTGAAGGTTAGGGATAGGCTTAGTTATAATGGAGGCTGTACATGCACCAGGTGTCAGCCTCCTCAATCCTATTCAAGATGTATGGGATCTCTTCTCCACTAGCGACATCATCAACAGAGACAACAGAGCTGATAATGGTAAATGGACTGCATTTACAGTAGCACTCTTCTCCAAAGCGCTGTACAATGTATTTCACATTCGCCCATTAACACACACATTCACACATACATTCACACCATGAAACCATGCAAGGTGCTCATCGGGAGCAGTTAGGGGTTCAGTGTCTTGCTTAAGGACACTTCGACAAATAAGCAGGAGGCAGCCGTTCTACCTACATCGCCACAAGTTTGAATGGACACCATATTCCGAACACACATCTGGAGAGCTGTTTGTTCTCCTCAGACACCCAGAATTTGTAAAGTTGATGAGGGATGGGTGCGTCTGTCGACTCTGTTATCTCTGATGATGAGTGGCTCCCTGCAAAAGGGGCTGGAGGTGAAGAGATCCCAAAGATTGAACTAGATTGAGGAGGCTGTCACCAAGCTGCTGGTACATGTGGAGTCAACTGGCCCTATTATAACTAAACCTACCCATAACCCTAACCTAATGGAGGGAATAATGGGTCGCCAGGATTATGAGTGGACCCCAGAGAGTTGTCGTAGTGATACTTCCAAGCACTGGGGATCAAGTAGATCTGGTAGCAGTATGGCACTAGGTGTGCAGCGGCACATGCTTCTACAGCATCAAGCAGTCTCTCATCTTGGAGCACCACTAGCCAAGACAGTGATCAGGGGACATATGCCTTGGAAACTGGAGATGACTGCATGGGCCAGGTGGGGACTAAGCATGCAGCTATGGCTTCTGACCGAATACAATATCTAACAAACTTTGGAGAGGCAAAGATCTTGACAGAACAAGACACAGCATTGGTAGCAGAGAAGTACAACTGCTGGGACCAACAAGGCACCTTTCTAGTGCATGTCTTGCTACCTGCTTGCAACAGCCAAGGAACCTGAGGAAAGACTAGAACCAATGGAACATGGATGGATGCAAGGAACACTTTGACTCTCGAGGATATGGCTGCCTTGCTGATGGATATCGGTGCATCATATTTTGCCATGGAACAATGGCAAATACATCCTGTAAAAACACATCATACTAACTTGGATGCACACAATCACAATATGGTGCACTTTGAGGGAAATTGTTATTTAATTTTGTGTGTGCTTTTGTGTGTGATTTTTATTTGTCACTTTTATTCGTAAATAGTCTTATTTGCTCATTTAAACACCCATTTTAACCCCCCCTTTAAAGTTAAATGTGGATGTTTACTTGTTGTATTTCTCACTAGTATGTATTTTGTTATAAACAAAACAAACTTACAATAAAATAGTAACAAACTTACAAAGAATACTATAAAAGTGCAAGTAATGAACAAAATCGTTTTTGAAAAATGGCATTGACATTGATATTTCAAAGACAAGATGATCCTTAATGGTCAAAACAATGTCAGAAATGAATTATACATGTCAGCATTAGTTGATTTAGACCTACTGCACCTGTTTTTACTCCTAACAATGGCCAAGTTATGGCCCACGGTCTTCGGAATAGCAAAATGACCTTGACCATGACCTTTTGAGGTCCAAATCACCCAAAATGGTCAAAACAATATCAGAAATGAATTCCCCACACCACAATTAGTCCAAATAGAGGTATTACATGTGCATATACACCAAGAAACAGAAAAGTTGGATTTTCATCATAGCCGATGGCAGCCATATTTGATATGGCCATTGTGCCATTCCTGGCACTATGGCGGACGAGCACCTCGGTGATTCTTCATGTCTAGGGACCCACTGGCTCAGTTCAGGTGAGAAACTCCCCTAACACCAAATTGCGAACAGGACTTTAAGCCAGATACTGGATTAGTTGTGCAATACCCGTTGTATCCGTCTGTCTGGCTGGCACTCCATGGCTGTTCCATGTCCAGTCCAGTCTATATCATCACCACATTTGGGCACTTCGGTGATGTCAGTCAGTGATGTCAGTTGGGCATTGTTACCATGGCGACGACACTGTGTAGTATCAGCGATGTCAGCATGCAGAAAGTCGTACGGCGGACGGACATTCGCTAAATTAATAGTTAGATGGGGGTCCCTGGCTTAATGCAATGGTTCTCAAACTGAGGGTCGGGATGATTTGCTTGATATGCAACATTGTTTTCTCACTCAACAGTCTAGGTAAACCATGGTTTGTGTATTTCAACAAGGAGCGTCGTAAACCGTGGTTTGTGTTTTGTTCATTCCAATCCAGACAAGGAGCACGGTAAGCCGGCTCTGCGCAAGGTGGAGACGGTGTGCTCCATTCCGTTCCGCTCCATGCTGTACCCCAGCTACTACCACAGCTTCGGGCTGACGGAGAACTACGTGGTGTTCGTGGAGCAGCCCTTCAAGCTGGACCTGATGCGCCTGGCCACCGCTTACTTCAGAGGAGTCAACTGGGGCAGCTGTCTGAAGTATGACAAGGACGACACCGTGAGTGGTTTTATATTAGTTCTATACTTATACTGAACCAGAATAGTGGCTATAATGCTGTCTGAAGTTCATAGGGGGAGTCTGAAGACTCACCTCTTCAGACTCCACCTATAGCCTATAGCACTTACCGTAGCACTTGCCCACACCCAATGACCATACATGTAATTTAACATTTGTTTTTTAATATAGACCGACCACAGGCCTTTTTCGACTTGGCATCATATCGTAAACATCAAAGCTTTAGTGTGTTTGCCCTAAATCAGGGTTTTCAAACTCATTTCGGGGTGCGGGCCGGGCCGCATTGGACGAAAGGTGACTTGGTGAGGGCCGCATCCAATTGCGGATGCGCTATGCGTGCTCGGGTACGTTTACTTACAGAGCTGTAATTGGCTTTGTCTGAGTCACTGCTATAACTACAATAAATGATTTTAGTTTATTGTTTATTATTAAGAAGAATAAGTACTTTAATTATTTACTTTAAATATTGGAAGTTATAGGCTACAATACATTTGGTATGAGAGGTAAAAGAAATATGCTATTTTTTGTTAAAGAAGACCCAATAATCCATCTGAAATTAGAATTTGGGGGAGGGGGTAAGGAGAGGCATTTTGACTTAAAACCTAACTTAAAACTCATGACCTGGGCCGCATTGGACCTCTCCCCGGGCCTCAAATGGCCGCCAGTTTGACAACCCTGCCCTAAATAGTACATTTTATCACCTCCGGCCACTCTTGCAAGAACGGTTGCCACTCCAATCTTGTAGATCTGCTATTTTTGTCTCTCTGTCTCTCTGTCTGTCACTGTGTGTGAATATCTCTACCTATCTGTCTGTCTGTCTGTCTTTCTGTGCATTCTATCTCTGCCTGCATGTCCGTCTGCCTGCCTGTCTGTGTACATGTGTGTGTGTCCACCTGACTGTCTGTCCTCCTGTCTGTGTGTCCTCCCAGACATGGTTCCACCTGGTGAACAGGAAGACAGGGAAGGCGGTCTCCACCCGTTACCATGGCGACGCCCTGGTGGTGTTTCACCACCTCAACGCCTACGAGGACGGCGACCATGTTGTTTTTGACATAATAACGTACAAGGACAGCAACCTGTACGACATGTTTTACATAGAGGTTAGTAGAGTTAACCTAACTATAACTATAACCAACCTGTATGATGCCTGGCACCTCCATACCTCCAAAGCCTGATCAACCCCTACAACATCAGCCAACACAGGGATGCTGACAGAACCCTCACTCGTCCTAGACAATTCGCTCTGGATTAAGAGCGTCTGCTAAATGCCTGAATTGTAAATTATATATGTTTTACATAGAGGTTAGTATAGATTACCTATAACTAATTATAATCAACCTGTACGATATGTTCTACAGTACGGTATATGGAGGTTATATGTTTTAGAACGGGGTAAGAGAGACAGTTTTCACTTAAAGGGATAGTTCACTTTCAAAAACACCTTTGGTCATTTTATCGTCTACTCTTTTGGGAACACCCCAGACACTTTTCTTGATATTTGATATTCATTTTATCAGACATGGCCCCTTTCGATACAAACCATTGTAACTTAAAACTCCATTTTATCCATGGTAGATTATCATTTTCCAAAATAATAAGGCGGTATAGAGACCAGGAAGAGAGCAGAAAGGATGGAGGGGAAAGGAACTGGTTGGAATAACGTGTTCCTTCCACGCGCTACGTCCTACCTGGCGAAGCTCCCCGCTGTCAGGTGATAAGAAGCGGCCGGCTCACTCCTCATGCACTGAAGGAAGCATGAGGTTGGCAGAGGGAGAGCAGCGCCCAGGATTACAGTTTAGGATTATTGGCAACGGGTGAAAAATGGGTTACAAAAATGGTGTGATAAATGATTTACCGGTAAATAAAACATCCAATAATGTGGTTCCCCATGGTTTCAAGTTGTAGTTATGAGGTCAGTTGTAGCTTATTGTAACAACTATAATAACGGATACTAACTACTATAACTGATACTAAATTAATACTATCATAACTGTGTTGTATGTCTATCGTCTAGAACATGAGGCAGAACACAGACGACTTCATCGAGAGCAACAAGACCTTCTCTCCTCCCATCTGTCAGAGATTTGTCCTGCCTGTCAATGTAGACCAGGTGACACGCACGCACACGCACACACTGCATTGAGCACCAACAACAGTGTAAAGTCAATGTAGTTACATTTCTTACGGTTTCTCTTTACGGACTTTCCTCCTTGCTCTCCCTCACACAAGGCCAGGACTGCTGGCCCAGCAGATCTACAAGCTCAAAAAACATGATTTAAGCTTATATATGTGACAATATTTTGTGCTTAAAATAAAAAAAGTAACCCTGAAAACATAACATACGTAACATAATGATTTTTCCACCTGACATGACTGTTATCAGTGTGACACATTGTTGTTGTTGTTGTTGTTGTTAATGTCATTGTCCTTGTGTTTTCAGGACAGTCCTCAGGGCACCAACCTGGTGACGTTGACAGACACCACAGCCCAGGCTGTCCTACAGAAGGATGGATCTGTGTACTGTACTCCTGATGACATCTTTATAGGTTATTACAATATTATATTCTAATAATATCTACTGTACTCCCGATGACATCTTTATAGGTTATTACAATATTATATTATAATAATATCTACTGTAGTCCTGATGACATCTTTACAGGTCATTATCCTACTGATAAACAACCAAATGTCTGTCGGTCCGATGTCTGTCTGATATACATGCATGCTGACCTCCTACATTTGGAGTTAACTGACATCACCGATACCGCCGCCTGTACTGAGCATGCGCCACCGCCATGGCAACAGCCACATGCTGAAACAATCTGGAGATGACTGACATCACTGATACGCCTCGGTTCTCCAACATTACTTCTGAGATTCCTACGTTCAACCCCACGTTGCCCCTATCGATGCCAAACTTTGCACACACACTCCTTAGCTGCCAAACCACAACCTCCACCCATCATTTCTCACATGCCACTCCTCTAGCGCCCCCATGAGGCAGATTCTTGCAAAACAAACAGATTTTGCTCTAAAATCACGCAAAGCGGTAGCCAGTATGTCTACAGTCATGTCATCAACATGGATCTGTCCCATTTAGTGCCAGCATCAGGCCGATTTTTTAAAACACATTTTTGGACACTGCTCCTACAGATTTTGACCTAAAATCACGCAAAGCGGTACACAGTATCTCTAAAGTCATGTGATGTGATCAACATGGATCTGTCCCATGTCCCATATTTCCTCCTGATTGGCTGCCATTGCCTTCTAAAGTTTGTGTATGAGACCTGGCGGTCGCTTATCTCCCGATTAGGGAGTCTTACTGGTATATACTATCCGTACACCTGATGACATCTTTAGAGGTCACATGCACATCTCTATCAATAAATACATAATCTATATCATAAAATACTGTGTTGTGTTGTATTAATTATGATCATATGCTGTGTTTTTGGATCAGGGTTGGAGCTGCCTGGCATCAACTACAAGTTCAATGGTAAAAAGTATCGTTATTTCTATGGATCCAGAGTGGAATGGTCTCCTCATCCTAACAAGGTAATGATACATTATTATAAAGTGTGACAATACCACATGCATGGGCATCCGCAAAACCCCAAATAATCATATTTTAACTGGGGACCCCCCCCACCCTGACGAGCACTAAGAGTTGAGGCATTTTGTATAACACGGTTCTATTGTGATAACAATGCAGCTATTTTCACAATTTCTGCCTTTACTATTTGACTATATGACTATTTTAGAGGTATTAAAACATCCTTAAATTGTCACTTTAGAAATTTGCAGAAAGCAGATACCCTCTATATACACTTAAAGATTATGTTGGTTTGTTTACTGTTGAGAGAGAAAAAAATCTCTCCATGTATCTATCATGTTGTGTTATTTTACAGATAGTAGGTTGACATAGTGCCTGTTGTGTTGTTTTACAGATAGCTAAGGTTGACATAGTAAAAAGGGAACACAAGGAGTGGACTGCAGAGAACTGTTTCCCGTCAGAACCTGTGTTCGTCGCCTCGCCGGGAGCCGTGGAAGAAGACGATGGTGAGGAAGAGTTCAGGGGTCAATAGAGCTGTTAACAGACAACGTCACAATGAACCAGAATGCGCCCAATGTATGCTAATTAGTCAGGCCGGGCCGGGCCTCGGGCTCAATGAAAAAATAAAAAATTAAATAATTGTATTACTTAGAGTTCAAATTCTTCCAGAACCCGACCCTACCGGACGCGATGACGCAACCTGAAGTTTTTGGGCTGGGTAGGGCTTAAAATGTATGCTAATTAGTCTAGCCTGCAGGTCGCCACCAAATGAACCCCACCGCTTAGGTCATAAGATGCAATGGGTGAGTGGTCTGCACTTGCGTGTTAAAATGCATCGCATCAACCTGGGACCTCGAAACAACAACCCATACTACATGGCCGTGTTCTTCTGACAACAATACTGTATGTATCGAAAAAAACACTGCCAGCTCACGCTAAGGGAGGATGTCAGGAGTCACCAGAAAAAAAGACAGTGTTTTGATTATTCTATCATGGTTAAAATGGAGTTTGAAGTTACAATGGGTTTGTATATAAAGGGGCTCTGGGTGGGGAGTGCCTGATGGGTGCCTGATGAAATGAGTGCCTGATGAAATATCCCTTTAATAAAATATTTGAGTAGCCTACTTTTTCCACCTGTATGGTTGCAGGTGTGATCCTGTCCTCGGTCATCTCTCCGGACCCGAACATCTCTCCCTTCCTGCTGATCCTGAACGCCCAGACGTTCCAGGAGATCGCCCGGGCCTCCATCGACGCTACCGTCCACATGGACCTGCACGGAATGTTCATCCCCTCGTCTGTGTAATGCCTCACACTGCCAGGGGGAGGCAGCAACGGACTGTATACTAAAGATAACATTATAATGTTCTCCTCCCTTCTTCTGTGTAATACCTCACACCTCCAGGGGGAGGCAGATACCTCATTCGTCGCTGCAGTTCATTAGAGCGACCTGTAAAGAATTCCAGGAAGTTACATTAATATGTAATACGCGGGGTTTGTGAATTATGGGTATTGCTTCCTGTTGTTAGTCATGTATTTCATTTGAGGGATCAAATCAGTCAACAATAATGTGAAAACTCAACCTGACAGAATTCATAAAAGATCTTAACTCTTTTACTGCATCAGACGTTCCTGTTCGCCCCAATTTTCAACCCAGCTCGTTGCCAATACGGCTCGTTCTTTTTACCTCTTCTGATGACTGTAAGCTGATGAGGGGTCGCGCCGCCGTGTACTGTAAAAACATCTCCCATAATGCTGCTCTCAAAAATCCACGCGTTAGCAATAATGGAGTCCCAAATCACTTCCTGGCTTTTTTCTGTGGATCTGTTCTAGAAAATGCATTTCTGTGCTCTGAATGTATGGCAAGCGAATCGGCCCAATTCACATGAATTCTTTGTATAAGGCTGCCCTCTGCCGCCAGCTAGGCCAAAGTACACATACAAGCGTTGTATTGTAGAAAGAATTAGTTTGAAAATATCAATAGATAATTTTCTATAACATCACAAAGGTAAGCTGCTTTTTGCTGGCACCAGCCCCAAGAAATACATTATAACATCTGGCAGTATGATTAGTCTGTCCACTAACATCTACCTCCACACAGCTGATTCTAATTGATGCTCGATGGTAATTATGCAGAGATTCAGGCGTCACAACCGCAACAGCAGACAGTAAGAATGAAACACAGGCCTGGAGTCACAGATATAAAAAGCTAAATTAAATACCTCATCCGCCACTGCAGTTCAGTGGCGTGACTGGTAAAAAAGGACTGGCGGAAGTGCATAAGTGTGGAAGAAACTCGGCATCTCAAAGTGACTACTGTCCAATCACAGCGTATCTTTCCCGGGACTTCAACTAAATAGAGCTTTATTGGCATGAGGAGACAAACGTTTACATTGACAAAGCAATGGAACCGTCCTTCAGAATTCAGGAAGCTTACCTTAAAAAACAAAATGCCAATATCTTTTTACCAACGTCCCAGAGCAGGAGGAGGCGTCTACCTTTCTAGTCTCCTCAAGAAGGAGTCCGCCCACTTCACACAGATACAGGAAGTAAACCGAAGATGGTGTGTCTTGCTATTTCTGTCTTGGGTTAGGCTACTGCTAAGAGCAAGTGTCAAGAGCCATTGATCATTAACACTTGGACTGCCATACTTTTTTATCCAAGGCTTTCTGTATTTTTTTTTCACCTGATATTTGAGAACATGAGGGTCCCTGGACCACACTTTGAGACCCACTGGTGTAGCAGAGTGACTCCAGTGAGTCAACAAGCACCATATCAGCACCCTGACTCTGTTTGAGCAGAATGGAACAGAGCCTTTATTAGTATCATTGATAACATTAAATCTGTTTGAGCAGAATGGAACAGAGCATTCATACTGTACAAATAATTTGGCCCTGTTAATTCCCTACCTAGGCTACTTTCGTTGTACACTAGAGTCGCATAAATGTTGCAAAAAATATATCCACAAGTTTCCGCGGGAGTTTACTATCAGGACCAAACTTCCGGGTTTAACAGCAGACATACAAGCTCACGTCGCGTCGCAGATGCAACCCGTTGTGAGCTTGTAAATCGGCGGCGGAAGATCGATGCAGACGTTTGCGCAATGCACTATGGGGCGTAGGAAACTCGTGGATATAACTGATCTACAAGCTCAAAATATGCCACCATGTGACGCACTGTGAGCTTGTAGATCGGCTGTATCTGCTTTATATTATTTTTTAAGTGGAAGTGTTTAAGTGTCACTTTAGGTTTTATAAATATTTATCCAATGAAAGGTATCGACAAGGCCTTGCGGCTGAATTATAATTTCCTAAAAAGTAAAGGTTTTGGACATACAAGGTTGTCACCTGCTTTAATACATCTTTTATCAGATAACATGGAAACAGTATGTTTTTAAGGAGGATGTTGGAAGATTTCAACTGCACCTGAAATAATTAAATCATTTACACACTACGCAATGTCACAGAGACGTGTGTTTTCAAGGAGTTAAAGGTATATTCAGTGATTGTATTTCATTCAAATAAAAATATAATTGGTAATTTTTTCATTAATTCGCCTCACTAGAATGTGTGCTGCTGACCATATCAGGACTTCCACCATGGCCCGTGTTGCGAGCATAGCTAGATTTGGTTTTCAGAGGTGGCCAGCCAGTCCTCAACCAATCAGGGTAGAGTATTGCCGTAGTTATGTTATGATGTTTAGTTATGATGGTCAAAATAAAAGTTTTGAGAACCACAGTCGCTCTGAATTAAGAACGTCTGCTAAAGGCCTAGATTGTAAACTACTGAACTCATAAAATGCCACAGTCTTGTTGTAAATCAGTATCATACATATCCTGAAGCTGGAGACGTAGGCCTACCGATATTCAGTGATTGGGTCTAATGATCAAAATGAGAACATTATAATGGTGTTAAAAAAAATAATAATAAAAAAAACTGAACATTTCCTCGCTGAAAGGCCAGTAAGGGACAAGATGACCCCCGGCCACTTTCATTATCACTGAATACACCTTTAAATAAACAAATCAAAGCATCACATTCTTGGGTGCGTTTGGTGACATTAGATGATTGATTGATAGATTGATTGAATACTTTATGACCAGTTTTCAAATCGTACAGCGGTACGACAAAATGCCCTATGGCAGGGCTAGGCAACCTAGGCACGGGTGCCAACAATGGCACAGGGGAGGGTGAACACTGGCACAGTGGCAGAAGTGTGAGAGAGGATTTATATTTTAAAATCAAATAGTTTTACTGTAAAAGTCGGGGAGATAGATGAGTCTAATGATCGTTATAACAATGTCCTGCCAATCAAAATATGGAACATGGCACTTCATTTCAAAAAGGTTGCTGACCCCTGCCCTATGGCCTTGTGTGAGGTCTAGTATCACCCTAGCATCAGGGGTTTAGGTGAGTGCTAGGTGTGAGGTCCTGACCTGACCTGATCTGTACTTGGACCCCTCCTTTTTTCTCCCCTCTACACAGTGGTAGCCTGGGATTGCTTGTCATGACTGGCTCAGGTCATAACAAAAGATTGGGGGAGAGGAGACATAGCAAAAGTGTAACAAAGTGTATTTATTAAATAAAAGCCCAGGACATTAACTAAAGAATGCTTCAAAACAGCTGAGCTCAACATAATGTATAAGGATCCTATGAGATGTGGAGTGCAGTAATCAGTAGTGTAAGTGTGGATGAGTGGAACATGGTGTGGTGCAGAGTGTTGGGTGGAAAGCAAAGCTAGAACAAACTAAACATAACAGAACAGAACAGGGGCTAGGTTGAAGCCCTTGAAGCTGGTTGAGGAAATAGAATCTCAATGGATCGGTACCAGACCGTACTACAACACCACTACCGCCAGGGGGTGTTGGTGTGTTCGGTCTGGTTTATTAACCAGTCAAGGGGCTTGGAGCAGAGGTTGGTGGAGACGTCTGCCTCCTCTGGATCTCAGCTGCAAAATGGCATGGGCTGGCTTTTTATAGCCTCCTGGAGGCACCGGGCCCAGGTGCCCAATGAGCCATTAGACCAACAAGCCAATGAGGCCCCACCCGGCTCACCTACTAGGAGACAGTTAAGCAAGGCAGGCACACCTCTAATGACAGACTAAATGTGTGGGGCATGATCTAGCCGCAAATTGCAACACTAGATTTTATTTTAATCGGATGAATCTAGGGTTGCAATACCTCCCATAGGCAGCCAATGCATCAAAACAGTTTTTTGCTATCTGATTGTATTAAACGGTGTCAAACTCACCAAAATTGGGGCTGTATGGAAAGCTTGGAGTATCCTCTTTCTATCTGCAAAGTGTTTGTTTCATAGAAATCCACCGTAGACATGTTATGAGCTACTTTCTATCAAGAAATTGGCTTCAGGTGATTATTTTTTCTAAGTGCTGGAGTTTGGAAGCACTTGTGGGAAGTCACTCAGCGGTCCTGTGTACCAGCTGGTTCTAAATGTTGCATAATGCAGGAGGCAGCGGGACGCTGCGTAATAGAAGACGAGCGCTTCCGAAGTTCAACACTTCGAAAATAAACCATGTCTGCTCGGAATTCTTGATAGAAAGTAGCTCATAACATGTCTACGGTGGATTTCTATGAAACAAACACTTTGCAGATAGAAAGAGGATACTCCGAGCTTTCCATAGAGCCCCAATATTAGTGAGTTTGACGCCGTTTAATACAATCAGATAGCAAAAAAACTGTTTTGATGGATTGGCTGCCTATGGGAGGTATAGACGGGTTTCTGGTCCACGTCACGTTTGATTCGGTACCAAAATTAGCCAATGAAACCAGCGCTCCCCAAAACAACAGGTTTGGGGATTGGACGGACTGATTACATGATACAGTCACCTGTGCATTTAGTCTCAATGTTTGTAAACAAGAAACCCGTCTATGCAAACCTAGATTCATCCGATTAAAATAAAATCTAGTGTTGCAATTTGCGGCTAGGCATGATCACACGCTTCACATTTCGGGCTTTGATCCGGTCGGGAACGGATGGTGTCCTATACGTAATTTTGTATTCAAAATGGACTACACTTTGGCCGGAACTATCAAACCGTAATTGGTTGTAACCCAAACTGATTCCTCGCGTTCCATGGCATCATTATTTTAAGGGCCTACCCAACAACCCTGGATGCAGCGTAGTTTTGATTATTATTTTTAAATGTAAAACATATATGGGTAATAATAATAATAATATATATAATATTAGTTACCTACTCCTCCCGCGAGGGAAATTCAGATATCGCAGCCCAACCCAGCTGCTTTTTTATCAGCTTTAACCCAGCTGAACTCAACCCAGTTATGCCCACAAGGAGCGCAAGGGGGAAGGGGTGCAGTGATAGCTGGAGCAGGGAACCGTACATGCGACCTCTGGGGCCTCTGGACACTAACCACTCAGCCATCACTGCTAAATGTGAGTCAATGTGAGTGTACTTAGCAGATGCAATTTAGTGTGTGTCTGCCTTTATTATGAATACGAACCAAGACAAAGCGACGCCGCTTCTTCTGCCATCCGGTCTAGACCGGATCAAATGACCTGTTGTAAACGAATACCAGGCTTTCCCCCTAGAAAGCCTGGTGACGCGCGGTTAACACAGTGGTTCTCAATCCGTTTCATTTCAAGGACTGAAAATGATTGACCTGATATGAAAAAAAGGAAACAAATAAATAAATAAAAAATACATCCTGGCTGGATTCTACACATACTGTATGAAAAGCTCAAATAAATAAATAAATCACACCTAATGTGAAGTGTACGGTGCTATTTCCCGCGAAGCTTTGCCATTGTGACCCTGGACGTAGAACAAACTGAGCGCTTTGTGCCAAGATGTAGGCCAGATGTAGACCAGATGTAGGCCAGATGTAGACCAGATGTAGGCCCCGGACAAAGACAGATGTTGGAGCTTTGCTCAAAAACTAAGGTGTGCTTTTCTCAATCTTGACTGAGAGTCTGTAAAAAACATGTTCAGCAGTGTCTCTGGATATATAATAATAATAACAGTTACCTACTCCTCCCACAGGGGAAATTCAGTATTTTACAGCCCAACCCAGCTGCAGTGAGCAATTAGGGGTTAAGAGTCTTGCTCAGGGACACACATCGACATTGCTATCCAGGCCATTCGAACCAGGGACAACTAGGGGAACTGGTTCCCAGGCAGGCTCCCTAACCATTCAGCTATGGCCGCCCCATATAGACCATGGACGTCTTTACAACTACTGCATGCTTCCTGCCCTTCTCTCCTGTTATCTGACTTGCTGTCCATGTGAATCTCAGTCTTATGCAATCCTGAGTGTCCATGGTGTGTTGCAAAGCCATGGTCCAAGGAGAGAAGTGCACTCCAATAAAGGCCATTGTCAATTTAAACGCTTCTCTCATATTTAAGTAATATTACAAGAGGGGGTGTGGGTTACCGTGATTATTGGCACGCCTGCGTTGCCTTTAGGCAGCACAGAAGTGCCAATTCAGATATAGTATATGCAGGCGCGCAAACGCAATGAAATCATAGAAGGGGACACATGCGCGCGCGCGTGTCCCCTTCACACACACAAACACACACACACACACACACACACACACACACACACACACACACACACACACACACACACACACACACACACACACACACACACACAATAAAGAAAGAAAGATGGAGAAGGGGCGAAAAAGGGAATGGAAACACAAAGAAAGAAGAGGAACAGCTACATTAAATCAGAAATAAGCAGTTTTCTGCTGACATTAATTAAGCAGGAATCATGCAATTGCTTCTTTTTTTTTCTTTTTTGTATTTTATTATATTCAGGCGGCTAACAATGCTCCCTAAAAAAATCTAGTCTCTGTGGCGCTTCTAGGAGCCGCAGTCTACCTCCAAAACTATTATTTTATCTGTAAGAAGCTCTGTCATTAGCAGCTCATTGGTGCATGAACCAGCCGACCGGGGCTAAAAGGATTGACAGACAGGTAAACCAATCTGAACAAGAACAAGAGAGAGAGAGAGGAGTGGTTTAAACTATCAGTAGGGTCACAGTACATACACAACACAACACATGTTGCCTCTACCCTGAATTCTTCTCATCCTACTGCAACTGCAAACCACTTTACTGGGGAAACAACAGGAAAATGCAATCCGTATTTGGAAAGAATGGAAGTGAAACTCCCGAGCCGGTGAAAGCAGACATCAAAGGTAAGGCTTTATAAAACTCTCACTAAAAAGAGTTCCAAAAGATTTGGGGAATCATTTTGAAAACTTTGAACAAAACTTGTGAAATTTTTATAGGCTAATTCTCTCTCTCTCTCTTTTTTTTACTGCGTTACAAATTATTTTAATTATTTTGTTATTATTTACTTTTACAGATTTACATTATTATTGCAAAACTCACATTAATGGCCCTGTTTTTTTTTTTAAATCTATAGCCGATCCGCAAGCTCACAAAGTGAAGTGTTGTGAGCTTGTAGATCTGCTATTTTCGCTCAGTTTTCAGCCCCAGAATAATTAAGGGGTTTAAGTTATTGAGCACTATTTAAAACCCTATTATAAATCACTAACATTGCAACTACAAGGCAATTCAATGGGATTTAATTACTTGCGCCAGCAGAGCGCACAAGTACTGCATTCGGCTGCGTAGCCAAATCAGGGACCAGCATTTCTGGCAAAGTCATTATTAACATGCAGCCAATGAGGGACCCGTATTCGTGGTGATTCCAGTGGTGATTTCACTATATGGCCTACTTGTGCACAAGGCGCAAGTTGGCAACTCAACAGAGTGCAGTTCTAGTTAAAACATCCTTTCTTCTCCTCTCCTCCGCTCTGTGTGTGTGTGTGTGTGTGTGCGCGTGTGCGTGTGCGTGCGTGCGTGCGTGTGTGTGTGTGTGTGTGTAGGGGCGGTTCCTGATTGGCTGCAGGGTACCCTGCTACGCAACGGTCCGGGTCTGTTCTCGGTGGGAGACTCCGCCTACAACCACTGGTTTGATGGCATGTCTCTGATCCACAGCTACACCTTCAAAGAAGGTACGTTGGATTACAATCCTGGATTACATTCAGATTATAATCCTATTATACACATGGGTTATAATCCTATACACCTGGATTATGATAATCCTATACTCCTGGAAAAGGATAATCCTATACACCTGGATAATTCTAATTATACAAGTTTTAGAATAGCACATCTGTACACCTGGATTATAATCCAGCCTTTCTGCCGTGACACAAGACAGTGCCGCTGAACGCGTTGATAACATACATTTGGAATTCAGCAATATCACCTTATACACTTAGACACTCTGAACACTTAACACATACTGGTGGGTTTGTTTTTAATCTACACCAAATCTCTTTGCCAAAGATAGTTGATCGACAAGCTCACAACACGTCGCAACTTGTAGATCAGCTATTTTGTGGAGAACGTTCCCCCAGTATTAGACAATGGGCCATACGAGATGTCGGTATCGGAAAGGTGGCAAAGGTTACCATCCATTTTTGAAAAGCTCTATATCTGTAGATTATAATGTTGTATGATAACCCTTTCTGAGACACAGCTAAATTGTTGTTATCAGCTGCTAGAGTTGGTGTACCATTAACTTTACATTACAGGACAAAAAAATAAAAAACATTCATTGGGCTAAAACGGACCCCACAAAAGTGTGAAAAGTGATGACTCATCACTTCTCATCACTAAACCATTGTCTTGTGGGCCCAAGGAATGTTTTTTGTGCAAAACAGATGCTTGCAATGGATTCAGAATCATGAAAAACCCTTAGTTTGACCCCTCATATGCTACTTAAAGCAGATTATTTTGTTTGCCTTTTTGTCCTGTATGTAAAGTTAATGGGACACCAACTCTAGCGGCTGATAACACCAATTTAGCTGGGTCTCAGAAAGGGTTATCATACCAAATTATAATCTACAGAGCTTTTCAAAAATGCATGATAACCTTTGCCACCTTTCCGATACCGACATCTCGTATGGCACATGGACTATACAGGGAGGCTGGGGTTAAGCTGGTTACATGTAGGCCTATAAAGTTATTTTCAATCTGTCCTAATGTCCAAGTTTTAGGAAAGGGGAATATTTACATATTTACGTACCCTAATATGACGTACAGTAAATGTACGGTGCTATAAAAGTAATAACAATTTAATAGACCGTTTGTCAGCCTTCTGATTGGTCCCTGAGACTCCCTGACTGGCCAACCAGAAAAAAACATTCACTTTTCGCTACCGGGGGTGGAGTTATGCAGTGGGAGAAAGTGGCTTCAGTCTTTCACCGCGTTGCCATGATGCGGAGCACGGCCAGCGTGCAGTACGGCGCTGCGCGGTCATAGCGATTTCGGTCATTATAATGAATAAGCTTCAACAGACTAGTTCACATGAACCTTATCAATGTAACTAAGAGTTCCGATTGGCAGACAATTGGACTCGAGTCATGATGACTCGACTTGACTCGGACTCGAGTCATATTTTTGACGACTTGGACTTGACTCGGACATAAGGACAAAAACTTGAGACTCGACTTGACTTGGAAGACAATGACTCCCGACTCGACTCGACTTGAGACACGCTGACTCGGACGACTTGCCAAAAAAAAAAGAAAGAAAAAAAAACATGCCACTATAATGGAATGTAGCCATCTACCTAGGTTCTAAATCTAAATGATCAGACATGTAATGGATACTGGTTTAATTCATGCAGAGTTGCAGACTAATCTGCATGGTATTTTTTGACATTTACTTTAGGAAGAAAGGTTTCGCTCTTCAAGATATAAACCTGAGATATAACCTGTGACTCGACTTGAAAAGCTTGACTTGACTCGACTTGACAACCTTGTGACTCGACGCGACTTGACGCGACTTGACATGACAACCTTGTGACTCGACTCGACTTGACAACCTTGTGACTCGACTTGACTTGACTTGCCCACACCAGAACAACTTGAGACTTGCTTGAGACTTGGACCAAATGACTTGTGACTCGACTTGGACTCGGATCAGAGGGACTTTTGTCCCTCTGATCAATTGTCTGCCGATTGGGTACATATATTTTAAATGGGCAGAATTACGACAGCCAGCCTATTATGCAGTGGAATTATAGGCTGGCTGCCAGCTTCCTACCCAAGATGCACTGCGCTTTCTCTCTCTAGATCTGTCCTCTGCCTGTTCCAGAGGATTAAACTAATTAAAACATATATTCTCGGGGGAAAACTCCTGTTTTGCAATGTAACTACTGTACTTTTTTCTTCCCTTTGTATTAATATCACGTAGATGTGTTTATTTTGGTACTTTAAATAGCTATAATGAGGCTATGAAAAATCTTTTTTCCCCATCCACTTCCATTTTATCTGCCCTGGTTGTTTCGTCTCACCTAGTAATAAGAGCAAAATGGGGTGGGATTAATACGGTCTATTCAGGGGTACCATGGATGAAAAGGCTATTTACAAGGGTGACAGCAGGGCCATAAATGAAAAGTATTTAAATGCCTGTTTAGATTATAATAATAGTGTATGTTATTGTTCCTTGATCCTGACATACTGCTATCTTCCAATTCACCAATCCACTGGTTCCAAAGCTGTAGGTAAATTCACCAAACCACTGGTTCCAAAGCTGTAAGGTAAATTCACCAACACATCACTGAATGTTGCTTCCAAGAAGTGAAAGTAAATACATTACAACAGTGTGTAATGTATTTACTTTCACCAGCAGAGCGCACAAGTAGAGTGATGAGCTCTGTGGGTATGTATGTCACAGTATGCTGGGCCTTTAGTCGACTCAGTGGACTTCATTACACAAGTCGACTCCCACCAGAGAACGTCGGAGGTCGAAGTTGCGAGACTTTTTTGTTAATGCCCTAGTTAGCAGTGACGTCACATAGAACGCTGCTCCCTCATTGGCTAAAGGCCCAGCATACTGTGACATACATACTAGAGCTGGGATCGGGCCCATTTTTTCTGTCCGACCCGAACCTGTGTCCGACAGTTTTCTGTCCGACCCGAGTCGACGTCCGAGCATTAATCATGAAAAAGCGTCCGACCCGAGCCGAGGCCCGAACCTTATGTTTTCAACGCTTTTTCGCCTTGTTTCTTTTTCTTTGAGGAAGCCACTGATTTACACTCACTAGCAAACGTGTTATAATGTGCAGTGAGTGCATGCAGCGTGCCTGTTTGTTACCCTTAATAATATTAAGCCACATTGTGGCTTGTGAAAGTGTTTTAAATAATTACACAAGTAGGCTACGTTAGATTATTAAATAATAGGCTATAACGTGCACTGCGCGTCTCTTGTCTGACTGCAGTCAGTGACTCGCTGCAGTCACACACTTAAAATCCTCTTTTACAAACTGTTAATAAAGTATTCACACACAAACCTTTTCCACATGTTCAATCAATATCAAAATGTATTCAGTCTTACCAGCATAGACGAATCTGACATCTGCTTTTAATATCCAGCGTCCACAAACGGCCAGTCCACGGCCAGTTGGCCGTCTTTCTTAATCAAAAACTATTATTAATCCAACCATTATGGTTTATGGGTTTTAGGCTACCCACTAAGCAATTTGGGTGTTAAATCGCGTTCAAATGACGTCTTCGAGCTAACCAGACGTCTGGCTAGATCCGGTCTGTGACGAGTTTAAATTTTAAAGTTTTTTCAACGGCTATACATCAACGTCATTTAAACGCCTTTAGCGGCCCCTAGCGGCCGCCGAAAGTAGTGAAAATGTAGTGAAATTGATGGCAGCCAGCAAGGTTTAAAATCACTATTCCTTCGTTCTGAGCGCCGTCTGCTACTCGAACCACCGCAGCTGAACGTATTTGTAATGATTTCTTACACTGTTATTATTTGACACTGGGAGTCACCGGGGTTCGAACTCCAGACCTTCTACTTTTGAAACCTGTGCGCTACCCCTAGACCACGGCACAGCTTGTTACTTGTGTGTATTCCAGAAGCTATTAGTAGTTGACATATCCCTCCCACTGTTCGTTTGAGGTCGGTGCATTTGTTTGACAACACAAACTACTTTATATTGATGCATAGCTATAAAACGATTTTATTTAATCAATCATTATCGTATGGTGGGGGTGGGAGACATGCAGTCTTGTGTGTTTGTGGCTGTTGGTGTCAGAATGAATTATGTAACTCAGAGAAGTAATAGTATGCTGTCATGCAGCGTACCACGGCATTATGCAATTATTTATTACACTTTTAGAATTTTTCAAAGGTATTGACCAGCACGTCTTTTAGACGTGCAATGGCCAGAAACTGCTCAGTGGACGCAATCAACTATTAAGGTAGAACCGGGAGATACTGTTAGCATCCGATAATGAACAACTTGATAAAAATGTATTTAAAAAAAAAGATGGTCTAACACACGTTTGCCCTAAACGGTGATCTATCGTTACATGGAAGCGTTCAGATGACGGCTACAACTCAACTAGACTATATAGTGAAATTGGCTCTTAAAATTACTTTAGTCCAATATTTGAAAACCAGGTGTGGATATTAAAGCTGTTTTTTTAATCAACAAGTATGGAATAATGGATTAAATGTAATCAGCTACAATCGGTCTATAGACAGACTGACGATAGACGGTTCAAATGAGGGCTAAACATAACCATTGGGCTAAATGACGGCTAGTGTTTACTGGGTAAGGCTACATTCAACATCGGACTTTTTAATTATGTCTGCGTTGACAACTAAGTTGAAATGCGTCCATACCGCGGCGCTGATTTCCCTCTTTCGTTTTCAATTGCTTTAAACTTTACCGTAGACAAGTTAACTTTTATCTCGGCTGGCGGCAACATTATCTCTCACTCATTCGCTTTTTCTTCTCGTGTATCTGTTTGTTTGTTTGTTTGTTCTCTGTCACATATGACACTCCGTCTCCCACTTCCTTTTCCCCATGAACATGTGTGCATGGTTGTCAAGACAACGCACTGAGCGTAGCCACGTGCAGTGCACCAGAAAGACAAGGAAATAGCACACACAGAGACGATAGTTGTATCGTTTTACACTTTATTTTCTATGAATCAAAATTATGTCCGACCCGAATCGACGTCCGACAATTAATTGTGAAAATGCGTCCGACCCGAGCCCGAGCCCGTCGGGCTTGTCGGGTCCCGTCGGATTTCGGTCGGGTATCCCAGCTCTAATACATACCCACAGAGCAAAAAAAAAAAAAAAAGCCCTCCATGATTTTCACTTCAGCAGCAGCGCAGCGCTTGAGATCTGATGCGCTGAAGTGGACTCATTCAATAAGTGAGAACAGACAATAATATGGATTTCGGAGCGTAATTACAATGCATGTTTCATTAAAAACAATATATATTTTTAAGTTGAAGGATATACTGTATATATGTTTAAATCTTGGGTCCTCTCAGATCCTTGTGGGCAAATGCATTTTGGAATGCCCCGAATGAACTGAGGCAATTAGACCCTACCCTACCCTAACCCGAGGGACAAGTGACTATTTTAGACCCGAAACGGCTCGGGTCTCGGGTTATCGGGTCCTGGAAGACCCGTGCTACGCTCTACTACAGTGTGTTGTTGTTGTGTGTGTTTCAGGTGGGTACTACAGTGTGTTGTTGTTGTGTGTGTTCCAGGTGAGGTGTACTACAGTGTGTTGTTGTTGTGTGTGTTCCAGGTGAAGTGTACTACAGTGTGTTGTTGTGTGTGTTCCAGGTGAGGTGTACTACAGTGTATTGTTGTTGTGTGTGTTCCAGGTGAGGTGTACTACAGTGTGTTGTTGTTGTGTGTGTTCCAGGTGAGGTGTACTACAGTGTGTTGTTGTTGTGTGTTCCAGGTGAGGTGTACTATAGTGTGTTGTTGTTGTGTGTGTTCCAGGTGAGGTGTACTACAGTGTGTTGTTGTTGTGTGTTCCAGGTGAGGTGTACTATAGTGTGTTGTTGTTGTGTGTGTTCCAGGTGAGGTGTACTACAGGAGTAAGTTCCTTCGCAGCGACACCTACAAGAGGAACAGCAGAGCCAACAAGATTGTTGTGTGGGAGTTTGGAACCATGATCTACCCTGACCCCTGCAAGAACATCTTCTCCAGGTACACATTTAACCCTCTGGTCCCTGCAAGAACACATTCTCCAGGTACACATTTAACCCTCTGACCCCTGCAAGAACATCTTCTCCAGGTTCACATGTACACCTGCATATGATAATGATGCTATGGTGTCCCTAAAATAACATGTACACAGCCGGGCGGATTGGGCATCTGCAGTGTTGGGAAAGTTCACTTTCAAAATGAACTAGTTCAAGTTCAAGTTCAAAACTTCTAAAATGAACTCGTTCATTTCATAGTTCATAATTCTACATTTTGAACTAAAGTTCAAGGTTCTTTTTTTAACCATAATATATTTTTACTTTTGGCTATTCAAATGTATTTTTTAGACGTTGCTGCAAGCTATTATTTGTAAAAAATTATTGACACAGCCCATAAAGAACCTCACGCAGCAATTATTTCATCCAACTTAATATTGAGGTGCCCACAATATTTAGGTGCCCAGTGCCCAGTCTTCCTGCACCCTTATTGTGAAGGCAGACCTTTCTAACCGTCCGCGTTGGTTAAAATAGCTGATCTACAAGCTCACGTTGTCTTGTGGATGCGACGCGTTGTGAGCTTGCAGATCAGCTATTTCGGCACGCAACACACGTCATACGACGAAGTATAGTCAGGCTTTACTTGGGTGGGAGACAACGCAACGAGGAGGAGACTCAGCGCTTCATGTAGAGAAGCACACAGCTGTAGACAGCACCGCTCAGGCGCTCACATATCAACGTCCGCAAGGTCTGCGAGTCTGCAGCTGGGTGCTATTGGAGCATGTGAATGCAAAGTAAGATGAGAGGACGGGCAACCGCGGACCGCCGCACGAATGGGCCGAACGGGCAGACGAGCGCCGTTCACGGACGTCAGAATGAACGTGTTCGACAATAACGTTCATCATGCGGATACAAAGAGCGTTCAGTTCGTCACTAAGTGGAGGAGGCCAATCCTTCAGTAGCACCGTGCCCACAGAGCAACGAGACGTGTCGTCAATGTAAGCGTTTGTTCAGTAACGTGATTGGCCCACTGGCTTGTCTATCATCTGAATACAGGCCTAGTAGCCCAATCACAGGCTATAC
The DNA here is from genome assembly GCF_963921795.1 of Nannobrachium achirus. Lineage (NCBI taxonomy): Eukaryota > Metazoa > Chordata > Actinopteri > Myctophiformes > Myctophidae > Nannobrachium > Nannobrachium achirus. The sequence goes on along the minus strand of NC_137831.1, from coordinate 7,002,089 downwards.
TGTGGCCCAGGAGTCCCACCCAAACAGATATAACAGCTGATAAAGAAGCTCACATTCCCACAACTTGGAGCTGCCTCGACGCGTTATAGGCTTGTAGATCTTCTATTTTCACTAGGGTTAGGGATGGGTCCTGGGGTGTGAGTCTAACTAACCTGTCTCTCCCTGTGCCAGGGCTAACCCAGTGTTTCTCAACCAGTGGTCTGGGGACCACCAGTGGTCCCAGGTGGTCCCCAGCTAATTGATGGAAGAGTTGTTAACCAAATGGATCTACTGTATCTTATACTTCAACTCTTGAGAGCGTAAAATGAAACCTAATGGACATCTGCATTACTTAATTTACTAAGAAGTCTACACAATTAGAGAATGTAGAAGAATTGTTATTTTGCCTGTTATCTCTCCTATGGTACAAACATCAATACAGCATCTTGTAGATCTGCTATTTTTTATTGAAGAGAGTTAGCCATAGATGGTAAAATATCTCATCAAGTACAGTGCAAATCAGGTCTGTTTTACTGAGCATAGTGAAGTGATATTGATGAATTCCAAACATCATCAAATTATTCTGCGGCATCCCTGGGATGGCATCACGTCACCCTAGGGTGCCACAGCACCCACTTTGGGAAACCCTGATCTTGTCTGTCTGTCTGTCTGTCTGTCTGTCTGTCTGTCCGTCCGTCCGTCCGTCCGTCCGTCCGTCCGTCCGTCCGTCCGTCCGTCCGTCCGTCCGTCCGTCCGTCTGTCTGTCTGTCCGTCCGTCTGTCTGTCTGTCTGTCTGTCCGTCTGTCTGTCCGTCCATCCCAGGGCCTTCACCTACATGTGCAATGCCATCCCTGACTTCACGGACAACAGCCTGATCAACATCATCCGCTATGGAGAGGATTACTACGCCTCTTCAGAGTTCAACTACATCAACCAGATAGACCCACTGAGCCTGGACACTGTGCGCAGGGTGAATTATACACACGCACGCACGCATGCACATACATGGAGATCCCAATCTGAACCAGCCACACAGATACAGTATGGTCCATGTCTTGGCCGTCTGGCCAGTGATGTATATCGATGACATCAGGGATCTTCATATACCGGTATGGGCATAAAAGGGATTCTGGGGAATACCCATATATGGACTTTTACATAGGTGATGTCACCTGTGATATCACCTGTGATGTCACAGTGATCGGGGGATCGGGGGATCCACAGTGTCAGGCGTGACCTACAGACAGACAGAGATATGTGGACAAGATGTGCCGGTTTTCATACAGTCGCAATAATCTTCATGTTTCATACTGTAGACGTTTGGTTATCTTTAGAACGTGTGCACTCTGAACCACCCCAGGCCATTGCAGTAAAGATATAATATATTATAATAGCCCAGGATTAGATAACATTACAGTATGTCATAAATGACACAACTATTATGTGCTGGACCGGTCGGAAATAGGGTTTAACTGACCTAAACAATGACACACTGGACTGGCTTGCTAAAACGAAGCTGAAGGTCTAAGGACATACGACAGAAGAAGAAGGGTGGAAATGGAACCTGTAACTCTAGAGGCGCTGATGCCTTGTTCAACCCTGTAGTTAAATAGCTCTATATTGTGACAGTAATCATTGCTATAGTGTTTGTTCAGTAACAATGTTAAATAGCTCTATATTGTGATAGTAATCTTTGAGTGTTTGTTCAGTAACAGTGTTAAATAGCTCTATATTGTGACAGTTATCATTGCTATAGAGTGTTCAGTAACAATGTTAAATAGCTCTATATTTCGACAGTAATCATTGCTATAGAGTGTTCAGTAACAGTGTTAAATAGCTCTATATAGTGACAGTACTCATTGCTATAGAGTGTTTGTTCAGTAACAGTGATAAATAGCTCTATATTGTGACAGTAATCATTGCTATAGAGTGTTTGTTCAGTAACAGTGTTAAATAGCTCTATATAGTGACAGTAATCATTGCTATAGAGTGTTCAGTAACAGTGTTAAATAGCTCTATATAGTGACAGTAATCATTGCTATAGAGTGTTTGTTCAGTAACAGTGATAAATAGCTCTATATTGTGACAGTAATCATTGCTATAGAGTGTTTGTTCAGTAACAGTGTTAAATAGCTCTATATAGTGACAGTAATCATTGCTATAGAGTGTTTGTTCAGTAACAGTGATAAATAGCTCTATATTGTGACAGTAATCATTGCTATAGAGTGTTTGTTCAGTAACAGTGATAAATAGCTCTATATTGTGACAGTAATCATTGCTATAGAGTGTTTGTTCAGTAACAGTGTTAAATAGCTCTATATTAAATGGTAAATGGTGCATTTGCATAACGCCTTCATTCAAGGCGCTTTACAGTGCAACGCTGTCACCCACACACATTGATACACCGATGGTGAAGGAAAACCATGCAAGGCACCAACCTGCTCACCGGGAGCAACAAGGGGTTCAGAGTCTTGCTCAAGGACTCTTCCACTAAGCCCGGGATCGAACTGGGAACCCTTCGGGAACCCTCAGTGTTCTAATGACGGTTTTATAGTGCCTTATTTCGGCCATTTGTGAATAGCCGATCTACAAACTCACAATAAAAATAAAAATATTTTAGTACTTTAGCCACCACTGCAGTAGCCATCAACCTCATCACATCAACCTCATTACGATGAAATACACCATTATAAGTAGAGTAAATGTACTTATTGAAGGGGTATTTTCTCCAGGTGAACTACAGGAACCACATAGCCATCAACCTGGCCACGGCCCATCCTCATTACGATGAGGAAGGAAACACCTACAACATGGGAACAGCCTTCATGAGTCTGGGACGACCCAAGTACGTCATCTTCAAGGTCTCCAAAGACGCCACAGGTACCAGAACACTCCACACACACAACTCTAAACGCACGCACGCATAAACACACGGACGGACGGACGGACGGACGCACGCAGGCATGCACTCGGAGTAAAGCCTGTTATTCGCTCTAGGGGTGGCCTAAACCGGAAATAAAATAAAAAAGGGGGGGAAACAGGCTTATTCCAGAAGGGTATTTCCTGCCATCTATGACTACAACAAACGACAACATGGCATAACGTTGAATCCGTCATAATGCGAATACATATTCTCGATAGTCGCGCTACGAGTTAGAAGAAAGTAGAAATGTTTATACCAATTTTAATTCTGGTTCCGGATTGGTGTTTACGGCAAACCTGTAGTCCGCCTGACGACTACAACATGACGGAGGTTCTTTCCGCTCAAATGATTCCAGACTATTCACCATATTCCTGGCCCTCTCTATGGAGGCTGCCATTTTCTTTTACAGAGGGCGCTAGAGAGTTTTTCTCTGTGTGCTGATTCAAAAAGCATCTTTCACTTCCTCCCAAGTAAGGAAGTGACATGGAATTGTCTGTTTCCAGATTTTGCCAAAGAAATAAGCCCAACAGAAGCAACTAGGCTATACTACTTTACATTTACATTTGAAAATAGCAGATCAGCAGGCTCACAATGTGTCACATTGCGACACATTTTGAGCTTGTATATTTGCTATTTTAACAATATTGAGGGGAGGGGGGGGGGGGGGGGGTATTTTGAATATTTTTTAAACATTTCAACAACATAAATCTGTGTTGAGGCCCCTGACACATTTTCAGATGGGGGTCTGCAACTGTGGACAAATATGTTAATCTGGGGTCCTTGATATGAAAAGGTTTGGGAACCACTGGTTTAAAAAATATTAGAAAGTAAGCCCAATAAGCAACTATACTATTTTTTTAAAAGACACACATTGCTTATTATAAGCAGGCATGGCAACCCAGGTAATACAGAGCCCAGCTACTGACACTTTAATGCAAGGACAACAGGAAACAAAATGATGTTTTTCAGGCCAGCTTTTTCAGCCTCCGCCTCTTTCAGGATATGAACAGGAAGCCAGGGGCGGGGCCAGGAATATGGTGAATAGGTTAACCAAAGATATTTAATTAATGAAGATGGCTCATCCTCATTGGATCCACTAGAGTGCGACATGGTACACAAATCCTACAAAATGACTCCTAAGTGGGCGCCGGCTCTGACTGCAAATCTCGCGCACGTCCTGTTTACTGGTGCTATAGATCCCGCGAGAGTGTGTTGCTGGGACAGCTAAAGAGCAATAATAAAGTTGATTTTCTCCTTTGTTGTGTCGATGAAAAGAGCCACTTTAGTATGACAATTTTGTTAATATTATGTGCCTTGTGATGATCGGGTCCAATATTTAGTTCAGTGACTATAGCTTCTGAACTATTATTTTGATCTGTGTTCACGTTAGCTCTCTCATTGTAAATGAATAGACTCCAACCTGCTTCTGCCTCCTAAAAAGGCGCCCCCCCTACGTCATGCAGAAACGGGAAGTACGGGTCTTTTGCACACTCTTGCTATCGCCCTCTTGGGGTTAACCAAGGTTTGTGTATTTCAATAAGGAGCGTCGTAAACTGTGGTTTGTGTTTTGTTCATTCCAATCCAGACAAGGAGCGCGGTAAGCCGGCTCTGCGCAAGGTGGAGACGGTGTGCTCCATTCCGCTCCGCTCCATGCTTTACCCCAGCTATTACCACAGCTTCGGGCTGACGGAGAACTACGTGGTGTTCGTGGAGCAGCCCTTCAAGATGGACCTGCTGCGCATGGCCACCGCTTACTTCAGAGGAGTCAGCTGGGCAAGCTGTATGAAGTACGACAAGAACGACACCGTGAGTGGTTTTATATTAGTTCCATCTTTTATGTCATACTTATACAGAACCAGAATAGTGGCTATTTTCTAGGGGTGTAATGATATAGTAACTGAATCGAAAAATGTATTTTAATTTGCAATGATCTACTATGTCGTTTGCAAAAGCAAAATATCGTACCGTTTCGGCTTTGTAACGTATCAGTATCATTTTAAAATGCGGTAATCGCTATCGAATCGTTTTGCAATGCAAATAATTGATTGTATGGAAACTAAGTATTTGTGCCTTGAATTTGCCAATTTTAAGAGGGAAACTGAAAAAGAGGGGTCTAATTACCTTTCCATTCCATATAGCTACTCTTGGTCTATCGATAAATGTGTGTAATCTATGTGTTCATGTCGAGGTGGGTTTGTCCATATGTGTTGAAAAATATAATGTCCATGTATTTGCAGTACTTGCCGCACAACTTACCAAGCCGTGCTACTCATTCGCTGAGTTGGCGGTATCCGGAATCGACCCATGACCTTGTGGTCCAAAGGCGAGAGCTCTACCGACTGAGCTAACCGGGCACAAAAAAATGCCTAAATTGTAAATTGTATACATCACCTCCTGTCTGTGTACCGTTGTGTCTTAGCCTTGTTAATAAACCAGACTGCACAACCCCACCCCCTGTTGGTAATGGTGGTGTTGTGTAGTCTGGCCCTTCACATTAAATAAGCTTTTTCCACCAGCCCTCAGAAAGGGCGAGCCAATCATGGCTGTAGGCTTGGGGCACGTGGTGGGTGGTGGCCTGGTTCAAAACCATTCAGCCAATCAGGCGAGTCTGTGTGTATTCAAACACATTTCCCCCTCCACTCTTATTACAAACATCAAACAGATTGTAGTCTTTGATGCTTTCAGTGACTAACGAGCTATTGACACTTGAATGGCTCAATCAATTACAGCAGCTCACAAGCCCTTTGAAGTTCAGAGGGAGCAATTAAGAGCAAGTCAACTTAACATTTTTTTAAACCACCCCTTGGAAATGAAAATTCTGCTCCCGAGTCCAGACTAATATCCGACACGCAGTGAGGAATTAGTATGAGCAACGCTAGGCTAGTTGTGTCTGTCCTCCTGTCTGTGTCTCCATCTGTCTGTCTGTGTGTCCTCCCAGACATGGTTCCACCTGGTGAACAGGAAGACAGGGAAGACTGTCTCCACCCGTTACCATGGCGACGCCCTGATGGTGTTCCACCACCTCAACGCCTACGAGGACGGCGACCATGTTGTTTTTGACATGATCACGTACAAGGACAGCAACGTGTTCGACATGTTTTACTTAGAGGTTAGTAGGGTTATCCTAACTACGGTATAACTATAACCAACCTGTATGACATGTTTTACTTAGAGGTTAGTATAGTTAACCTAACTACGGTATAACTATAACCAACCTGTATGATGCCTGGCACCTCCATACCTCCAAAACCTGATCAACCCCTACCACATCAGCCAACACAGGGATGCTGACAGAACCCTCGCTAAAAACCCCAGGACAAAAATCCACTCGTCCTATAGACAATTCGCCCTCCTGTCCCCCAAACTGTGGAATAAACTCCCTGTAGCACAGACTCGCTCCCTAGCTTCCGCCATGGCCTGAAGACTCACCTCTTCAGACTCAACCTAGGCCCATAGCACTTGTTGTAGCACTTATGTATGGTCATTGGGGGAAGGGCCCAATGACCATACATAAAAGCTAGATAGCAATTTTTATTTTTTGTTTTTTATGTAAAGCTTTTTCATTGATTGGGAGCTTGGTCTACCTACTACAGTTAGATTTTTTCACTGATGTATTAGCTTGCTTATTGTTTTGATTATTATAAGCCGCTCTGGATTAAGAGTGTCTGCTAAATGTCTAAATTGTAAATTATATATGTTTTACATAAAGTTTAGTATAGATTACCTATAACTAATTATAATCAACCTGTACGATATGTTCTACTGTATATGGAGGCTAGTATATGAGAGACAGTTTTCACTTAAAGGGATGGTTCACTTTCAAAAACACCTTTGGTTTATCGTCTACTCTTTTGGGAACACCCCAGACACTTTTTATGTTTCTTGATTCAGTATTTAGATATTTGATATTCATTTTATCAGACACCAATAATAAATGATTTAAATAAAAAAATCTAATAATGTGGTTCCCCATGGTTTCGAGTTGTAGTTATGAGGTCAGTTTTAGCTTATTGTAACAACTATAGTAACTGATAATAACTACTATAACTGATACTAAATAAATACTATCATAACTGTGTTGTGTGTTGTATACGCTGTATAGAACGTAAGGCGGAACACAGACGACATCATCGAGAGCAAGACATTCTCTCCTCCCACCTGTCAGAGATTTGTCCTGCCGCTCAATGTAGACCAGGTGACATGCACGCACGCACGCACGCACACGCACACGCACACGCACACGCACACGCACACACACACACACACACACACACACACACACACACACACACACACACACCTCTCAATGTAGACCAGGTGACATGCATGCACACATGCACGCACACCTGCACACACCCACACGCATGCATGCATGCACACCCACACACAGGCACGCACCCTCACATGACACAGAGCGTATAATGGACATGCATTGAGAACCAACAACAGTGTAAAGTCAATGTAGATACCTTACATTTCTTACGGTTTCTCTTTATGGACTTTCCTCCTTGCTCTCCCTCACACAAGGCCAGGACTGCTGGCCCAGCAGATCTACAAGCTCAAAAAACATGTCAAGATGTGAGTGTGACATGATTTAAGCTTGTAGATCTGACAATATTTTGTGCTTATACAAAAAAAAAGAAATCAAGTAACATATTGAGGTTTCCTCATTATCATTGTGACACACAGTTTGGAGTCGCTGAATGTTTTTATTGTTGTTGTTGTTAATGTCATTGTCCTTGTGTTTTCAGGACAGTCCTCAGGGCACCAACCTGGTGACGTTGACAGACACCACAGCCCAGGCTGTCCTACAGAAGGATGGATCTGTGTACTGTAGTCCTGATGACATCTTCACAGGTCGATTATCCGAATAAACTACCGTATGTCTGTCTGTCCGATGTCTGTCTGATATACAAGCATGTCCTACATTTGGAGTTAATACCGCCGCCTGTATACTAGGACTTTAACGACTTGTGATTTTTGCAAGTCGACTCGACTCAGTAAAACGTTGAGTTGAAGTCGACTTTATCGTTTGATGACGTCATCACATCACACACGACCTCCCAATTATTTTGGGGGGTGATTAATTTGATGTGAAACATTGTTTTGTTTTTTCACTCAACAGTAAACAAACCAACATAATGTTTAAGTGTATAGAGGGTATCTTCACATTTCTAAAGTGACAATTTAAGTATGTTCTTCAACATTACTTCTGAGACTCCTACATTCAATCCCTCATATACTGTCTGTGCACACCTCATAACACAAACTCTGAACATAATTTGGAGCGCATAGGTTCGAACAGGCAAGGACTAGTATTATTATTAGAATAATATCTACGGTAGTCCTGATGACATATTTACAGGTTAATATTAAAATATATTATACTACAGGAAGTTTGTTTTAAGGGTAACTGTTCGCTAGTTATAATATTACACTCTGCTGCTTACGTAACTCACCTGTCGCCTCGTTCCTGCAGCAACACTGTCGTGCTGATAACCACGATAATAAACACCCTCTTGTGTAATATAATATTATCTTGCTTAAATATAATATCTGTACACCTGATGACATATTTAGAGGTCACATGCACATCTCTATCAATAAATGCATAATCTATATCATAACATAATGTGTTGTGTTGTATTAATTATGATCATATGCTGTGTTTTTGGATCAGGGTTGGAGCTGCCTGGCATCAACTATAAGTTCAATGGTAAAAAGTATCGTTATTTCTATGGATCCGGAGTGGAACGGTCTCCTCACCCTAACAAGGTAACAATACATTATTAGGTCCCATCCTCTTTTACAGTACACTTTAAGACATAATAAGACATAATAAGACAGAATAAAGCCATAATAAGAAATAATGTGTTGGTAATTAGAGATAATATATTTTATTAGACAGAAACAAATACAGAATAGTAGAAAGAGCGAATACATTCTCTGGCACCGTCACCTGCCGTGGAACTGCAGCGGCAGACACTGCCGCACGACCGCTAGTTCGACCAGCAGTCGCACTGCATCGCCGGCGATAGGACCAGCAGTCCCGCCAGTAGGACCGGCGGCCACCGCACGGACTGGCAGGTCCCGTAGCGGTAAACTGCCCGTCCGTGCGGTGGTGGCTGAGACAGAATAGCAGAAAGCGAATACATTATCTGGCACCGGCATCGCTGGTAACTGCCGCGGCAGCCACCACCGCACGGACAGGCAGTTTACCGCTACGGGACCTGCCGGTCCGTGCGGCGGCCTCCGGTCCTACTGGCAGGACTGCTGGTCCTATCGCCGGCGATGCAGTGCGACTGCTGGTCGAACTAGCGGTCGTGTGGCAGTGTCTGCCGCTGCAGTTCCGCGGCAGGTGACGGTGCCAGAGAATGTATAAGCTCTTTCTACTATTCTGTCTTTGTTTCTGTCTAATAAAATATATTAGCTCTAATTAGCTCTAATTAAAAACACATTATTTCTTATTATGGCTTTATTCTGTCTTATTATGTCTTAAAGTGTACTGTAAAAGAGGATGGGACCCATTATTATGAAGTGTGACAACACCACAGTCACTAATAATTAATAATGAACACACAATGCAAGCTTAGGAGTCTGACACATGTGCCCTCTTATAACATTGCAGATATCATTGCTGTCAGGTAGAAACCCTCCAGTCCAAAACGGTTCCTTTTTTATAATAAAAAAAGAGGAAAAGATTTAAAGTAGTGAAAATAGCAGATGAACAAGCCCACAACGCCTTGAATAGCGTGACCTGGTGAGCTTGTAGATCGGCTAGCAGCACTCTTGTATGATGAAGTAGTGCAGTGGTTCTCAACCTTTTCAGGCCGCGAACCCCAAAATAATCATATTTTAACTGGGGACCCCCCCCCCCCCCCCCCACCCTGACAAGGACTAAGAGTTGAGGCATCACATTTTGTATAACACGGTTCTATTGTGAAAATAGCAGATCTACATGCTCACAACGCCTCGCAACGTGAGACATTGTGAGCATATAGATCTGCTATTTCACAATTTCTGCGTCTAATATTTGACAATTTGGCCAATGTTTAATTTGTCATTTTAGAGGTATTAAAAAGTCCTTAAATTGTCACTTTAGAAATGTGCAGATCTATCTATCTATCACGTTGTGTTATTTCTTATTTTACAGATAGATAATAGTGCATGTTGTGTTGTTTTACAGATAGCTAAGGTTGACATACTAAAAAGGGAACACAAGGAGTGGACTGCAGAGAACTGTTTACCGTCAGAACCCGTGTTCGTCGCCTCGCCGGGAGCCGTGGAGGAAGACGATGGTGAGGAAGAGTTGAGGGGTCAATAGAGCAGATAAGAACCAGTACGCGCCCGAAGTAGAGTTCTCAAATTCTGCCCAAACCCGACCCTACCCGACATTTTGGGGCCGGGGTAGGGCCAAAATGTATGCTAATTAGTAAGGCTGGGCCAGGCCTCAGGCTCAATGAAAGAAATATAATAATTGTATTACTTTTAGAGTTCAAATTCTTCCAGAACCCGACCCTACCTGACGCGACCTGAAGTTTTTGGGCTGGGTAGGGCCTAAAATGTATGCTAATTAGTCTAGCACGCAGGTCGCCACCAAATGAACCCCACTGCTCATAAGACAAACAAATCATACTACATGACGTGTATTTCAGACAACTTTTTTAAATTTATTTGTATACATTTTTTATTGTATTACACACACACACACACACACACACACACACACACACACACACACACACACACACACACACACACACACACACACACACACACACGGTATATACTGTATATATGGGAAAAGAAAACACAGCCAGCACACATATTAGGAGGGCATCAGGAGTCACCAGAAAAAAAGGCTGTTTTGATGAATCTATCATGGTTAAAATGGAGTTTGAAGTTACAATGGGTTTTTATATAAAGGGGGACATATAGAGTCTGCACACTGGTTAAGCTCCATAAGTCTATTGCTGGTCAACGTTTTGATCTTAATAGATCTTCATCAGGACATCCTGATCCAGATGTCCTGATGAAGATCTATTAAGATCGAAACGTTGACCAGCAATAAACTTATGGAGCTTAAAGTGATAGTTCACCTATTTTTTACATGAAGCTGTGTGGAATACTTGCCATTAAAATAGTGGTTACAAATGCATTAATCCATTACCAGAGTCCCGTGGTCAGAGTTCTGGTCAGTTTTAGATGAATATAAAGTAGTTCCGGTGATTTGGCAGGGGCTCATGGCCCAATCATTAAAAATAGATGAATCCACAAAACTAGCTTCATTTGTATTGTTGACCTATTTCTACCAAATAGACCAACTTTCGTTCAACTTTGACCCCTCTGTCAAATGGTACTTTTGTGTCCAGTATCACTACGCCGCTGCAACATATTTCCCCAAAATAAAGGGGCTTTGCAGGCAGCTGATCAGAACGAAACCTCCTCTATAAGGTAGAAATAGGCCAACAATACAAATGACGCTAGTTTTGTGGATTAATCTATTTTCAATGATTGGGCCACGCCAAATGGCCCCCACCCCATTGGAACTACTTAATATTCATTAGAAACTGACCAGAACTCTGACCACGGGACTCTGGTAATCAATTAATACATTTTTAACCACTGTTTTAATGGCAAGTATTTCACACAGCTTTATGTCAAAAATAGGTGAACTATCACTTTAACCAGTGTGCAGACTCTATATGTCCTTCTTGATGATTCTGCTTGTCTAGCACCTGGGCCACGGATGTGTGTGCACTATTCTCTTCATTTGTATATAAAGGGGCCCTGCATGCATGGGTGGGGAGTGTCTGATAAAATGAATATCAAACATCTAAATATTGAAAGAAGCAAATTTAAATCTGTCCAGGGTGTTCAGAACAGCCTGATTAGACAATAAAATGACAAAGAGATTTGATAAGTGAAATATCCCTTTAATAAAATAACTTTTTCCACCTGTATGGTTGCAGGTGTGATCCTGTCCTCGGTGATCTCTCCCGACCCGAACATCTCTCCCTTCCTGCTGATCCTGAACGCCCAGACGTTCCAGGAGATCGCCCGGGCCTCCATCGACGCTACCGTCCATATGGACCTGCACGGGATGTTCATCCCCTCCTCTGTGTAATGCCTCACACCGCCAGGGGGATGCAGCAACGGACTTTATGCCAAAGATAGCATTATAATGTTCTCCTCTCATCTTCTGTGTAATACCTCATACCGCCAGGGGGAGGCACTACCGTCCACATGGACCTGCAGGGAATGGTCATCCCCTAATCTGTATATTGCCTCACAGGCAGCGACGGACTGCATACTTAAGATAACGTTATAATGTTCTCCTCCCTTCTGTGTAGACTGAATTCTGCAGATAACATTAACGTTACATTGATATGTCGTTTCGCAGGGCTGTGTGAATTATGAGCATTGCTTCCTGTTGTCAAGTCATTCTCAAAGGCTCAAAACAGTCAACAATAATGTCAAAACACAAAAAAGGTCATAATATGTGTCTGTCCACTTACTCTCCACACAGCTGATTCTAAATGATGATCAATGCTTAATATCAAGCACCGAAGTCACTTAATAATTATCATGTAATCCCCACGCAGAGATCCAGTTGTCACAGCAAGAGCAGCCAATTAGAATGAAACATAGGACAGGAGTTAGTTAGACTAATTGCTTAGAGCAAGTGTCAAGAGCCATTGATCATTAATTTGAATGAGCTGTACATGTTTGGAGGGGGAACTTTTAAGTAGGAAAAACGAATATGATATGACCCTTTTGAAATTCTGTCAGGTTGTGTTCCCACATTACCGTTGACTGACACGGATCACTCAAATGGACTCACAGACTGACAACAAGAAGGAAATTATGTCATAATTCACCCAAGGCCTCGTGGCACATTGCATACTCGATGACACTGCATGTTAGAGGTAGCCTACTAAGACTCGCCTAAGGGGCGAAAAGCGACCTCACCCTAAAGGACAGGGGCGTAAATAGCTTGACGCAGACAACACTATTGCGTGGTGGCCGAGAGTTGTTTGAGGCCCAGTAGCCGAGTCAGGCCGACCTGTGCTGTCGGTAAAATCTAATAATGTATACAGACAGAGCTGCTGTTCATTCCAGAGTATGCTGCTTCCATTTCCTGGAACAGGCTGCGATTTGAAAATAAAACTTGTGTTGAATGATCACATTACAAATATCCAATACAATTACTCTTGTAAATGCCCACTGGTATGACAGGAAGCTCTATTGGGCCCCTTAGTGCTGCTGACGGAACACAGGCTGAAGATGGCTTGATTACATCCACAGTAATGATATTCAAGTTACAAAGACTTGCTACCTATCATATTAACTATTTGTTGTTAGATTGTTCCTGATTAATATGCAAAAGTCACGATAGAGTAAGTTAATATGATATGGCAGAGAAAGCACTATCTGCACAGATACTGTAGCAAGTCTTTGTTCAGAGTAACATTGAAACCTAACTGCCATGAATATTGTGGATGTACCCTTCTATTTAATGTTGATGTTGTCATCTGCCCATTTGTCAATTTGGTCATGAGAAATTGCTTGAACAGAACTCAAATTTTGGGACCATCGCTCCATTGTTTACAATGGTTTGTAATGCAGGCTGCCACCCCACGTGGTCATGTGATCCAAGATGGCCGCGATGTGAATAAGGTCTATGGAATATAAAGTTTCAACACAAGACTTCGGGGCAACAATATTTGCCATGCTCTCTGAAACTAAGCCAATGCAGACATATGGAACAAAACGTGCTCCTCCTAAGCCTTCTTTAGCAGGTGAGTTAAGTATCGTAATTAATATAAATAATGCTGGTTTGGTTTTGCAGTGATGCATCACTGTCAATTATACTGTGTGCTGTCATTAGTGTAGGCCTAGATATTTATAACGCTGTTTTGGAAAAACACCAAAGTGATGTGAAATATCCTACTAGACAAAGAGTCTAGAATAGAAATATCCGGAGTTACTGTGAGTTGGAATGAACTGCAATTCCTTTGTTGCCACTGAGAAGTTAAGAGAAAAGACAAGCAATTGCAGCCATGAATGAACACAGAGAGAGATGTTCTGGGATCCACAGGTTGGTTGGTTTATTGCAGAGTATGAAGCCATGGTACAGAGAGCCGACTGGCAGCCCTTCGGCCATCGCCGGAGAAGACCCCCAAGACATTATTTTGCTCAGGTTTTATATGTTTCTAAGACACCTTCTGTCTTTCTATTGGCCCAGCATCTCCAGACATGTTGATTAGATCGGCGTCTCCCTTGAGAATAGATTTAGCATAACCAAAAGGTCGTCTAAACAACAGGTTATCAACACCTCAGTGGGCCACTGGCCCCCAGCCCCAGGATTAACAAAGGGAATGTTAATGATGGCACCACCCCATGCCTGAATGGATGAGACAGGCCGGCGGCTGCCACATCACCTCCACTTTTGACTGTAGACCCCCCTTTGTTGAGCTGTAGAATTTATACAGTATAGCATACAATATCTAATTCATGGTAATATTTGGTGAATATGAGTTTCCATAGACTACCGCAGATGTTTGTAGTGTGAAGATATGTCAGAGTGTTTGTTTTGGAGCGTGTGCTGTGGAAGTTCCGCCAGTGCCAGGGTCGTGCTGGGCCCCTGATTCAGCCCGGGAAAAAGTTGGAGAGGCCCTCATTGCACGCTATATAGAGAGATCTCTCTATAGCGCTGCTGCTACTCAAATATTTGCCATTTCAGATAATGACAAGTGACAAGCCAGTGGGCCAATTACATGAGTTTATATTTCGTCGTTGTCGGGTGGAAACATTGTATGTCCAAAACCGTTTGTTTTGTATTTATCATTTAAAAAATTAATTAAACTAGTGAAAACAGCCGATCTACAAGCACACAACGCCTCGCACCACGAGGCGTTACTTGTGCCTGCAGTAAAATAATACTATCCACTGATAGTAATCAGCATCATCATCATCATCATGCCTGTTGACAGAACATGAAATGACTGGTGTCATGTTGCCATACCTTAGCTTTTGTTGAACTGACACCTCTGGGTTAGGTGAGTGCTAGGTGTGAGGTGACCCTTCCTGACCTGAACTGACCAGTTTGTTTTGGGAGCTCTGAAGCTTTTTGAAGCACCAAACAGCCACCAGATAGCAGCATTGTCCCTGAAATCCACAGTGTGTTTGTATGAGAACCGCTCCTTCAAAGAACTACATGTAATCAGTGAAACCTTATACTGACCAGGGTCCCTCAGGGCTCTGTACAGTATATACTGTACTGACCCGGGGTGGATTCAACTGAACTATACAAAAAAATAACATGTTTCTCCTTTTTGACATTACATTACTTCCTGTTCTGTGGTAGCCTATTGTCTTCATTCCTGTCTCCAAGGTAACTGGTCATGTGATCTAGTAAACAACATCTTTAGGTCCTTTTAGATCACATGACAACATTTAGTTGATACATCACAACAGTGTTGATTTCCTCGACCAAAATTGTATACCAGTCATTTCATGTTGCCCTGCACTTAAACCCTACAGTTGCCCTGTACTTAACCCTATAGTATAGTGACCGGGGTCCCTCAGGGCTCTATACCCGCTCCTCTTTTCTCCACTCTACACAAGTGGTTCTCATACATTTTCATATCAAGGACTGAAAATGTAATGAAAAAACGGAATAATAATAAGGGTAATAATCTATCTATAAATGCGAGAAGTCTCTGCGTGTGTGTGTCTGTAATCCGCGTATCTCGAGAACCGTTTCGGCTTCAGATTCGGCACGCGCGTTCCCCGCCGCGGCACGGAGTGCAGTGCCAGGCCTCGACCCGACCCGACGCACGGTTTTCCCTAACCGGCGCGAAACGTTCGGAATCTCCTTATGCGGGGCTGATTGTTGACATCAGGCTGTTCCGGCGGAAATCGGCGCAAGCGCTTACTCATTGTGACATCACTTCATAAAAGGCTCTGACATCACGTACGCCACATGAGTCAACAAAAAATGGACGCATATAGACGTGTTCTGATGTTCATATATGGGCTTAAATGGACACAGGCAAACATATGGCCTGTGTCCATTTATGACAACAGGTATAATGGGGTTTGCATTAAAGGGGGAACCGGCACTGTGTCTGCAACACAGTCGGAGGCACAGACAGATACAGAGATCTCCATAATGGGGAATAAAGGGACACAGACAAACAGATATAGAGATATCCATATATGGTCATAAAATGGATGCAGACAGACAGATACAGAGATCTCCATATATGGGCATAAAATGGACGCTTAGAGACAGATAACTCCATGTATGGGCATAAATGGACACAGGCAAACAGATGGTCAAAACGGGTCCGACAGAGATCTCCATAAATGGGCATAACATGGACGTAAACAGACAGATATCTCCATATATGGGCATAAATGGACAGATAGATATCCCCATATATGGGCATAAATGGACACACGCAAACAGATGGTCAAAACAGATCCTATGACAACAGGTATAATGGGGTTTGCATTAAAGGGCGGGGCATTCATCCCCTATTTACATTGAACAGATGGTCAAAACGGGTCCTATGACAACAGGTATTATGGGGTTTGCATTAAAGGGGGAACCAGCACTGTGTCTGCAACACAGTCGGAGGCACAGACAGATACAGAGATCTCCATAATGGGCATAAAGAGACACAGACAAACAGATACAGAGATCTCCATATATGGGCATGAAATGGATGCAGACAGACAGATACAGATATCTCCATATATGAGCATAAATGGACACAGGCAAACAGATGGTCAATACAGGTCCTACAGAGATCTCCATATATGGACATAAAATGGACGTGGACAGATAGATATCCCCATATATGGGCATAAATGGACACACGCAAACAGATGGTCAATACAGGTCCTACAGAGATCTCCATATATGGACATAAAATGGACGTGGACAGATAGATATCCCCATATGTGGGCATAAATGGACACACGCAAACAGATGGTCAAAACAGATCCTATGACAACAGGTATAATAGGGTTTGCATTAAAGGGCGGGGCATTCATCCCCTATTTACATTGTTCCCGAGTTGGCCAGGGCGCCGACTAGACGCTCGGCCGGCCGAGCTTCTAGTAATAATAATAAAAAAAAACATGACAAAATTGCATGAAATTGTCATGATTTTTCAAAAATATAAGCTCCTCAAGCGCTATGAGCCAGTAGATTTGCTATTTTATAATAGCAAGATATGGTTATAGCAAGATAAAATATGGTTAGAGTCGTTGAAATTATTGTGACGCTATATTAAGTCATTTTACTGCATGGGGACCCCCTGCCCTGGTACCCCCTCAAGGACCCCTGGGGGTCCCCGAACCAATGCTTTACACCAAATCTATTGGTGTGGTCCTCTGATATCTACCTCTGCTAGCTCATGCATTGTGATCAAGAATCAAGAATGTTTATAGTCTGTTTTCTCGAAGTAGTCCAGTGCTAGTGAGATGAGGTCTAGTATGGTGTAACATCAATATAGAACAACCAAACATAACATGACTTATGCCTCATTCACACTACAGATATATAGTTGAACGTTTTGCTTGCTTGGTCAATGTTATCTCAATGGAAACCAGCTTTAAAGCTTTCAAAGCTTTGTTCTGTGTATGTCCTGTATCTTTAAAGCTGGTTTCCATTGAGATAACATTGACCAAGCAAGCAAAACGTTCAACTATATATCTGTAGTGTGAATGCAGCATTAAAGCCTTTTTTAGTTCAACTGGATCTCTTCTCCACTAGTTCCTCCCTAAAATCTTAGTCAAGTTTTTAATTGTTGACGAAATTGTCAATACATTTAGTCTTAATTCCAATAATCATAGCTTGGTTTAAAATGTTTTTTTATTTTTTATTTATTGTTCGTCAGCGAAAAGAAAGTAGGCGACGGACAGAGTTCTCAACGGGCCTGAAAATGAAAGGCCCTAACTGGGCCCTTACTGGGCCCTTACTGGGCCCAGTTAGAGACTAATTAGCATACATTTTTGGTGGAGGAAATCAACACTGTTGTGATGTATCAACTAAATGTTGTCATGTGACCTAAAATGACCTAAAGATGTTGTTTATTAGATCACATGACCAGTTACCATGGAGACAGGAATGAATAGGCTACCACAGAACAGGAAGTAAGAATGTCGAAAAGGAGAAACATGTTATTTTTTTTTTGTATAATTCAGCTGAATCCACTTAACACGTTGACACGTTGACATCTATTTCACAATCTATATGCAGGCAATATTAACCCCGCTAGGCCCGAATTAATTTCTACTGGCCAATTTTTTTTTTGAAAAAAAATCAGATGGTGTTGTAGCAGTCCTAATCACAGGAAAATGTAATTTAAAAAAATAATAATAATGTTTTTGTAAGGTTTTATAGCCATAAATCATAAATCATAAGTATATGCTCTAATTTGCATTTTGGGGATATTTTTCACAATAATAACACATGTACATGTTCTAGACATTCTAATGATCACGAAAAAATATATTACATGTATTTTACTGATGTTTTAGTGAGGAATAGCTTCAGTTAAAAAGTGAAATGTTGTTCGTCCAGACGCTGGAATTTCAACTTCTCTGGGAGGTGTGAATGGCATTCTCTGTGGGGGGGTATTTATATGCAAATATCGTGGCCAATGGCATTGTAATACTAAACAATAGGATTTAATGGTGATGTTAAAGTGAAAAAAGAACAGGAAAACTATAACATTTTTTAAAAAATGATTTAAAAAACGTTGCCAAAAAGCAACGCTGGGCCTTGCAGGGTTAATATATCAAGATGTACTGATACAACATGTTTTACAGATAGTAGATGTTTATAATGTGGCATTTTATGTATTATCTGCTATAAATGTGTCGTGTGTGAATGTGTTGTATAGCTTAGCAGGCCAGCAGGTGGTGTTTTTGAGTAAGATAAGCCAACTGCAAGGACATGCACACTGTCTGTTTCTGTATACAAAGGGATTTTAACATGGCTCTGTTAAAGTTTAAATCTTGTTTAAACGACTAAGTAAGTACATAGCAACACATAATGGCATTTCTGTCTTCGTTGTCACATACAGAGAAGGTCAATAAACAACATACATTCATGAATAATATAACAGTCTTTGTCATATGAATCAGGAACTCCAGTCAAGATAGGGTTTAAGAGATTAAAACAGTATTTATGTCTTGTCTTGTCTTGTCTTGTCTTGTCTTGTCTTGTCTTGTCTTGTCTTATCAGTAGTTATCAAAGTGGGGTCCAGGGACCCCCAGGGGTCCTTGTGGGGGTCCCCAGCTAAATGAGTTAATATCACATAAAAATCACTTTAACCCTGTATGTTGGCTATGAAGTAAAATAAAAGATCAACAATGCATTTACATGACAATAATTATAATAATACATTTGATTTATAATGTACTTTTTTTATAAAGAACATATTCCCATCATAAAGCTTAAATGACTAAAACTAAGTGACATTTTTATTCAAAAGACTATGTCTAAAACATTGCTGTCAAAATCAACATTGGTATGATCTCTGAGTATTTGTGAGTCTTTCTGGGTGTTGGTTTAAGTTTCTTTTGGCATACACTAGCTTCTCTCTAGGACAGTGTGCAACAGTGTTGTTTAAGACGTGTCGACATGTTCAGATGGGCACACACATTTGGAAACATAACATTTCTACCACACACACACACACACACACACACACACACACACACACACACACACACACACACACACACACACACACACACACACACACACAGCCCTCAGGGTAAACTTGTCTCTTCAGTGAACAGAAAACCAGTTTGTCCACATGTGGTGCCCTGAGCTCACCTCACACCAGTGTCTGCTTACAACTTCACCACTTGATTCCTTTAGTTGAAACCACGTAATACCTTTAGTTGATTTAACTGCAATACTAGTGTGTTTAACTTACATTTATCAACTTATTTAAAACCATAAAGATTACTTACATTTTCTATATATATATTTTTTATTCTGGTGCTCCACCTGACCAGTTTTCACCCCAGACATAATACAACTTTATGAACCACAAACACCAAGATCCAACTTGAGCCTCTTTAATTTGAGCAATTTCAAAACAATTGTTACATTTGAAATGTCATTAGTATTACAAAGTTCAGATGAACATT
The DNA here is from genome assembly GCF_963921795.1 of Nannobrachium achirus. Lineage (NCBI taxonomy): Eukaryota > Metazoa > Chordata > Actinopteri > Myctophiformes > Myctophidae > Nannobrachium > Nannobrachium achirus. Next base: position 6,982,003 of record NC_137831.1, on the reverse strand, counting down.
ATTTCTACATTACATCCTCAGTATGTCAATGAATGTATTGGTTGGCACTACCTCCTGCCATTCAGCCATTGGGGCAATCAATGACATCAATGTGTGGTAGGACACTTTAATTGGCATAATGACAACATTTTAAGGGGAAAAATAATCAGCTACACTAGCCATCCATATTTGACATACTCTGAGGATATGATGTGTCAGCAATGGCATGAAATATTGGAAAACACAAAGCCATGTTGGTTTCCTAATGCTGTTCCTATAATGCTGTTCCGATGCATTATTGTTGTTCCAAAGGAACAATAAGGAGCAGTACACCCAAAAATGACTTATTTTCTATCAATTGCACACCCCATGAAGGCTAGAATTCATGGAGATTATCGCATTTCTGAGCCAATCATTTGATGACCGTCAGTCACACTCAGAGTCTCCATCAGTCACCAGGCATAGGAATGCGACAGTAATTTCCATGAATTCAAGGCTTCATGGGGTTTGTAACTGAAAGTCACTTGATAGTCACTTTTTGGGTAACTAACTACTCCTTTAAGACTGTCAAAAAAAAAGCATTTTAACTAAAAGTGATGGTGTATTATTAATACAATACACTATGTATTTAATAGCGCTGTTACAAATGGGGAAACAAAAAAGGTCATGGACAGTCACAAATCTTCACACTGGAGGAAAAAGGGGAAAAAAACACTGAAGTTTCAGTGTGGATAAAACCACAGTGTGCGATACTATCCCCCCATTAAATTCACTGTGTGTGATACTATCCTCAAATTCACATGGTCTGTTACCGTCCCATTTTACCATTGATACGATATCAAAATAAATCCACACACTGTGTGCCATAACAACAAAATAATATCACAATGTGACAATACCGAAATAAATCCACACACTGTGTGATATAATACCAAAATAAATTCACACCGTGTGTGATAATACCAAAATAAAAATCCACACCGTGTGTGATACATACAATACCAAAATAAATTCACACCGTGTGTGATACAATACCAAAATAAATTCACACTGTGTGTGATACAATACCAATATAGATCCTCGAATTCCAATATAGATCCAAACTGTGTGTGTTACTGTGTATCAGATCCACAGCGTGTGCCCTTCTTAAGGCATGTAAACCTGCAAGTGTTATGGAGTACAAGATCTACCAAATAAGTCCTCTCATACCATGTTCACATTGTTCAGTTAAACTTGCATGTAATACAGCATCAATAATTACAGTTGGCTTTGAGCTTTCAAGGGCTTCCTAAAAGAGTCTATCCCAAACCATGAAATAATAATACACTGCCGTTGTGTGTGCAGTTCTCCAACAATAAAACTTAAGGGAGTCCATTTCTCAGTCCTGTCCATTGACTTGTCCTCCAAAGTCCACTTCAGCTTAAAGGTCAGGGTCAAGGCTTAAACTCTGCTTAAACCCATGAACCAATGCCGAGCATTGGCCTCCACCAATGTCCATCAGCACCTTCTGGATTATTTCAAAAGTGTACCTTAATCCTTTGGGATAATCGATGTTCAGGGCGTACAGCAGACCCATGAGCAGTGCCACAGCATTGGGAAAATCACAGACTTCTGGAAAGATGATTTTCTCCTCGATGACCACTGCGAATCCAAGAACCTCAGTGTCCTCTGTCACTTGAAGGATGCCCACGGCAATTCCTTTGGTCATCTCCGCCTCAGCATCTGTGGCCTAAAAAAGTGAACAAACAATAGAAACTTTAAGACAAGATAAAACTTGATTGATTTTAGTGCATTAAGCGTGATTATACAACAGGTAGTCGGGCTCTCAATGGAAAACAGGCTCTCCAACCGTGCATATAACGAGCACTACTGCACGGTCTCTCATCAAGTAAAGAAATCAGCTGCGTTGGTCACGAAAGACATCAAGCGCTCCTCTCTCCCCACACTATGCTAGGCAGCCTAGGCTAGCGGTTTTCATGTGACGTTCAGGGACAGAGTAGCTAAATGTGACATTAAAAAATTACAAATTCCTATCGAATATCTTAATTACAATTTTTTAGGGCAACAGTTGTATAATTGCAATATTACACTCGAGGGTGTGGGATACTCCAGTGATGCTCGGCGGAACGAGCCGTACCGCATCACTGTCGTGCAAATAATTTAGTTATCCCACACCCTCTCGTGTAATATTGCTTAAAACACACACACACACACAACTTTTAGCTTGAGACCCAAAAGAGAAATGCACCGTCTGCCTGGGACCCAAACTAGTGAAATGTTATAATCTAAAAGCTCACAACACTTCACATTGCAATGAATTGTGAGCTTTTAGATCTACTTATTTTCACTACTACTCATGATTGGTCCCAACCCACTGTTACTTAGGACACACACAGTAACATAGGATACGTATGAGTAAAGTAAGAGTAAAGGCTGATGGAAAATATAAAACATACCGTAACTTTCTTGCCAAAGTTGGATCCAGCATCTTTGAGGTAGAGGGGGAGCCCATCAACACCACAGCCCTTTCCATTGATTGGAACACTAAAAAATAGACAATACACAACCAATGGAACAGCTTTAGTCAGATTACATCAGGATAGAGTATTTAACAGCCTGTTTATAACATACTTTAATTTTGCATCAAGTTGAAGGGAGTCGATAAGGATAAATGATAATAGTGTGTGTGTGTGTGTGTGTGTGTGTGTAGCTCTATATTCCCAATATACCAATGTCATCCAATCAGTAGAGAGACAGATACAGGATAAACAAGCGAATTTCTAAGTCATCAAACAAATTTGGAAAACGATACAATTAAAGCCGGTAAAGGGGTTCTTTCTCCTGGTTGTATGAAACTACTGATCCATGTTGAAAATACATTTTTTATTTATTAAAGACCAGGAGAGACGAGGACAGGGAGAAGACTGTTACTGAACCAACACTTTATAGAAACAATTACTGTAAGAAAAACACATTATTTTACACACAAGTAATATCATTTTAGGACGATTTCAGCACTTTTCAACCTATCTTCAAATAACTAACTCACTAATGTTCATGATAAAATTGCAAAACAAATTATGTCTGTCTGTCTCATAGGAGGGCTGGGGGCAGGTCAGAAACCCATACCCCAGTGACATCATCGATGGGAAATCCAAGCTAATAGAAAATGCAGGCTTTCTATTCCTGAAAAGTTGCAATGTTAAAGTGGAAGCTATTGTTCACCTAATAATAAATCTAAATACGTTTTTTTAAGAAATCTGCCAAACAATGATGTCACTGGAGAATGGGTTTCTGAATGCCCTACAGCTCTCCTAAGAGACTTGGACCGAGTAGAAAATAATTGTGATTTTTTTTTATGAACATTAGTGAGGACCAAAAAGTGGCAAAGTCATCCTTTAACCCTTTTTGTTCTGACATAAGTTTTCTGAAAAACAATATTAGTCAAAACTGTACCTACAAAAACAAATATGTTGCTATAGTATATACTGTACATGTACTGTAATACACCAAAATGTGTTCCCTGGCCTGTTAAGCATACTTACATGACTATCCAGTGTCTTCAAAATACTTTTCAGCTCCTCCACACCAGTCTTGGCTCTGTAGATATCCAGGAACCTCGGCAGATACTTGTCCAGTCCAGCGAAGAGGGCGCCTTTCAGGTCAACAGATGTAAGGCGAGCAAACTCTGCTTCAATCTATAGGCATTAAAGAACAAAAAACAAGCAGAGGGATTGGCTGTAAATTCAATAGCACTGATATATAACTGCACTCTTCATGACAGCAGACATTAGCCATTGTTGTACAACATATTTAGCTATTCTTAAAGGCTTCCTCAACTCATTTGAAATAAATACTTTACCTGACGTTCAGAGAAGAGTGCTGGCCATCTAGCTTGGATGTCAGCCAGAGGTGGCTCGTCCTCCACAATTTCCTTCCTCCGTAAAGAGAAGGTGCTGGTCATCATCACTTGAATTTGCCTCCAATCAACCTTCCTTTTCTTCATTTCTGTGACCATCGCGACCCTTTCTTCGTCAAGAGAGCCATTTGTTTTACCTTCCGGGACGTCTGGCATGAAGTTGACTTCTGATTTTCTAGCCTTCTTAAGAGTCCTTTTACCAGATCTACTGGATGACCGTGAGTTGATCTTGAGTACTGGGCATCTAGCCACTCGTAGTTTCTGTCTGAAGTTACCCATTTTGAAACTTAAATTAAACTTCCAATCGTACCATCCAGCGTCAGACCGTGGTTTCCCCAGGCATGGATGTTTTTTGATGAGCCTCCATGCCACAATTTCATATTCCTCAAGGCTTGGGTATGGGTTGTACTCATACATCGCTTCTGCTAGTTTTTCCAAAATGTCAGATTTCAGGCATTTTGAGATCTCAAGAAAGGTTCCATCCTTCTGGAAGGCCTCATTTCCTTGCTTTAACTTTAGCTCCACATCAAAAGCAAAAGTAGGGATGTTAAATGAATGAGGCAGCTCACGACGACAAAGACTGGCAGCAGGACTGGCACTGGGACTGGCAGGGGGACTGGGGCTCCCCTCATCGGATGTGGTTAGGCTTGCACTGGGACTGGCAGTGGGACTGGGGCTCCCCTCATCGGATGTGGTTAGGCTTGCAGTGTCCAGTGTTGATGTGTCTGAATTAAGTTCAAGAGGCTGACCGTGCACCTTCAAAGTCACTCTATCTGTAGGGAGTTCTGACATGCAACTCAAGTTGCTAAGCTCATTATTTAACATTGGTTCTCGAAATTGTACCCTCAAAACTCCTTCCAATCCAAACTTTTTGAGGATCAAGCGCAGGCCTTCAACCGTGTCAGGCATGTTCTCAATGGTGACCCTCCTAATGTTCTCTTTGGTTTGGATGACACGCAGCAACATGGTGAATCTAAAAACAAAACAAACATTTTTATTATAGACATGTAATGTTAACATGTAACGCTGTTGTGAGCATGTAGATCAGCTACTTTTGTAATTTACTGTTAAGAGAGAAAACAATGTTGTACATTACGTTAATCATTTGGGGACCCCCTGGGGCCCACAAGTTGAGACAAACTGGTTTAACAGGCATTTTATATTTTCCTCAAAGCTATTTAATGAAAATGGCACCATATTTTCAGTCACCAGTTTAACAGTATAAAGGGCAATACTGTATATACTATATACTGTGCACACACTCCAGAAAAGAGTGTCAGAGCTCAGAGTCTTACAACGTAATAGTTCTCACATCACAGCACTGAATGGTAGTTTCACCCTAGAATTAAAGAATGCTTTAAAGATTGAAAAATAGCAAATATACAAGCTCACAGCGTGGCACTGAGTGCCGCGCTGCGAGCTTGTAGATCTGCTATTTTTGAAAAATCGTGAAGATGTGTACAAATCTTTCAATGTATATTTTTCAAAGCAAACTTTTCTAACTCAAATCTCTGCTTCTGGGGAGTCCCTGGAACAACATATTTTGAGATGGGGGCCAAATAAATGTAATTCCGGGGGTCCTTGACATGAAAAGGTTTGAGAACCACTGATTTAGAGGACCAAAGGATTTAGAAGCGGGGTCAAAGATCGGGTCAAAGATATTCAAAGACTTGCACACATCAGGATTTTTCAAAAATAGCAGATCTACAAGCTTGTGTTGAGAGTTAACATGGCTTCAAGTCCAAACTAGTCTCCAGGTACTCTGACAACATGCTCTGCAGCAGTATTAATGTATTGCTGATATTACAAATCTCAAGCAAAAATGAAACATCCTAATTTGGCTATGGCCTAAAATGTTCTCCACCAAGGTTATTCAAAGCCTATTTAGTGCATTTGCAACACACTTTAACTATAGCAATTACAAGTTTGAATACCACACTTTGTTATGAAATGTATATTCTAATACAAAAATATAATAGGCCTAAATGATTGTGCCTAAAACATAAGCCACTCTAAATTACAGTTACAACACCAACCATTGACAGCCCATTCAAACAGAAAAGTCCTAGATTGTACTGAACAACATTTAACAGCTGCCTCCTGATTATATGCAATGTAGACAGGTGCAGGACAATTGAGTGATTTGAGTGTAACTCATAGCATGTCTCATGGATTTTAATTACCGTAAACACTTTGCAGATAGAAAGAGGATAATTCAAGCTTTCCTTATAGCTGCAATGTTGGTGAGTTAACATTGTTTAATACAATCAGATGGGACTTTTCTGTTCGGAATGGGCTACCAATGGTTTGCAACCAAAGATTACAGTTGCTTGTAAACCAGACAGTGGGGTGTCTGATTAGAGTTGGGAACCTGTAAATGTGAGAGCAAACGTAACCAAATGGACCCCCTTACCAGTGTTGTAAAGTAACAATTTAGATATTTGTACTGTAGTTGTATTTCCCATTTCTAATTCTTCTACTCCACTATATCTCTGATCCAATTATTGTACTTTTACTCCAGTCTCCACTATAATTTATTTCCCCATTTCATAATTGGCCATTAAAAATAGCTGATCTACAAGCTCAACGCATTGTATCGTAGATCTGCTGTTTTCAAACATTTTGTACTTTAAGTACATTTTAATGCCTACACTTTACCAGGACTCTAGGAGACACTAAATATACCCAAACTACTCACTAGGTTGCTTTATAAATAATATGTATTTATCTAAAGCATTTATCCTCCATAAATAATGGTTTAAATGAATACACATTCCGGTGTTATATTTTATGAAGAGACCATTTCAAAATGAGACAGCGTCGGTCGTCGTCCTAGAAACGGCAGATGTTGGACATGGTGACAAAACGCGAGGGTGTCCGCGTCAGTGCCAATATTAAATTTTGTCAAAATACCGATCCGAATCTTGTTTAGATTAAGAAACGTAGGACACTCACGTTGTCGCGCTGTGGACCGTGGTGCTCCGTAGGCTACTTGTTGTTGTTGTTTTAAACAGGAAGACAAACCAAACCACTTCTTCCTGTCACTGTCTAACAATATACGTTTTATAAATAAAACTATTTGCCATGAGTACACGTGTCACGTAGAATACATTAATTATTCAGACCATTTAAAGCGTACAAATAAACGCATCATTAAATGAATGAATACAAATAAGAATATAAAGAGTCAAGACGGGATTCGATCTCCGCCCATTCTTGGCATAAAGCCAACGTTCTGGAGCATAGACCGCAACGCCACGATAGCCACAGCATTCCTGAATTGTGATCCCGTTACATAGTAAAGACAAACAGCTATCCAAACACACAGACGACATGGTCATTGGATTAACTTGAGACATTGACACTGATTTCCAACTCGGCTGTTTAATAGGCAACCGATTTGTCTCTCAACACCTCACTCGCCATCATTCATCAGATTAGTCTTCATGGTATACACTTAGAAATAGTAAATATGACGCATGATATAAAGTTAGTCTAGTTAGAACAACTCAAACTGGTATAAAAAATGACAAAGCCTCCCCCTGACCGTCCTTCAAAATATAGACTAAGGCCATAAGGCTACCTATCTCCCCTTTTCTTTGGAAATATCTCCTATTGTTATTTTTTCTTTTTTTTTTAGAACTGCCCCCCCCCCCCCCCCCCCCCCTTAGAACTGCCCCCCCCCCCATTTGTTACTATTCCCTATGCATATAGTAGGCTACTGTCACTGTGTTCTGTCTGTCTGTCTTTCAATGTTATATGAAAGACCTTACTAGGATCTCCTTTTAGTTGACTGTATCAGTGATGTGACTGTTATGAAACTGTACAAAAAAATGTAAGTCTGAAGTTAGCCTTTTTTGAATGATGTAATGTTTTAGCATAGTAGCCTACTGTTTGTCTGCCATTTTAATATTGTGATTTATTTTGTATTAATTGAGTAAAGGACCCCAGTGTAAGCAAGCCATTGTGCTTTCTTTGGTTTAGGGGAGGTATATGGCCTTAGTCTGTATTTTGAAGGGCGGTCAGGGGGAGGCTTTGTCATTTTTTATACCAGTTTGAGTTGCTCTAACTTGACTAACTTTATATCATGCGTCATATTTACTATTTCTAAGTAGGCTGTATATACCATGAAGACTAATCTGATGAATGATGTCGAGTGAGGTGTTGAGAGACAAATCGGTTGCCTATTAAACAGCCGAGTTGGAAATCAGTGTCAATGTCTCAAGATAACCCAGTGACCATGTCGTCTGTGTGTATTGATGGCAGTTTGTCTTCACTCTGTAACGGGATTACAAATCATACTCTCCGTGTCCATCGTGGTGCAGAGGCCCATGCTCTAGGACGGAGATTTTATGCCTAGAATGAGAGGAGATCGAATCCCGTTGACTCTTTTTATTTTTAATTTGTATTCATTCATTTAGTGATGCGTTTATTTGTACGCTTTAAATGGTCTGAATAATGAATGTATTCTACGTGACACGTTTACTCATGGCAAATAGTTTTAATTATTGATAAAACATATATTGTTAGACAGTGACAGGAAGAAGTGGTTTGTTTGTCTTACTGTTTCAAACAATAACAAAAAGCAACCTACGGAGTACGGAGCACCACGGTCCACGTACAGCGCGACAACGTGAGTCTACAAACTTAATCTAAACAAGATTCGGATCGGTATTTTGACAAAATTTGATATTGGCACTGACGCGGACAGCCTCGCGTTTTGTCACCATGTCCAACATCTGCCGTTTCTAGGACGACGACCGACGCTGTCTCATCTTAAAATGGTCTCTTCTAAAACTAGATCACCGGGGTTCGGGGTAGACCACCGCCTCTCAGTGTGTGTTCCCAAACGAACCCCTGAACGTGTATGGTAAATACAATGGTCTATGATGCGCTGATAAAGTAGACGCTCACGCTACACAAACTCAAAACCCCCGACATTTGAAGGACTTCATAAACTCCCCACGGACAGGCCGGACAGCCCCCAAAAAGAGTACATGTCCGGCCGGGGAAAAGAGGACGTATCGTGGTCACACTACCAAACTGGGCAGCTACAGCTAGCATGCATGGCTAGCATAACAGCTGGTGCCCACTGCAGTGCCCAGTTTGCCGTTCCATGTTCAATAAACGAGTAACACAGAAGATCATGTAATCAAATCTAAAACGTAAACATGTGTTAAATATTAGTTGGCAGATATCATTATAACATTTTACACTCACCTTGTTACAAAATACGATGTGTCTGTCTGTTGTTCCACACTGCATAATGCGCGCCTGCTTCAAACAGGGAACCACGTGCGTGACGTCAATGACGTAATACGCAGCGTACAACGTCATGACGTTGATACAAGGCTCTGCTGTGATGAACAGTCAGTTGTCAACTTAACTAGAGAACTTGAGTTAATGTTGTTGACATGGCACTGTGTTTTAATTAAGTAAACTTCTTGGTTGTTGAGACGTTTTCAATGAATTATTTTAAGTTAAAACGACTATTTGCACAAATCTGTGTTGAATTGAAAAGGAAAATGTAGTTATGATAACAAGCTGGCCTCATAGGGTTTTACAGTGCAGTCTCTCAATGTGGATCACCACGATGTAATATTGTTACATATTGTTATTGATTACTACTGAGATGTTAATCTTTAAACATCTACTATGTATGTTGATTTTGACACAAAATGTTGTTTTAGTTTTAGTCATAGTCTTTTGAATAAAACACTTCCTGTTCCTCTTAGCTGCTTCATTCTGAGTAGGCGCGGGCAGACATGCAGCGCCAAGCAGTGGAGCAGTCTTTTTGGCAGGTCTTTCAGTCCGAGTGTATAAAAAAAAAGCACCTCAGTTAAGGTGGAGACAACCTCCCATTGGTCCAACCAGGTTAACATTCACCAGGTTAGCATTCACCAGTGTTAGTTTTACTGAGGTGAGGGTTAAGGTTAGGTTTAGGGATAAGGTTAGGTTTAGGTGTCCCCTCATCTTTTTCTGTCATGAATCGTTGAGAGGAAACTCCTCCTCCTTTGTGATACGATCTACAACACTGTACATACCGGTACACGCACGCACACGAGCACACGCACACACACACACACACACACACACACACACACACACACACACACACACACACACACACACACACACACACGCGTGTGGAAACAGCTAGGATTGCTCAATGTGTCTGTGTGTCTTGTAACATTTAACTGATTTCATAACAGTAACATTTACTCAATATTTTTTAGTGTAAAAATGTTTCACCAATACAATTGAGTAGAACCTAGTTTTTGTTTTGAGAGTGATATGTCTTATCTATCTGTAATTCTCCAGGGACCCCCAGGGGTCCTTGTGGGGGTTCCAGGGGGTCCCCAGCTAAATGAGTTAATATCACATAAAAATCACTTTAACCACTATAATAATACATTTGATTTATAATGTACTTTTTTATAAAGAACATATTCCTATCATAAAGCTTAAATGACTAAAACTAAGTGAAATTTTTATTCAAAAGACTATGTCGAAAACTAAATAAAACATTGCTGTCAAAATAGACATTGGTATGATCTCTGGGTGTTGGTTTAAGTTTCTTTTGGCAGACACTAGCTTCCCTCCACAGTGTGCAACAGTGTTTTTGAAGACATGTCGACGTGTTCAGACGGGCACACACATTTGGAAACATAACATTTATACCAAACACACACACACACACACACACACACACACACACACACACACACACACACACACACACACACACACACACACACACACACACACACACACACACACACACACAGCCCTCAGGGTAAACGTGTCTCTTCAGTGAACAGAAAACCAGTTTATCCACATGTGGCATGTGGTGCCGAGCTCACCTAGGAACAGTGTCTGCTTACAACTTTTAACGCTTCTGTAATATTGTTATTGTCTCCACCATGGTCTTCTTCAGCCCTGACTGTTCTTGCCGTGAAGAAGACCATAATGGTCGAAACATGTTGGTTTTAAAGAAATAAACGTTGTTTTAACTTTAAGTTCTCCTCCTGACTCTGAGTGCCCTCGTCCTTTTTAACGGTGCCGGAGATTAGCTGTTCACAAACAGAAGGACAGGACACACACACACACACACACACACACACAGACGGACGGACGGACAGGGTGCAAAACATAGCCTCCCCGTGCCTTTCGGCCTGGTGGAGACAATAACAATATTACAGAAGCGTTAAAAGATGTAAGCAGACACAGGTCTGAGGTGAGCTCAGGGCACCACATGTGGACAAACTGGTTTTCTGTTCACTGAAGAGACACGTTTACCCTGAGGGCTGTGCGTGTGTGTGTGTGTGTGTGTGTGTGTGTGTGTGTGTGTGTGTGTGTGTGTGTGTGTGTGTGTGTGTGTGTATGTATGTGTGTGTGTGTGTGTGTGTGTGTGTGTGTGTGTGTGTGTGTGTGTGTGTGTGTGTGGTAGAAGTGTTGTGTTTCCAAATGTGTGTGCCTGTCTGAACACGTCGACATGTCTTAAAAACACTGTTACACACTGTCCTGGAGAGAAGGTTCAAGGTTCGTTTATTTAGTGTCCCCGGAGGGCAAATGGGTTGCAGCGGCATAGACAACAGTACATCAACAAAACAATAAAACAACAAAATTCAAAAAAACAATTCAAAACACATGTAGCTGACAGATACCTTAAAATAAAAATAAAGTGCACAATGACCATAAAGTGCATGCCTAAAGTGCCATGCGAAAAGTGCACATTGTCCTTGAAAGTGCATCTCTTATAGGAAAGACCAATAAAGTGCACATACATTATGAGGAATGGGTAGGTTATCTCCTGGACCTACCCATACCAGCGTTCAGTGAGCAGATAGACACAGGAACAAATTAATATGTGTGAGATTTGTTGTGGCATCAGCGGCTTGCAAACGCCAGATGGAAGGAGTTCATATTCTTTAAATAGTGGGTGAGCAGCATCAGAACGGATAGACAGAGCTTTGCTGAGCACCTGTCTATTGAAAATCTGTCCTAGGCTGTTTATCTGAGTGCCAGATATTTTAGAGGCAACTTTTACAATCCTCCCAAGGAAATTATTGTCTCTGACACAAAGATTACCGTACCAACAAATAATTGAAAAGGAAATGACAGACTCGATATAGGCACCGTAAAACAGTTTCATCAGAGTCTTGTTTCCTCAAGCAGTATAGGCGTTGCTGACCTTTTTTATACATCATATCAGTGTTAAGGTCAAGTGTATGCCAAAAGAAACTTAAACCAACACCCAGAAAGACTCACACATACTCAAAGATCCCCTCGTCCTTTTTAACAGTGTTTTCCCACTGATCCTGGTAGCACCTCTCACTTTTTAAGACGTTTTTTTATCTCCATTGAGCACCCGGTTGTTCTCTGTTTTTGCCTAATCTCCGGCACCGTTGGAACAGTGGCAGCGAAACACGCACACTCCCTGTCTTTTTCACATGGGCCTGTTATAGCGCCACCAGGAGGCGGATTTGTGCAAAGCAAATTGTTGGACAATACTCCTACAAAAATCTTGCAAATCGTTTCTCATATCTCAGATTAAAAAAAAGATTAAAATGAACGAGTATTTCAGATTTTTCACATTCCTTCCTGATTGGCTAAGATTGGCTTCCTATTTTCAGGATTGGTCCGTTTTGAACAAAATGCCTCAAATCATGAACACTGCATGCAATGTTGGTGAAATTGTGTACGCACAA
>NC_137831.1:6854394-6966894 GCF_963921795.1 Nannobrachium achirus | reverse complement strand
CAACGTTCTCAAATGGCACATCTGTATGGGAGTCTGTAACTTTTCATTTGATCCTACTCCTCCACTGTCCACTGAACAGAGTTGAGCTCATAGTTACAATACATACAAACAGAGGAAGAACTGATGCAGGGGTACCCAGCTAAGATGAGTGACACACACACACACACACACACACACACACACACACACACACGCACGCACACACGCACGCGCACACACACACACACACACACACACACACACACACACAGACAGACACACACACACACACACACACACAAACACACCACCAGGGGGGCGTTTTTTGCAAAATTAACTTTTGCCAGTACTCCTACAGATTTTGTCCAAAAATCACGCAAATCAGTAGACAGTCATGTGATCGACATGGATCTGTCCGATTTTCCATATTCCATTCTGATTGGCTAAAACTGGCTTCCAAAGTTTGCAGGATTGGTTTGTTTTTAATAAAATGCCTGAAATCATGAACGCAGTGTGCGATTTTGGTGAAATTGTGCATGCACAAATAAATGACACTTATTTTTTTTTTTAAATCAGCCTCATGGTTGCGCCATAACAAGCGATTCGTGTTTTTACCTATAACTCCACTGATCAGTGTACAACTTTGTATGTGCACTCCCTAGAGGCCAAGGAAAAACCTTTGCCCTGCATTTTTCATATCTGCCTTTTATAGCGCAACCAGGAGGCCGACTTATGTAAAACACATTTTTTTCCTATTATTCCTTTAGATTTTATCCAACAATCATGCAAATCAGTACATGCATGGTATCTCTATAGTCATGTGATCAAGACGGATCTGTCCGATATTTCATATTCCAACCTAATTGGCCATTTTGAACAAAATAACTTAAATCATGTTTGCAGATTACAGAGAAATTCTGCACGCACATTCCCATTAGGTCAAGGAACAACTGCCACTCTTTTCACATTGGCCTGTTATAGCGCCACCAGCAGGTCGACTTTTGCCAAACTAATTTTTGGAACAAAACGCCTCATATCATGCATGCAGCGTCACATTGCCGTTTAAAGGCCAAGGAAGACATGGCATCCTTTTCACATTTAGCGCCACCAGGACCTAAATGACCTGGTGGAGACCTGTGCTCGGAAGAGCACTGCTTCTAGTTTGATTTGATCTCACATTCTTCTTTGTTTTACTTGTAAAGTAAAGGGTTAAACAACTCCTCTGGCGTGCATATGGCATGTAGACTTTGGAATGCCCCCTCCCCCACCACACACACACACACACACACACACACACACACACACACACACACACACACACACACACACACACACACACACACACACACACACACACACCCCACCCCCTCTATTGTAGGAAATTTACAGCACAGGAAGTCCTCAGATGAACTCCGCTACACGATGCAGACAGTGCAGTGAATGATGAAAGTGAACAACGTCTCTTTCAACTTCTGCTCCACGAAGGTAAAATCTATCTATCGACTAAATAATCTTTCTCTTTCTTTTATTGTATAATAGTTAGGCTACAGAACAGACAGATGAATAGGTTTAATAGTGAACACACCAAATTCATGCAAGTACATTCTAGAAAGTTACAGACAACGCCCAGAGAATAAACCAGTAGCCTATTGTTATAACGTCTTTTCTTTCAGCTTCTTCTGCTCTATATGAAGATAATGTCTCTGATAGAATATTACACATGTAAATGTTTGATGAGTAGTTTTACGTGTCTGTGAGTCTGAAGGGGACTCTGGGTCTGATACAGATGTGCCATTTCAAAACTTCACACGCCCTGCCATTGGCAAGACAGTAGATTTTCAGGGGATTTGCAGAACATTGAGCTTGTAGATCAGCTATTTTTGCTATTTGTATGACCTGACCTCTGACTTCGAAGTTGAAATCTACCTATGCAGGTGGATTCTGCTTTTCAATGAGAATCGAGTGGTTTCTTTCCATCTGCGAGTTTCTGTAAATATACGCTCCATTCTCCATACAAATTAGAAAGGCAAAACTGGGAAAGAAACTTGTGGAAAAAATAATTTGCAGGACATTTCAGGAAAAGGGCAGTGAATACCGAAGAGTGAAACGGCACATCTTCATAATCATTTAAATGAATGTTCGGCTGCTTATGAAATGGGTGTATTAAGTGGCCAGCAGTGCTGTGCTCCGCCAACAGTCTACTGTACATAGTCCTACATTACAGCCTACAGTAGGCTCTGTTCCAAGAAGGTCAAATGTTTTCACTTAATCTAGATGTGAAAGAAATCATCAGGATCATAGCAGGACATATTACACATGTATGAGTTGTTTTTACAATGTATACAATAGCATTATGAAAGTATGAAATACATACTAAGGTTATTATTTAAAAAGCCATATTTATTAAGCCTCTTTATTTTATTTTTATTTTATGTATTGCTATTGTGTTAAGTAGGTGGTGGGTTTTTGCATGTAAATTTACAGAAAAAAAAGAAAAGAAAATAATTGCAACTATGGACATAAAATGTGAAATATGAAATGTAAAATTGAAATCTTTGCAATAAAAAGTATAAAAAAAAGCCATATGATATCCAGCACTTACAAACAAGATGAAAAGCTTCAATAGAATTTAGAGTTTATTTGATAGTATTGTTTCCCGTAAGTCACATGATTTACTGTCAGTCAGTAGCTGCCATTTGCTTTCAGACGCAGGCCTACAGTATGTCAGACATTTTGTCTGAAGCTGGAACTCTTATTGCGTCACAGCAGTGCAACCTGCAATTTGTTGTCTGTAGATTAAGCGCTACAAAACCTGACCTGACAGGCTGTTTTTTTTAATTATTATTAGAGGAGGATGATTGTGATTGGTGAGGCTTATGGATAAACAGATATAATTCACAGAGAGAGTTGTGATAAAATAAAGAATGGTTGATCTGAGTTTGAAAGATAAAAGTAACGATACTTTACTCCATACTTGAAGAGAACAAAACACCCTCTCCCCCATGACGTAAAACACACCAACTTCACACAACCTCCTTAGAACCACAATGCATGTTTCAACAGTATGGAGAATGGATCGCACACAGTGGCAAGAGTTACTTTCTCTTTGTTTTTTATTACAACATATCAGGATGAGAAACAAACGTTTCGGCTATCCAGCCTTCTTCAGTGTAGCTGGGTAGCCGAAACGTTTGTTTATCATCCTGATATGTTGTAATAAAACAAAGAAAATATAACTCTTGCCACTGTGTGCAATCGATTCTCCTATAAACACTTGATGATCTAAAAGGACACCGCACCAGTCAAGTCAGAGCTGGTGGTAACAAAAAGGTCTATTCATGTTTCAACTGTAAACGCACCCTGTTTCATATGTGGTTCATGTACACCACCTATTGGCCAAATTGTAAAACTACACCATCTTGGTCTTCTCTGCTGTAGAGTTTTAAACTGTTTAATTCTGTCAGAACTGAACTCAGAACTCAGGTTTGATCCCATTGACTTTTAAACACTGTTAATATGGACTGACATTATACAGAATATTAAGCTCTAACTTAAATTCACTATGAAGTTTCAGTCCTTTTGACATCATTCTATTTCATACAATAAAATCTGTGATGAATAAAGTCATCTGCCATTAGTGAGCACAGTTGATAAACTAACTTGCATTAATAAGGGATTGTACTGTACAGTATTCACTTACAGTCAGTGTGTGTGACTTGGATCCACAAAATTAAAGCATATTAACCTACAAAAAAGTTTTTTTTTTTTTTTTTAAAGGTCTCTGCTCTACCATGAGTGAGTGTGTGGAGAGAGAGGAGGGGGGCGTGTCCTCTAAAAGCAGCCTGTCTGGACAACATGAGAGGTAAATACACATCTATGACATCATCATCATCATCATCATCATCATCATCATCATCATGTGTCTCTGTTGTGTTAAAGGTCAGTCCACCAGGACAGAGCAGCCTCTCCTGTATCCAGCTGTGTCTCCATGAAGAGTGACCTGTCCACGGATCTACCTATTACCTTCAAAGATGGACACCACTCTACTGAACAGAGGTTTGACTTTATAAACAAATGATTGACCAATGCTTGGTCACCAACGATGACCAAGTATTCATTAAACATAAAAAAAGACAGACTTACCGAGGTCATGTCATTTAAAACTAGTGTTTCAACACATAACCCCGATGCTAAAGCTAGTGTACATGACAGAAAAACTGTTGCTCAGATGCTGATTGTGTAAGCTACGGTTTAGGAGTTATAGGCCAAAACATGATCTGAGAAGATTGGTCAGAGGTTCTTCCTTAGCTTCGCTTCCTGGAAGTGTGTGTGTGCAAATTTCACTCCTATATCAGTCCAATTGTGCCAAAGATAAGCTGTTCTCAAATGCACGCACACACACGCAAACACACACACACACACACACACACACACACACACACACACACACACACACACACACACACACACACACACACACACACACACACACACACACACACACACACACACACACACACAGAGTCAATAACCAACACCAGGAGCAAATAAATATGATATTAAAATGATCATGGACAAATGGAGCCGGACCTAAATGGCCCCGCCCCGTCTTTTATTTGGAATTTGAGAACCGTTATCCAAGGAGGCCCGAGATGTGATGAATCCGAACCAAACCGAGCAATGTTATCTCCATAGACACATACAAAATTATAACCACACCTGGGGGTCTATTAGAGCAATGTTATCTCCATAGACACATACAAAATTATAACCACACCTGGGGGTCTATTAGAGCAATGTTATCTCCATAGACACATACAAAATTATAACCACACCTTAGGGTCTATTAGAGCAATGTTATCTCCATAGACACATACAAAATTATAACCACACCTGAGGGTCTATTCAACCCTTTGGAGACAGAAACCAAACCTAAGTGAGGTGCATCTGAGAAAGTGTCATCACTAGTTAATATGACTTTTAAATCATCCATCAGGTTTGATCAGCAGAGAATTTTAATTTCTGTTGATAGTCATAATCATACTGGAACCAGTGGTATGAAGTAGACTTTATTGTGTCTACCGCTGTGTGTGTGAGAGAGAGATAGAGGTTTTATATGCCTCTATATTATTCAAACATCTGGAGAGAGAAAGAAACACTACTGTACCAAACCAGACCTGAAACCATCCTACTGTAAGAGAGGAACCTTGGAGAATAATATTGAAGAGATCATTAAAATGATTACGATTTTAAAATGATCATTTATTTCCATCAGGGTTCATCAGCAGAGAGCAGCTTCTCCTGCACCCAGCTGTGTCTCCATGAAGAGTGACTGGTCCATGGGTCGACCTATTAACTTCAAAGATGGACACCAGTCTACTGCACAGAGGTTTGAATGTATTACTGTTGGTTTTATATTGGGAACAGTGGTATGAGGTAGCATATAAGAGCTGCATGTTCTAAATGGTAAAAGGTGCATTTATAAACCTTGGCAATTTATAACAATGTTCATCACATTCAGTCACACACACACACACGAAGTGCACTTCGTATATAGTATCGACATGGTAGTAATATGCTTACAGTATGCTGTATTAATGTCATTACCTTTGATAGACACAGCTACTGTACTGTAATATAGTTGTAGTACACTAAGTGTTGAGGCATTACATTTTTTTATAACACGGTTCCAATGTGAAAATAAAATATCTACCTGCTCACAACGCCTTGTGTTGCGAGCCTGTAATATTTGACAATTTGGTCAAATAATTTGTCATTTTAGAGGTATTAAAAAGTCCTTAAGACTTAAGAAATGTGCAAATACCCTATTAACTTCAAAGATGGACACCAGTCTACTGAACAGAGGTTTGAATTCATTCCTTTTTGTGATCATAATTATACTGGAACCAGTGGTATGAAGTAGACTCTCCTCTGTCCACCCCTGTGTGTGTGTGTGTGTGTGTGTGTGTGTGTGTGTGTGTGTGTGTGTGTGTGTGTGTGTGTGTGTGTGTGTGTGTGTGTGTGTGTGTGTGTGTGTGTGCGCGTGCGCGTGCCTCTAGAGGAATATAAAACCTCTATCACACACACGCACACACACACACACACACACACACACACACACACACACACACACACACACACACACATGCTCAGACTCCACACCTGAGTCGCACATGGGTTTGAATAGGAAATGTACAGTTTCATGACAGCACAGTTCAATGGTACAAGGTCAACTAAAAGGAGATCCTAGTAAGCTCTCCAGTTTATTTACACAGGAAACCTTTTAAACGGAATCCAGAGTATAGGTCTTCACGCGTCCAATTTTAACTACCCGAACACAAATGGCCCCGGGGAAAATGGAGCCGGACCTAAATGGCCCCGTCATTTATTTGGAATTTGAGAACCGTTACCCGAGGAGGCCTGATATGTGATGAATCCGAACCAAACCGAGCAATGTTATCTCCATAGACACATACAAAATTATAACCACTCCTGGGGGTCTATTAGAGCAATGTTATTTCCATAGACACATACAAAATTATAACCACACCTGGGGGTCTATTAGAGCAATGTTATCTCCATAGACACATACAAAATTATAACCACACCTGGGGGTCTATTAGAGCAATGTTATTTCCATTGACACCTACAAAATTATAACCACTCCTGGGGGTCTATTAGAGCAATGTTATTTCCATAGACACATACAAAATTATAACCACACTTGAGGGTCTATTAGAGCAATGTTATCTCCATAGACACATACAAAATTATAACCACACCTGAGGGTCTATTAGAGCAATGTTATCTCCATAGACACATACAAAATTATAACCACCCCTGGGGGTCTATTAGAGCAATGTTATCTCCATAGACACATACAAAATTATAACCACCCCTGGGGGTCTATTCAACCCTTTTGAGACAGAAACCAAACCTAAGTGAGGTGCATCTGAGAAAGTGTCATCACTAGTTAATATGACTTTTAAATCATCCATCAGGTTTGATCAGCAGAGAGCAGCTTCTCCTGTTCCCAGCTGTGTCTCCATGAACAGTGACTGGTCCATGGGTCGACCTATTAACTTCAAAGATGGACACCAGTCTACTGAACAAAGGTTTGAATTTAATTTCTGTTGATAGTCATAATCATACTGGAACCAGTGGTATGAAGTAGACTTTATTGTGTCTACCTCTGTGTGGGAGAGAGAGAGAGATAGAGGTTTTATATGCCTCTATATTATTCAAACATCTGGAGAGAGAAAGAAACACTACTGTACCAAACCAGACCTGAAACCATCCTACTGTAAGAGAGGAACCTTGGAGAAAAATATTGAAGAGATCATTAAAATGATTACGATTTTAAAATGATAATTTATTTCCATCAGGGTTCATCAGCAGAGAGCAGCTTCTCCTGCACCCAGCTGTGTCTCCATGAAGAGTGACTGGTCCATGGGTCGACCTATTAACTTCAAAGATGGACACCAGTCTACTGCACAGAGGTTTGAATGTATTACTGTTGGTTTTATATTGGGAACAGTGGTATGAGGTAGCATATAAGAGCTGCATGTTCTAAATGGTAAAAGGTGCATTTATAAACCTTGGCAATTTATAACAATGTTCATCACATTCAGTCACACACACACACGAAGTGCACTTCGTATATAGCATCTACATGGTAGTAATATGCTTACAGTATGCTGTATTAATGCCATTACCTTTGATAGACACAGCTACTGTACTGTAATATAGTTGTAGTACACTAAGTGTTGAGGCATTACATTTTTTTATAACACGGTTCTAATGTGAAAATAAAATATCTACCTGCTCACAACGCCTCGTGTTGCGAGCCTGTAATATTTGACAATTTGGTCAAATAATTTGTCATTTTAGAGGTATTAAAAAGTCCTTAAATTATCACTTAAGAAATGTGCAAATACCCTATTAACTTCAAAGATGGACACCAGTCTACTGAACAGAGGTTTGAATTCATTCCTTTTTGTGATCATAATTATACTGGAACCAGTGTTATGAAGTAGACTCTACTCTGTCCACCACTGTGTTTGTTTGTGTGTGTGTGTGTGTGTGTGTGTGTGTGTGTGTGTGTGTGTGTGTGTGTGTGTGTGTGTGTGTGTGTGTGTGTGTGTGTGTGTGTGTGTGTGTGTGTGTGTGTGTGCGTGCCTCTAGAGGAATATAAAACCTCTATCACACACACACACACACACACACACACACACACACACACACACACACACACACACACACACACACACACACACACACACACACACACACACACACACATGCTCAGACTCCACACCTGAGTCGCACATGGGTTTGAATAGGAAGTGTACAGTTTCATGACAGCACAGTTCAATGGTACAAGGTCAACTAAAAGGAGATCCTAGTAAGCTCTCCAGTTTATTTACACAGGAAACCTTTTAAATGGAAGCCTGTCCTCAATCCAGAGTATAGGTCTTCACGTGTCCAATTTTAACTACCCGAACACAAATGGCCCCGGGGAAAATGGAGCCGGACCTAAATGGCCCCGTCTATTATTTGGAATTTGAGAACCGTTACCCGAGGAGGCCTGATATGTGATGAATCCGAACCAAACCGAGCATGTTATCTCCATAGACACATACAAAATTATAACCACACCTGGGGGTCTATTAGAGCAATGTTATCTCCATAGACACATACAAAATTATAACCACACCTGGGGGTCTATTAGAGCAATGTTATCTCCATAGACACATACAAAATTATAACCACACCTGGGGGTCTATTAGAGCAATGTTATCTCCATAGACACATACAAAATTATAACCACACCTGGGGGTCTATTAGAGCAATGTTATCTCCATAGACACATACAAAATTATAACCACACCTGAGGGTATATTAGAGCAATGTTATCTCCATAGACACATACAAAATTATAACCACCCCTGGGGGTCTATTAGAGCAATGTTATCTCCATAGACACATACAAAATTATAACCACCCCTGGGGGTCTATTCAACCCTTTGGAGACAGAAACCAAACCTAAGTGAGGTGCATCTGAGAAAGTGTCATCACTAGTTAATATGACTTTTAAATGATCCATCAGGTTTGATCAGCAGAGAGCAGCCTCTCCTGTTCCCAGCTGTGTCTCCATGAACAGTGACTGGTCCATGGGTCGACCTATTAACTTCAAAGATGGACACCAGTCTACTGAAAAAAGGTTTGAATTTAATTTCTGTTGATAGTCATAATCATACTGGAATCAGTGGTATGAAGTAGACTTTATTGTGTCTACCTCTGTGTGGGAGAGAGAGAGAGATAGAGGTTTTATATGCCTCTATATTATTCACACATCTGGAGAGAGAAAGAAACCTTACTGTACCAAACCAGACCTGAAACCATCCTACTGTAAGAGAGGAAGGAACCTTGGAGAAAATATTGAAGAGATCATTAAAAACAGCAGCAAATAATTACGATTTTAAAATGACCATTTATTTCCATCAGGGTTCATCAGCAGAGAGCAGCCTCTCCTGTTCCCAGCTGTGTCTCCTTGAAGAGTGACGCATCCAAGGGTAGACTGATGAACGTCAAAGATGATTCTACTGACCAGAGGTTTGGATTTATAAATAAATGATTGAAACATTAACATTGACCAACTATCCATTGAACAAGATCATGTCATTTAAAACTATCGTGTTTCAACACACAACCCTGATGCTAAAGCTAGTGTACATGACATAAATACTGCTGATTTTGTGACCTATGGTTCAGGAGTTCTAGGCTAAAACATGATCTTAGAAGAACGGTCAGAGGTTCTTCCTTAGCTTACTGGAAGTGTGTGTTTAAAGTTTCACTCCAACCAGTCCAACATTGCCTATTGCTGTTCTCAGATGCACGCAAGCATGCACACACACACACACACACACACACACAACACACACACACACACACACACACACACACACACACACACACACCTACACACACACACACACACACACACACACACACACACACACACACACATTTTAAATGCTTTATTTATGTCCACATAGGTACATAGTTTGCATGGACATAAATAGTAATAGTGCAAAATTCCTCGGGAGACATTCAGTTACATTGTGACAACAAAATTACAGCTCGCAACAGTAGCATTACAGTATTACTGTAAAAAAAGAAAGAAAGACTGTATCTACCTCATGGGTACAGAAAGCAGCGCCTCCTCCATATAGAGCGGCTACCAATATTGGCAGATATAGAACAATATCTTGCTAACTGTTTGGCCTTCCTCTTCGAGAGACCAGCTATCTGAAGGCCCCTAACCACAAGCTTGTGAACATGGCCCAGGCTGCCAAATATAAACACAAGAAGGTTACACTTGTAGCCTAGCTGTAAGATGGTCTGCTTCAGCTGCACACACGCACACACACACACACACACACACACACACACACACACACACACACACACACACACACACACACACACACACACACACACACACGGAGTCAATAACCAACACCAGGGTTATGGTTAGTGAATATGATATTAAAATGATCATTTATTTCCATCAGGGTTCATCAGCAGAGAGCAGCCTCTCCTGTTCCCAGCTGTGTCTCCATGAGCAGTGACTGGTCCATGGGTCGACCTATTAACTTCAACTATGGACACCAGACTACTGAACAGAGGTTTGAATTCATTCCTTTTCGTGATCATAATTCTACTGGAACCAGTGGTATGAAGTAGACTCTACTCTGTCCACACACACACACACACACACACGCACACACACGAGCACACACGCACACACACGCACACGTGCACACACGTGCACACACACACACACACACACACACACACACACACACACACACACACACACACACACACACACACACACACACACACACAGACTCCACACCTGAGTTTCCTATTCACATGGTTTTGAATAGGAAAGGTACAGTTTCATGACAGCACAGTCCACTAAAAGGAGATCCTAGTAAGCTCTGTCAGTTTATTTACACAGGAAACCTTTTAAATGGAAGCCTGTCTTCAATCCAGAGTATATGTCTTCACACGTCCAATTTTAACTACCCGAACACAAATTGACCCGGGGAAAATGGAGCCGGACCTAAATGGCCCCGTCTATTATTTGGAATTTGAGAACCGTTACCCGAGGAGGCCCGAGATGAGATGAATCCGAACCAAACCGCCCGCCTGTTATTAGAGAAATTAGTTCCGATACCCGGGCAGAGATGTCGGAACCGGAGCCTAGATCCGAAATGACCGAATGTCAACGTTAATATGAAGAGTGTAAATATTATTTCTTTCTTACCGTTGCATGTTGCTGATCGCCCCTGGACATTAACGTATTTCCCTGTCAATCAATGCGGACAGGAACAATAATTCCACGTTTTCTTTAGATGTGTAATCTTTCTTCTATCCATTGTTATTGTTAATCCTGTTAATTTGTTATTTGAATTTCCCAGTCAATCAATGCCCCGCCCTGCCCCACGGTGAATGCTCGTAAAAGGCCCCGTTACCCGGATCCCGGGTCATTTCGGATCTCGGACCTGCGCGAAGATCTCTAATCCAGAGTATAGTGATGACTAGAAAGGTGCAATTCTGGGAAATTGCAAGTGTGGTTGCACTGACGTGAGCCGCGGGGAATGACCTCCAACGGATACATGAAGAATTCATTCTTCTTCACACTTTTAACTCATGGGTTTATACTAGACAGTTCTGTTCTTCATGAATTAACAGCTTTTTCAATGACAAACCTAGGTTTTTTATTGAGTACATGACATTATTTGGGGATTTACGGTATTCTCACGTCACTCCTGTCTGATTGGACATTATATTATATTGTCCAATCAGAAAAGGTTTTTTTTTAACTTTTGGGGTTAAAGAAAGGGTTATAAAAAATGTCCATTGAACTCAATGAACAAAATAGGTTAACAAAAAACAGGTTTACTTTCGGTGACATAAAAGTTGTCAGACCCAGAACAATAGTGTGTAATACATGTTTAAATGGATTGTATGATTCAGAAAAAAACATGAATAATTAAAACAATTGGTGTTCATCCTTTCTTTCTATCAGGGTTGATCAGCAGATAGCAGAGTATCCTGTTCCCAGCTGTGTCTCCATGAAGAGTGACTGGTCCATGGGTCGACCTATTAACTTCAACTATGGACACCAGTCTACTGAACAGAGGTTTGAATGTATTACTGTTGGTTTTATATTGGGAACAGTGGTATGAGGTAGAATATAAGAGCTGCATGTGTTCTAAATGGTAAAAGGTGCATTTCTAAAACACCTTTATTAACAGCAATTTATAACAATGTTCATCACATTCAGTCATTCGTAGATCAAGAGGAAACCATGCGAGGCTCCAACCTGTTCATCAGGAGCAGAGTCCAGTGTCTCTGCCCTCGGGATTCTTCATTCATTTCTAATTATTGTCCAAGATAATCTGATGTAGGCAAAATATCAGCAGAATACATAGCATCTACTTGGTAGTAATATGCTTACAGTATGCTGTATTCATGTTATTACCTTTGATAGACACAGCTACTGTACTGTAATATAGTTGTAGTGATGTAACTTCATAAGGGAGTGTACGTTTATTATCCACTAGAGGGGGCTGGTTGACAGATTGTATCTTTTAAAAAAAAATCCTTGCCCCCCCCCCCCACCCTTCAGATTTTTTTGGTGATCCCCCCTGCGTAACTTGAGGAAAATGCATGGCCCCCCCTCCCCAATAAACTATATATATATATATATATATATATATATATATATATATATATACACACACACACACACACACACACACACACATACACACACACACACACACACACACACACACACACACACACACACACACACACACACACACACACACACACACACACACACACACACACACACACAAACAGTACTAGGAGACAATAAAATGAATGCTGACCTATTAATATAGCACCCTATTTGACAATTGATTGATTGATTGATTGAGGGTACAGAACAGTACAGTTCATTGATACAAGATCAACTATAAGGACCACAAGAAAGCTTTTGGGATTAAATGTGGGTCTCTTTGTACTCAACTAATACAGAAAGGGTCCATTTGGTTCCATAGGTGGCCTCTTGGGGTTACAACACTCAAAACAAAAGAAAGATTGAGCAACTGTGAACTATTTTCCATGATATAAAATCTAAAATCATAGTTTAAAACCAAGCTGTTTCTCCTCCTCCTTCCCTGCCGAAAGCAATTGTTATTGCCTTGAACTAACAATATTTGACAGATATGACTGCTTATACATTTCAGTCTCAGGCCACATTCTCATATTAAATTCAGTAGTCAGAGCGAACTATGGGAGGGAAGAAGTTGCAACATTCTTGCATATAGGATCTACGTTTGCTCCACTTTGTCAACCGCAACAAGGAATCGCTTTAGTCCACGTCTGTGACGGTCTGTCCACAGGACATGTATGTATTCAAGCTGCCTAATGCATCCTCCATCTCCCTGTGTTTATTAATTCTTCAAGTTCAACCACAATGTAACCAGGCGGTGACCAAGCAGGCGGTACTAGCCCTTACCTGCGGTCGGAAACGGGCGATCAAAAAATAAAACGAGCGGCGGCCAGCAGACTCGCAAAATCTTGCAATAAACCAAACAGCAACTAATAGCAAGTTAACGTCTCTCTCTCTCTCTCTCTCTCTCTCTCTCTCTCTCTCTCTGTGTCTCTGCGTTTCGCGCAGAAAGCGTCTCCATTTGGACATGATTTGGCACAGTCTAGCGAGAGAGAGATGGAGAGAGAAAAAGCGAGCGAGCGAGCGAGACGAGACCCAGAAAGACCCTATATTATGCCTATTAGCCTATAGAAGGATATACATAAAAGCTGTATGGTTTAAAGTAATTAATATATGATATAATGCAGCACTCGTGTGTAAAGCCCCGTGTTGGTTCTTTTATGTGTTGTCTGGTCGCTTCACAATCACTTTTGTAGAATGCAACACAAACTCAAATTTCTCTTTTGTGTCATTTGCTGACAGTCGCTCTAAGGACACTCTTAAATTTAAAACTCTCTTTTCTGATCGCTGATCTTCTCTCAACTTTGGCCATTTTCCTCCTGTTCTTTTTCCCTGCGCTGTCAGCGCCGAATCGCCGACTGCGCCCAATAAATGCGTTTCTTGTGGGGAGAAAGCGGAATATACCAAGTCAATCAGGGGGAACTTGATAAATATAGGGGAGTAAACACGTATGAAAAATAAGAAAAGAAAACATTTTTCAATACAAAATTCAACAAATTAAAGTTGCATGGACCCCCCTCCAGCCAAAATAAAAAAGTCATGGTCCCCCCTGACAATCAAATTATTATTTGAGAACCTCCCCCCCCCCGCTCTGGACTATACCAACCTTAAGTATTAGACGAACACTCCCTAAAGTGATCCAGAATGTTTTCTCCTCCTGGTGTCCAAACTGTGCAATGATCTCCTCTCAGTCAGTCTGAAAACTCACCTGTTCAGTGTTCACACTCACCTCACTTATTGTACCTCACCTCTTAGCACTGTTCTTTATTTGTTGCACTTATTGTCAACTATTCTTTGATAGACGTTAGTTGTTCTATGCAGATGTATATTGGTTACTTGTTCTCATTATTTAGATATTGTGTTTTTAGACATTTGATATTTCCCTGCCATATTTACTTTGTAGCACCACATTTCTTTTTTATTTTCTTCTCCTTTTTTTTTTCTTTTTCTTTTTACATTTGCCCAGATTTTGCACTTTTAAGTCACTCTAGAGCAGTGGTTCTCAACCTTTTCAGGCCGTGACCCCCAAAATAATCATATTTGAACAGACCAGACAGATGATTGAAACAGAACATGACTTTAAAATAGTCTCCAATTCAGCAGGGTGATGTCAATCACATAGTGATGGAGAGTGATGTCAATCAGCATTATGATTATGATATTAGTTGTGCTCAGACAGTCATTCATTGTAACCCTCTGTTTCTAGCAGGAGAAACCAGCAGAGAGGCAGAACAAGAAGCAGACAAGAGAAGAGAACACAGGAGAGAAAGCAGATCAAACAAAGGTCAGAATGTAAAACACACACAAGACAACACTATTGTCTTGTCTATCATCTGAATACCAGCCTAGTGGCCCAATCACAGGCTACTGTGACCCAGGAGTCCCACCCAAACATTTAACAGCTGATACAAGCCCACAACACTTAGCAGCCTCGACATGTTGTTGGCTTGTTATTAGGGCATTCACGAATAGTGATTTTTAGTATTCGACTATTCAACCCTAAAGGTATTCAATTAGTCGAGTGTTCGACGGGTGAAATATCATGTTTTGTAATCTAAGAAAACAGGTTAACTGTTGTAGACTGTCTGTCTTACGACTGAACATAGCATAAACAAGCTGATGAAACTTAATAATAATAATAATAATACATTTTATTTATAACGCACTTTATATTTGAAACAAATCTCAAAGTGCTACATTAAAATGTAAAAAAAATAGCGAAGCAGAAGCAAAACAAAGCCAACAAAAGATTAAGAAACAGGACTAACAAGGTAAAAACTGTTAAATCCGTAACTTAAGAACAGTGCACCTAATAACACATCTCATGGAAGATGAACTTGCGACAATTAAGTTAATTTTACTTGGAAAAACTATCTATCTATGTTCAACAGCAACCACATTTATACTGTCCATCCTTGGTTCGTTACAAGCAGTGTTGCATTGGTATTGTTTGATAAATGGTAAATGGTGCATTTTAGCGCTTTTATCCAAAGCGCTTTACAGAGATTGTGCATTACATTCACCCATTCATACACCGGTGGTGGAGGAAACCATGCAAGGCACCAACCTACTCACCGGGAGCAATTAGGGGTTCAGAGTCTTGCCCAAGGACCCTTCGACATTAACTCAGGGGGAGTCCAGATTCGAACTGGGAACCCTTTGGGAACCCTTCGTGCTCTAATAACGGTTTCTCTACCCCCGAGCTATGCCGCCCGTGTTTGATGGGATGCACGCTATGTTAATGACTTTACACGATGCACGCTATGTTAATGACTTTACACGATGCACGCTATGTTAATGACTTTACACGCATGCACTTAGCAGACCATGAATATGTACAGAGACTCGTTCCAATGTTAATGAAGGCTGGTGTGACTCGACCAATAGCCTACAGCAGACAAGGCTAAGATGCGTTATGATTACATGATGCCATACGGTATACTGTATGTAACACACAAGCTTTGCAAGATCATCATCAATTCCACTCCAATCCGTGCCGCGAAACTCAAGACCCGGTTATCATAAATAAAACGCTGGACGCGTGTACCTTTATTGGATAAGATCAAGTTGAATATGAAGCATGACATCAACACAAGTTGCGGGGATGCGCGGTCCGCAAGAGCTACTGTAAAGAGAAGAGTGTCTTCTAAACTGGATATACTCCGCAAGAGGAACGAGTGACTGTTACTGTACCAAAAAGTAAAGTAGCCTAAAGTACACACTTTTGTCAGCAATGAGCATTGAGCTTTGCTTTTCTGGAGTGCTGCTGTGCTGTCTGGAGTGCTTCTCCCCTCCCTACACTCTACTGAGTGACTGTGGCCATCTAGTGCAGTCATTAATATGAAAAAACCTAGAACAAATTGCAGTAGCAAACTCAACTGATTTTGTATCCTCATTATGTCCTTAGTGAGGGGAAAAAAAAGGCTCATCCTACAGTCTACGACCTGGTGGACCAGAACTTAAATGTTCCTAATGCTTTAGTATGTTATTTAGCATACCCTATAGCAGGGGTCCTCAAATACAAATCTTGAGGGTCCACAAATATGTTTTTAAGGGCTCATAATGTAATAAAAACATGTAATAAAAACTCAAAATGTAATAATCAGCTCATAATGTGATAAAAGATAAGTGCATAATGTAATAATTAAAATGTAATAAAAGCTCATAATGTAATAATCAGCTCATAATGTAATAAAAAATACATTATTACATTTTGAAGTTTTATTACATTATGAGCCTCCTATGTGGAGGTTCTTAATGTAACACATTATTACATTATTACATTATTGAAAAATCCATTATTACGTTATGCACTCGTTTTTTTATTACATTATGAGCTGATTATTACATTATGAGTTTTTATTACATTTTAATTATTACATTATGAGCCATTATTACATTATGAGTTGGGTGAGCCCAAATTGTTTGCGATGTTTTTTGAAACCCTTATACACATACCACCATGCCAAAATGCACAATCTTGACCTGTGTGTGTGTGTGTGTGTGTGTGTGTGTGTGTGTGTGTGTGTGTGTGTGTGTGGTGGTTCTCCACAGAGACCAGCAGAGCTCCCAGGATGTCATTGGTCAGTCTGCTCAGGAGCGTCCAACAGAGCTGGACTCCATATTCAAGGTGAGTAAAATACAACAGCTTTTCTCTCTCTGACATCAGTGTGTGATCCAGACTGTTCTCATTGAACCTGGCCACAGCAGGACATCTGGTCAGTGTGTTTCAATGAGAACCTGACCACAGCAGGACGTCTGGTCAGTGTGTTTCAATGAGAACCTGACCACAGCAGGACGTCTGGTCAGTGTGTTTCAATGAGAACCTGGCCACGTCTTACGTTGCACCCCGAGAAATGCCACTTCATGCAGAGGATGGTGACATTCTTGGGGCAGCTGGGTGCAAAGGGAAACGGCACTATGGATGAAAAAGGTGCAGGCTGTGAAGGTGTGGCCCCGCCCCTATGTCCTGCACCATACAGGATCTCACTATTTCAATAGACAACGCCCTGATGACTTTGGTTCCAACTGCTAAGAACCTTGGTTCTATAACATCCGTAGGATCAGTAACTCTCTCCTCACTGGCCTCCTGGCATGTGCACTTAAGACTCAAAATTATCCAGAATGCCGCGGTACGATTGGTCTAAAACCAGTACAAAACACTGATGCTGGCCTTCAAAGCAGCCAAAGTTATGGCACCTCCATACCAAAGCCTGATCGAACCCTACAACCCCACCTGTTCACTCAGATCAGCTAACACAGGGAAGCTGACAGAACCCTTGCTAAAACCCCCAGGACAACGATCGACTCGTCCTAGACTATTCGCCTTCATGGGGGGGGGGGGGGGGGGGTATTTCATTAAAAGTAGAATAAACTAAGCCAGAATTTAGTCCTGAATCAAAATATACTTGAGTAAAAGTACTCATTATGCAAAATGTACCATTTAGGGTTTTCAAATGTATGAAAATCTTGCTATGAAAATAGCAGATATACAAGCTCAGAATGCGTCGCATTGTGAGCTTGTAAATCTACAAAGTAACTAGTAACTAGTAAGTTTTCAAATAGATGTAGTAAAAGTACAATATTTGAGGGAACTAACTCAAGTAAAGTATAAATACCTCAAGATTATACTTAAGTACAATACTTTACACCACTGGCTGAGAATAATCACTCCTAGACAGGCTGTAATATAACGCTAACTTAATTGAAAACGTCAGTAGCCTAATATATTATCACACATCTAACAACAATATGAACTATAGTGTGCCTCTAACAGAGTGAGTGACAATGACATATCACATAAGTCATTGTGAAACAATATGATTCATGATTCATTCACTATTTCAGTAATAGGCCCATAATTAATTTGATTATATCTTATTGTATTTCTTGTTATTTTATTATAATGCAGGGTAATTCAAATGAGTCTATATACTAACATAGGTGTTGAATTAACTGTGAAAAAAGTCATTAGTTTACAAGTCATTGGACTAACAGCTATTTCACAAAACTTGAACGAATCTTGTCTGTTAGCCTGATCTAGAGCAGGCTAGCCTCACAGCTCTCCATGGTAACTAAGGTGGAATAACCATCATGAAACTGAGTTCTGGCTTAACATATCCAGGTTACCTGGCAAGGCTAATCTGCCTAGATAATTTAGCTTTCATGAAACCGATGTCTTGAGCTCTGATCCAAGCTAACTTAAGCCAGGATAGTTGATAAATTCCAGGCTTTATCCCTAATCTAGGTTTTGTGAAATACCCCCCTGGCCCCCAAAATGTGAAATAAACTCCCCATTGCAATTAGAACTGCAGACTCTCTAGCCATCATTCTACGATTGTGTTGCATTTCAGCTGCTGAAGGAGAATGTCATCACATCTGTGGAGAACGAGCTGGAGAGGTTCAAGAGGGTTCTTCAGACACCAGATTACCTAGAATGCTTAGAGAGTCCGAGGGAGGGTGGGGTGGTGGACAGTGAGGAGGAGCAGAGGAGGAACGTCAGAGAGGGAGTTCTGAACATCTCACTGAACCTCCTGAGGATCCTGAAGCAGGAGGAGATGGCTGACATCCTGCAGAGCAGTAAGAAACTATTTATTCACATCTTTAATATGATGGAGAGCAGTCACAGAAGAACACTTACAGAAAACATAATATTACAGTATAGTGTTAGCAACAGCTAAACACCTAGAATGAACATAGAACAGGGAACTGCTTAAAGAGACTGCTGGAGATGCATTGTGGGTAAGAGGGTGTATGAGAATTAGCATGTAGCCAATGAGAATGAACATGAGGTGACAGACTGCTTCTGTGGGAGCGTGAATGAATTAACTTGTTAGCAAATGTATGAAGGGGGGGTCCTGGGAAGATAGCAACACCACATCCTGCCTTCTGTATATAAAAGAACTTCCGCAGGCTCAATTTTACTATTCCGTCGTTCAGCTACAGCAGCAAACACATGATCCCATTTAACTTCAGAATTAACGACTTCTCATTGGAGGACCAAATGTGCCATATAAATGGACTTAACAATGCATGTCCTCTGTTCTTTGTTCATTTAGAAACTCTTGCTGCTAGGTATCAACGTCATCTCAAGTCTATTGTGAAGAAGAAGTTCCGGTGTTTGTCTGAGTGGATCACAAAACAAGAAAACCCAACAGTTCTGAAAAAGATCTTCACAGAGCTCTTCATCACAGTGGGAGGGAGGGGAGAGGTCAATCAAGAACATGAGGTCAGACAGATTGAAACAGCATCCAGGAAACCATCCAGACCAGAAACACCAATCACATTTGAAGACATCTTTAAGTCTTTACCTGGAGAACAACAATCAATCAGAACAGTGATGACGAAGGGAGTGGCAGGCATCGGTAAAACCGTCTTAACTCAGATGTACGCTCAGGACTGGGCATCAGACGAAGCAAACCACAATGTCCACTTTGTGTTTCCATTCACTTTCCGAGCACTGAATTTGGTGAAGGAGAAGAATTACAGCTTGGTGGACCTCCTTCATCACTTCTTTGGTAAAACCAATGAAGCAGAGATCTCCAGCTTCAAAGGGTTCCAGGTTGTCTTCATCTTTGATGGGTTAGATGAGTGTCGGATTCCTCTACACTTCCAGACCAATGAAATCTTGACTGATGTGACAAAACCAACCTCCGTGGGCGTGTTGGTGACAAACCTCATCAAGGGAAACCTGCTTCCGTCTGCTCTCATCTGGATAACCACACGACCTGCAGCAGCAAATCTGGTCCCTTCTGAATATGTTGACAGGACGACCGAAGTAAGAGGTTTCACAGACCCCCAAAAGGAGATCTACTTCATGAAGAGATTCAGTGATGATGAGAACCAGGCCAGAACAATCACCTCACACATCCAGACATCACGAAGCCTCCACATCATGTGTCACATCCCAGTCTTCTGTTGGATCACTGCTGCAGTTCTGGAAAACATGTTGAAAACAGAGGAGAAAGGAGCACTTCCAAAGACCCAGACTGCAATGTACATCCACTTCATGGTGATTCAGTCTAAACAGAAACAGATCAAATATGAAACACAAACACCAGAGGCTCAGGTCATTTCGGTTCTCGCAAAATTGGCCTTTGAACAGCTGCAGAAAGGCCACCTGATCTTCTATGAAGCAGACCTAATGGAGAGTGGCATTGATATCAGAGCTGCTTCGGTGTACTCAGGTGTGTTCACACAGGTCTTTAAAGAAGAGCACGGGCTCTATGAAGACAGGGTGTTCTGCTTTGTCCATCTGAGCGTCCAGGAGTTTCTGGCTGCCCTTCATGTCTATGGCTCATTCATCCACACTGGTGTCAACCAACTGTCAAACCCACAAACACCCTCCATGTCGTCCGAATGTGACCTAGATCTCCTCTACCAGAGTGCTGTCAACAAGGCCACAAAGAGTCCAAATGGACACTGGGACTTGTTTCTCCGTTTCCTGCTGGGCCTCTCATTGGAGACCAATCAGATTCTCTTGCAAAGACTGTTTGGAGAGACAGGAAGCAAGTCACAAACCAGTCAGAAAACTGTCAAGTACATCAAGGAGAAGATCAGGGAGAATCCCTCTCCAGAGAGAAGCGTCAATCTGTTCCACTGTCTGAATGAGCTCAATGATCATTCTCTAGAAGAGGAGGTCCAGCAGTACGTCAGTTCAGGAAGCCTCTCCACTGCCAAACTCTCTCCTTCTCAGTGGTCAGCTCTGGTCTTCATCTTGCTCTCATCAGGAAAGGAGCTGGACGTGTTTGACCTGAAGAAATACCAAGCTTCAGAAGAGGCTCTTCTGGGGCTTCTGCCAGTGGTCAAAGCTTCGAATAAAGCTCTGTAAGTGTTCTGATATAGTAACTGAATATTTTCTTTTTGAAAAAAATAAAAAAAAAATAATAATAATAATTGATCACTAATTATCATTTTGGTCCCACATTATTTTATCACTAATGTTTCTTCAGGCTGAGCGGCTGTAACCTGTCAGAGACATGCTGTGATGAGTTATCATCACTCTTCAGCTCCAACTCCTCTAGTTTGAAGGAAATGGATCTCAGTAACAACGAATTGACTGATTCCGGCGTGAAAAAACTCTCTGCTGGACTGGGGAGTCCAGAATGTACGCTGGAGACACTCAGGTCAGTATTCCTGAACATTTTCTACAGAACACCATTAATATCCCGGTTTAAATACTTTACTTTAAAAAGATTACCCTGATTATTTAATTAGGTGGAGGCAGACAAAGTCTGATACTTTATACATTATGTTATCTTTCTTTATGGAAAATAATAAAACGAGAAAAGAAAATGATATTGTTTTTTTATCATGAACAAATTATTTCATCACTAATGTTTCTTCAGGCTGAGCGGCTGTAACCTGTCAGAGACATGCTGTGACGAGTTATCATCACTCCTCTGCTCCAACTCCTCTAGTCTGAAGGAAATTGATCTCAGTAACAACAAATTGACCGATTCTGGAGTGAGAAAACTCTCTGAAGGACTGGGGAGTCCAGACTGTACACTGGAGACACTCAGGTCAGCATTCATTTATGTTTAACACATCTGCCGCCAATCACGTTTATATACGTTCCATTAAACCCAGCTATTTACCGCCTCTCGCGCTGCCTGTGATTTAATACTGTAGGGCAACATCAAAGGGAACCAGGTAATTCACGTGAATGAAGAAAAAGTCAGAAAACTGCATTGAAACAAATGTTATCAGACAAACCAAAACAACCGAGAGAGAGAGAGAGGCAGCAAGCACTGCAGCAGTGGGGGACACAAGACGCCGGCAAGATAGGTTGAGATTTCAATATAGAATATTTATAGTTAGAGTTTAGATAGTTGATTGATAGCCTAGAGTTGACAGTAGAATTAGTTTATAGTTGAGTGTATTTAGGTGAAGACAGTTTTATAGAGTGGGAGAGAGGAGGAGAGGAGACGGAGAAAGAGAGGAGAGTTGAAAAGAGAGGGGAGGGGAGGGGAGGAATCGATCGGTTGAGATTTGAATATAGAATATTTATAGTTTATAGTTAGAGTTTAGATAGTTGATTGATAGCCTAGAGTTGACAGTAGAATTAGTTTATAGTTGAGTGTATTTAGAAGAAGACAGTCTGTGAGAGAGAAAAAAGCGAATACACACACACACACACACACACACACACACACACACACACACACACACACACACACACACACACACACACAGGGGTGTCACAAGGGGGGGGGACGTGGGACTGAGTTACTAGGGCCCAAGGTGGAGGGGACTTATTTTATACTTTAGCTATTGAAAAATAGCAGATCTACAAGCTCACAGCGCGGCGCTCTACAAGCTTTTAGATCTGCTATTTTTTAAATCACCGCTATGAAGAACATTCATGGGGGGCCCGCAGTGAATCCTTGTACCCAGGGCCAAATTTGGGTGCGACACCCCTGCACACACACGACGAGACATGAGCAATCCAGCAAAGTGATCAAAGTAATCGCTTGAAACAACGAAATCAAACCAATAAGACACATTTATTTATAGTAAAAAAAAAAAACTTTTTCTAGGCTTTTTTAATCAAATTAGGCCATTGTTGGCAGGAACAGTAGTAGCTAAAAGAAATTCACAGAAAAATCATGGAACATAATTTAAACTCAGTTGTTGTTTTTTTTTGTTTTTTTTTGTGAAAGTATAGATTCTAATCTTTCCATTAGAGGTCTTCACGGGTCCAATTTGAACTACCCGAACCCAAAAGGACCCGGGGGAAATGGACCCGGACCCATATGGCCCCGTCTATCATTTGGAATTTGAGAACCGTTACCCGATCAGCCCCGAGACGTGATGGATCCGATCCGAACGGCCCCGCCTGTTATTAGAAAAATTGGATCCGATACCCGAGCAGAACGAGAGATCCGAGACCCGAACCTGTCGCCCCGAAATGAAAGAATGCCAACGTTATTATATTAAGAGTTGTATCAGACATATTTCTTACCTAACGTCGCCACGGTGCTGCTGTTGCTGTCAGCGGCGCTGTGCCTCTCGCTCTCGCCAAAAGATGATCTTTTCCCAGACCAGTAAGTCAATGCGGACAGTTTGTAAATACAAATAAATCCATGTTTTTATTCCTTCTTCTTTGTCTAGCCAATGCTAATGCTATCGTTTTCTGTCGCATGTGTTGTTCATTATATCTTTCTGCTTTGAGTGTCCATTTTGCTCTGCAGAGCATGACAACACGCAATGACAACTCCATTGTAAACCGTTAACCAAAACGTTACGTTAATATCTTTGATAATAATAACAATCCAACTGATACAGTCAGTGTTGTTGTGACTGAGTGAGTTCTACTTCTCAGTTCTCACAACCAATGCAACAGATTACATGCTGCATCTTTAGTGCCATCGTGTGGCGTTATCTATTTGGTGCAGTTGTTGCGTTCACTTTCACTTCAATCTCGGCCTGTCTCGGCTCCACTCGGGTAACAGGAGATACCCGGGGAACCGGGGCAGACGGCCCCGGCCCCGGCCCGCCCCGCGGTAAAAGCTCGAAAACGGCCCCGTTACCCGGCTCGGTTCGGTTCGGATCGCGGGTAATTTCGGATCTCGGGCAGGTCCGAAGACCTCTACTTTCCATCAGTATACTCTATTTGTTAGGGTTAGGGTTAGGGCATCATTTTCAAAATATTCATTGTAGATTAGTCACAATGCTCCAAAACCCTGACATGTTTTGGAAGAGTTTTATAGAAAACATGTGGCAGGCAATGTGTTTTAATTGGGTGGAGGAAAAAGCCAGACAATACCTATTGTGTTAATATTATACCTAAACTTAATTACAAATGATAAAGTCCTGAATAAGGTCTCTGATACTGTGTCTGAAGGGAGGGAGCATCTTGGATTGGTGTTGCTGTTCACAATAAACCTGTAATAAACTGTTCATTAAATGTCACCCTGAGGTGGTGATTGAATTGAATTGAATGGAAAAACTCTTTTTAAACTAGTTTCACTTACCCAATAAAATGAGGGACCTGTGGTCAAAACTACACCCATCTATTCTGTGTGTGTGTGTGTGTGTGTGTGTGTGTGTGTGTGTGTGTGTGTGTGTGTGTGTGTGTGTGTGTGTGTGTGTGTGTGTGTGTGTGTGCGCGTGCAGTTTGTCAGGCTGCCAGGTGTCAAAGGAAGGCTGTTCCTCTCTGCTCTCCGCTCTGACCTCCAACCCCTCCCATCTGAGAGAGCTTGACCTCAGAGGCAATGACCTGGGCTCAGGAGTGAAGCAGCTCTCTGCTCGACTGGAGGATCCAAACTGTGGATTGGAGTTCCTAGGGTAGGGAGAGACTTTATATAATCATTATATACATGTATAATCATTATGACTGAAGGATCCATGCTGGGGACTGGAGTTCCTCAGGTAGGGAGAGACTTTATTCTGGTTTCTTTCCCTGTTTTGCCTTAATTTGAAACTCACAAATGGCAAGAAACCATTCCATAGCCATTGGAAAGCACAATCCACCTTCATATGTAGATATAAACCTCCAAGTCAGAGAAGGTAAAAAAATATATAAAAAATAGCTGATCTACAAGCTCAACGTTCTGCAGATCCCCTAAAAATCTACTGTCTTGCCAATGGCATGATGTGTGAAGTTTTGAAATGGCACATCTGTACGGCTTAAATGTAGGCAACTTTTTACTTAATGTGCTCATAAATAACACATTTCATATAACTGGTGTGGCCATTCCCCCTGGTGTAGCATATAGCTTACTACAGTTAATACTGAGCAGTCTGGTGTAGCATATAGCTTACTACAGTTATTACTGATCAGTCTGATGTAGCATATAGCTTACTACAGTTATGACTGAGCAGTCTGGTGTAGCATATAGCTTACTACAGTTATGACTGAGCAGTCTGGTGTAGCATATAGCTTACTACAGTTAATACTGAGCAGTCTGGTGTAGCATATAGCTTACTACAGTTAATACTGAGCAGTCTGGTGTAGCATATAGCTTACTACAGTTAATACTGAGCAGTCTGGTGTAGCATATAGCTTACTACAGTTAATACTGAGCAGTCTGGTGTAGCATATAGCTTACTACAGTTAATACTGAGCAGTCTGGTGTAGCATATAGCTTTATACAGTTATTACTGAGCAGTCTGGTGTAGCATATAGCTTACTACAGTTAATACTGAGCAGTCTGGTGTAGCATATAGCTTTATACAGTTATTACTGAGCAGTCTGGTGTAGCATATAGCTTACTACAGTTATGACTGAGCAGTCTGGTGTAGCATATAGCTTACTACAGTTATGACTGAGCAGTCTGGTGTAGCATATAGCTTACTACAGTTATTACTGATCAGTCTGGTGTAGCATATAGCTTACTACAGTTAATACTGAGCAGTCTGGTGTAGCATATAGCTTACTACAGTTAATACTGAGCAGTCTGGTGTAGCATATAGCTTACTACAGTTAATACTGAGCAGTCTGGTGTAGCATATAGCTTACTACAGTTAATACTGAGCAGTCTGGTGTAGCATATAGCTTACTACAGTTAATACTGAGCAGTCTGGTGTAGCATATAGCTTACTACAGTTAATACTGAGCAGTCTGGTGTAGCATATAGCTTACTACAGTTATTACTGAGCAGTCTGGTGTAGCATATAGCTTACTACAGTTATGACTGAGCAGTCTGGTGTAGCATATAGCTTACTACAGTTATGACTGAGCAGTCTGGTGTAGCATATAGCTTACTACAGTTATTACTGAGCAGTCTGGTGTAGCTCCTTTCGGAACCTCTCACTCCACTGCTACGCAGCTCCGAGATGAGGTTCCTCCCCGGCGTATCCCAGAATCTCCCTGCTGGGTGAACGATCCGCCGTTAGCAATCACTTCTTATCTTTGGTGAACATTCTATCCAAAAAGGGAAGGTTTTCTGTTGATCTTTAATCGTTTTAGCAACGGGTTGAAATCAAGAGTTTATATGGCTCATTTCGTCAGCCGGTTCTGTGTTTTCCCCGTTGTGTGTATACCACGTGACCAGGGGAGGCAGTAATGTTTTCCTATGCGGCCGCAACTTCCGGAATGTCTAAAAAACATGGGACCGGCTGACAAAATGAGCCATATAAACTATTTATTTCAACCCGTTGCTTTGATTTTCGTCCACGATAAAGAAGTAAAACGATTAAAGATCAACAGAAAACCTTCACTTTTTGGATAGAATGTTCACCAAAGGTAAGAAGTGATCGCTAACGGCGATATATTAACAAATATTAACATGTTGTATAGTATTGTTTAATGGTCAAAGGTGTAAAATAATACTAAATGTTTTTTTTTCTATTGGTAAATATTCACACCTGACCTTTTTCTCTCCTCCACCCTCAGGGTTGACGATGCTGTGTTGATGCAGAAATCAGCTGCAAGGAAATGTAAGTCTTCTGTTTTATTCAAGAAATCAAAGCAGCACACATCCATCTATGTAGATGAGCAGCTCATATACACAGCAGCATGTGACATGCACTCATTAACATACTACTGTGAATGAAGCTGATAATAATAAGAGTAATGATGTAAGCAATTTACCCCGAGTGAGAGGACATTATGCTCTGATAATGTCCTGTGTGAGGGTGTGATCGGACGAGGCGAAGCCGAGTCCGATAACACCCTCACACAGGACATTATCAGAGCATAATGTCCGACCCCGAGTGGTAAATAGCTTTTCTACCACTTTTTTCCGTATACATGAAAGAAAACACATAGTTGTAACTTGCAAGGATATTAAGTTACAATCATTATTGCCTATAAAACTTCCGCGACGACAGCAAATAGTTCCACAAACAACATCTTCTACTCACCACCAGATGACGCCAACTCCATGCAGAGAAAGATGTCTAGCATACAGCTAAGCTAACGTCAGTTAGAAGGACCGTTCCGGCCGTAAATAGAGGCTGTTCGCTTCCAGAAAGGCATAGGTTCAGAGAAAAGGGGCTTTAAAGTTGGCGGATTGCATTGGATCCAAATAAATCGGCGACGTCGTACGCACGTTAGTAAACATAGGACCGCTACGACCGTCATATGTTGGTTGGGGGAAAGGTGTTCCGACTACCTCCTGAAGTCCCCGGATGTACACTGAGGCGCATTGATCTCGTCCTCACACAACTGCGGCGGTTGTTCTGCCATAACCTCCGGAATTTAGCCAATCAGAATCCAGTATTTGAACATGTGACTAGAAAAAGTGGTAGAATGATGTATTATCAATGATAATACATTCATAAATTCACCAAACTGTAGTCTACATAATGATAGGCGATAGATGACACATTCATAAATACACTGTTGATTGACTGTATATAGTCACTATTGATTGCGACCGAAGGTCGCATATACTCTGAAAAACCGTGTCGCTTGAGTGTCCTTCCTTCCTTCCTTCCGTAACCTCTGTGATGTCAGTGTGATGTCAGCGAGTTGTGACATCACTTCCTGTACAGGGCGGCTACACAAAATGTGGATAACACTATATATGGAGATAGTCCAGTCCATCATGTCATATGGGACTACCGTCATAGACAGTAGCCAAAAGAGAAGGATACAGAAGACTAAGAAAGACAAAAAAGGAGGAGGAGGATAAAGATAGATAAAGATACCAAAAGGAGAGAGAAGAAAGGGTGGATGAGGTACAATGTGTCTCAGAAAAGAAAAGGAGGTGGCAACGAGGGCGGCTAGATAAAGTTATTAGGCCTGGATCCGACTTTTAAGTCGACGCACAGGATTCCAGAAGTGTAGCGCTTATTCGCTCTTGTATCAAACTGGTACTCGAAACGTTCTTAGAATTTAATATATATTTTCTAAAGTAAATATGGGGGCGGCTGTGAAAAAAAGAGAAGAATAAAAAAGAAAAAAAGGAGGAGGAGGATAAAGATACCAAAAGGAGAGAGAATAAAAGGGTGGATGAGGTACAATGTGCGGTATCCTCCTTGTCAAGCTCGACGATGGAGAAATGGAGCGAACCTGTTTGGCCTAAACATGGAGATGTGGTACAGAATGACTCATATATGGGCATAAAAAGTATGTCATGTGACATCACTTCCTGTACAGACAGTCAGACAGACAGCCATTGACTCCGGCCTAACAATGGCTACTGTCTATGACGGTAGTCCCATATGACATGATGGACTGGACTATCTCCATATATAGTGTTCTCCACATCTCCATGTTTAGGCCCTATCGCCCATACCCTAGGTGGGGTTGGCGATAGGGCCTTTTTTTGTGTGGAGTTTGCATGTTCTCCCCGTGTCTCCTAGGGTTGATAACAACTAGAATCATCAGAGAAACGCTGTGGTTGGCCAGATAGTCAAGAATTGGCGCGATGCGAAAGGGCGACGTTGCATACTTATCAAACATATAATTTTCCGAATGTCTGTCTGTCTGTCTGTCTGTCTGTCTGTGTGAGTGAGTGAGTGAGTGAGTGAGTGAGTGAGTGAGTGAGTGAGTGAGTGAGTGAGTGAGTGAGTGAGTGAGTGTCTGTCTGTCTGTCTGTCTGTCTGTCTGTCTGTCTGTCTGTCTGTCTGTCTGTCTGTCTGTCTGTCTGTCTGTCTGTCTGTCTGTCTGTCTGTCTGTCTGTCTGTCTGTCTGTCTGTCTGTCTGTCTGTCTGTCTGTCTGTCTGTCACAGCGTTTCTCCTCAGTGGTTGGAGCAATTGATCTGAAATCGCATCACCATTAGCATATGAACACACCTGACATAACTGTGAAGCCCGTTTGTCACTTTCACAAATCATATGCTGTATATTAGCATTTTTATGGTGTATCTATATCTATTCTGCATCTAGCATGAGGCATATCTATTCTGCATCTAGCATGAGGCAACATGTTTAACCAGCTCTGTGTGTGTGTGTGTGTGTGTGTGTGTGTGTGTGTGTGTGTGTGTGTGTGTGTGTGTGTGTGTGTGTGTGTGTGTGTGTGTGTGTGTGTGTGTGTGTGTGTGTGTGTGTGCGCAGGCGGGTGGGCGGTTGTCTGGCCCTGTTACAGATGTTGTCCAAAAATCATGCAGATCGGTACACAGTATCTCTATAGCCATTAAACGAAACGGGTATTTCTTACATTGATGCTCCTACATATTATCATGCAAGCATCAGTTAAAGTTACTTTCCATCCCTCATATACTGTGTG
This sequence comes from Nannobrachium achirus, assembly GCF_963921795.1. Lineage (NCBI taxonomy): Eukaryota > Metazoa > Chordata > Actinopteri > Myctophiformes > Myctophidae > Nannobrachium > Nannobrachium achirus. The sequence goes on along the minus strand of NC_137831.1, from coordinate 6,936,975 downwards.
CACAGTGCACCCCATAACCCACACACTGCACATCATTTCGGAGCTCATATCTTTGAACGGGTAAGGGCTAGTTGTTAAAGACTGTGATAGCTGATGTTAACTTGTTTGCTGGGATATAATATTTGGATATCAGAATACCTATTAGAGTATAATATATATATGACCAGAACCAGGCCCAGATGGTTAAAATTGGAGGATTTATTTATGGCATGGAATGATGGAAATAGCAGGGATGGCAGTGATTACAACTGGTGGTGATGAACTGGTATTGATGATTTTAAACTATAACAAAGAAACAAAGAAAGCAAACAATCAATATACATACATACAACTAAGGGAAGGGAACAAACAATAACTCAACAAACAAGGTACTTACTTCAAATGATGCATCAACAAATCAGGAAAAATGTAACACAGGAAAATAAACATAAGGAACTGAAACTCAAGGTAAATGGGAAACCAAACAAATGACAAACAGACTGGGTGGGTGTCTTTTAAAGGCCATCTATAATCAGTACAGGTGTGCTCATTAGATGTGTCAAGTCTGGCTCCTCCTACCCCAGGCTAGGCAGGAGGACATTTTCTACACTAGGAGTTAACTATTTACCAGATCTACAAGCTCACAACTCGATGGGTCACGTTGTGAGCTTGTAGATCGGCTATTTTGCAATATAAAAGTGACAATGAAAGTGGTTAAAGGCCTGTCCATACACTCGGAAAGGTCCGGTTCAACTAGAAAATGACGTCATAATCAACTTTTGAAAAGCACTACCCAGAATTAGAGTTCAGAAATCTGCACGTAGGAAAGTCGGAACTCTCTGAAGAAAAGTTGGGTTTCTGACGGTATGGAGATGTGATGACACACCCAAAGAATATCACCAGTAAGACTCCCTAATCGGGAGATAAGCAACCAGGTCGCAGCGTGATTTTAGGCCAAAATGTGTAGGAGCAATGTCCAAAAATGTGTTTGAAAAAATCGGCCTGATGGTGGCGCTATATAAGACAGATCCATGTTGATGACATGACTGTAGAGATACTGTGTACCGATTTGCATGATTTTAGGGCAACATCTGTAAGAGCAATGTCCAAAAACGTGTTTGAAAAAATCGGCCTGATGGTGGCACAATATGGGACAGATCCATGTTGATGACATGAGTGTAGACATACTGTGTACCGATTTGCGTGATTTTAGGGCAAATATTTTAGGAGCAGTGTCCAAAAATGTTTTTTGCAAGAATCGGCCTCATGGTGGCGCTAGAAGAGGGTCATGTGTGAATTGATGGGTGGAGGTAGTGGTTTGGTAGGCAAGGAGTGTGTGTGCAAAATTTGGCATGGATCGGGGCAACGGTTGCGGAGATATGAGCAGGGGGAAAGTGTGACATGTGACGTGTGACAGACAGACTGACTGACTGACGGACTCACAGCTGGTCGAGGTTTTGATAGTAACTGCGACCTGACGGTCGCAATTATGTTACAGTAGGTCACATGGTCTTTCTCCAAACAGCTGTTAGTAGTGAATGTATACTTGGTCTGTCGTACGGGGCCGCGCACATACGAAATAGACGATTTACAAGCTCACAATGTGTCACGTCCGCAACGCTTTGTGACCTTGTAACACAGTTATGTATTCTGTCACCACACACACACACACACACACACACACACACACACACACACACACACACACACACACACACACACACACACACACACACACACACAGTTTGCTTAGACCGATTAGACTGAAGGACACAGCCGTTAACACACGGGTGACTAACCGGTCCCTTAGGCCGATTGTGAGATTTCAAAGTGCAATAACTCTCCCTGTGAAGGTCTCAGAAATGTCCCCTTCCATGACTTTTCCTAAATACTCAAGATATATGTTCTCGTTTTTTTCCCGCTTCTGAAACGTTTCCTAATTATGAAATAAAATACAATTATACCACTCTGACGGTAGTTATCGGCAGAAAAGACCGCTCTCCCCCATTCTCCCCCTCCTAAGAGAATTCACACGTTTAGCGCTCCCGGAGTGCGATCATTTGCATTTCACTGTCAGCTTAGCAAAGACATTAACACATCGAGTGCCCGGATGTATGACGTGTGTGTGTTGCTGGTGCCCATGGCAACGCGTCATTCTACCTACCGGCGAGAGTACTGGCGAGAAAAGTAATCCGAGTAAATGTAATCGGAGTATGTCCTGTTTATTTCGCGAAAATCTTTTCTTTCAGTCAGGACCGTTTTTTATCATTTCTAAGCCACATTGTTTGTGTTATGGCAGGTAGAAGAGGCTGCCGTTTTGAAATGAAAGTGATTTAAAAGCTAGATTAGGAGAAAACCACGTTTTTGTGCAGCCGTTAGACAGGAAGTCAACGAGACACACAGCACGTCCGGATGACGTAATTGCGCGCTGCATGTTGGGAAATGGAGTTTGTTTCATCACCGCGGCAGCCAAGTGCAGTAGCTACAGTACAGTATAGTTTACTGTAAAACGCGTCAAACGCGTCGTGGGCCTCCAGCGACATCAAAGAGATTGGCTTGTAGACACCTCGTGGGCACCCGGTGTGTTAAAACCACTACCTGGAAATGTTTTATTTCATAAATAGTATCAATATACTATTAATTATGAGAATCGCTATGTTGTATATAATGTAGGCCTCTTATTATTTTAGCCGTGCAGGAGCAATCATTTGCGGGGAGATGATGCTCTTGCTGACCGGGAGAAGTGTGACGCTGCTGCCACTGCACAGCGTGTTTCTAAAAGCTAAGCATCATTTCAGCTAATAATACATAGAAAGAACAACTGGGTGATCTATAAGTTATCGGCCAAAATGAATATCTTGTATAGATATGCCTACACGGCACACGCTGCACCGGGAGACACGGCCCTAATCTCCCGGTGCAGTCAGCCTGTTCTGTCCGAGTGGAGACGGCTTTTAGATGGGCACGCATGTCACGGTGCCGATCAAACAGTATAGGCACCCGACACTTGTGTCCTGCACGTTTAATTTCTAATGGATAATCATTTGCTTTTCATTGTTACATGCCTAAGCAAAAAACACTACGTGAACATTTTACAGAGTGAAGAGAATGTGAATTATCTCTCTCTCTCTCTTTCTCTCTCATAATTTCTCTGCCTCGCTCTGTCTATCTCTGCTACACCGTTCCCTCTCTCTCTTTCTCCCGAGCCCAGTTTGCGCAAATGGAACCTTATTTATTATATATAGACCTATATTTAACTATCGAGAGCGCTCTCTTTCTTTCTCTTTCCCCTCCCTCTCTGCATGCATGCGTGCATGCGTGATGTCGGGACATCACATTACCTAAACATGATTCATTGGCTGGTTTTGTGAGTTGTCTAATAATAGCTAATACGAATGAAAATCGGGACATATGAAGGCTTAATTCTTTTACTTCGCTTCGTATGGCGTTGTGAGCTTGTAGAAGATTGGCTATTTGTGTAACAAAATACCCTATATTGTCAATGAACAAAACTAAGCCAAATGGAACCATACGGGTCCATTTGGTTTCATTTTACGCTCTCTCTTTCTCCCACATGAAAGGAACCTGCCTCTCTCTCCACGTCTTTTTTTTAATACTTTTTTATACCACGTCCACGATCGAACCATGCATGCGTTCGTTCCAGCGCAAGGCATATCTCTCTCTCTCTCTCTCTCTCATGCATGCATGCGTGCATGATGTCGGGACATCACATAACCTTGCCTTTCACCGCATAATCAATAGCGCGGTGCGCCCCGCTGTGTTGGCCTTGAATCTCCCAAATCATAAATAAAACAAAGCCATAAAAGATATGTTTCTGGATAAACAAACGTGTCTATAACCACTCAAACTGCATGGCGCACTGTGCGCAAAGACGCTGATCATTGATTTATTCCTGCATGCAAAACCGAACTGTTTTAAAATGACTTTCAAAACTCAACATTCTGCTATAATACAAAGGCCTCGGCGCGGATGCTGGGCTGCGCTGCGAAGCGATACGAAATTAAACCAGTGACATTAAAAGTAAGATCATGCTACAAACTTAGTGTCATTTTCCCAAGCCTGTTTTTTTCCTGCTAAACCATGAAGTTAACATTGAAAGCGAGAGTATTGAGAGGTCAATTGAAATGCTAATTCAAATTCGGAAGACAATAGAACCCCCGCTGGCAGCAGGGGGAGGAAGTGTTGCGCTCCTGGGCCAAAAGGGAGAGAATATAACGGTCAAAATGAACGATAAATGCAGGCGTAGTGGTAGTTTTTTATTTTCAGTCACCCAAGTGTTAAACATGTCCAGAGCATGGGAGCAGAAAGCCAGACCCTGGACAAAATAGTAGGTCCCCACAACGGTTAGGGTTATAGGTTTAGGGTTAGGGTTAGGGTTTAGGGTTAGGGTTAGGGTTAGGGTTAGGTTCTTCGCGCCCGAGCGCCGCAGGCGCGAGTGCCCGCGAAGAGCGGGCCAGGGCCGGCCGCGCGAGTTACGAAGCCGTGGTGAATGCAATCGTTATATTTATGCCCAGGCCGTAAGGCCTGGGCAAGCGCATGATAAACGCCATGATAATTCTCATTCTATTCATTTTACATTTCAATAGGTTTCCAAAGGTTCCCTCTGAGATTAAGTAAGTAGTACTGACTGTTGTATGACAGTCAGGACCACTTGCTTCAAGTATGACAAGGCTTGTAAGGTTTATTCAAATCTCCATTTTTTGAGTTTGTGTTAAAGGGTTAGGGTTAGGGTTAGGGTTATAGGGTTATAGGGTTAGGGTTATAGGGTTATAGGGTATAGGGTATAGGGTTATAGGGTATAGGGTTATAGGGTTATAGGGTTATAGGGTATATGGTTATAGGGTTATAGGGTTAGGGTATAGGGTTATAGGGTTATAGGGTTAGGGTTATAGGGTTATAGGGTTATAGGGTTATAGGGTTGGGGTTATAGGGTTATAGGGTTATAGGGTTAGGGTTATAGGGCTATAGGGTTATTGGGTTATAGGGTTATAGGGTTGGGGTTATAGGGTATATGGTTATAGGGTTATAGGGTTAGGGTATAGGGTTATAGGGTTATAGGGTTATAGGGTTATAGGGTTATAGGGTTAGGGTTATAGGGTTATAGGGTTAGGGTTATAGGGTATAGGGTTATAGGGTTAGGGTTATAGGGTTATAGGGTTAGGGTTATATGGTTATAGGGTTATGGGGTTATGGGGTTAGGGTTATAGGGTTATAGGGTTATGGGGTTAGGGTTATAGGGTATAGGGTTATAGGGTTATAGGGTTAGGGTTATAGGGTTATAGGGTTATGGGGTTAGGGTTATAGGGTTAGGGTTATATGGTTATAGGGTTATGGGGTTATGGGGTTAGGGTTATAGGGTTATAGGGTTATGGGGTTATGGGGTTATGGGGTTATGGTTATAGGGTTATGGGGTTAGGGTTATAGGGTTATGGGGTTAGGGTTATAGGGTTAAGGTTATAGGGTTATGGGGTTATGGGGTTATAGGGTTATAGGGTTATGGGGTTAGGGTTATAGGGTTATGGGGTTATGGGGTTAGGGTTATAGGGTTATGGGGTTATGGGGTTATGGGGTTAGGGTTATAGGGTTATGGGGTTAGGGTTATGCGGTTAGGGTTATAGGGTATAGGGTTATAGGGTTATAGGGTTATAGGGTTATAGGGTTAGGGTTATAGGGTTAGGGTTATAGGGTTATAGGGTTATAGGGTTATAGGGTTATAGGGTTAGGGTTATAGGGTTAGGGTTATAGGTTTATGGTTATAGGGTTATAGGGTTATAGGGTTATAGGGTTATGGGGTTAGGGTTATAGGGTTATAGGGTTATGGGGTTAGGGTTATAGGGTTATGGGGTATAGGGTTATAGGGTTAGGGTTAGGGTTATAGGGTTATAGGGTTAGGGTTAGGGTTATAGGGTTATAGGGTTATAGGGTTATGGGGTTATAGGGTTAGGGTTATAGGGTTATGGGGTTATGGGGTTATGGGGTTAGGGTTATAGGGTTATAGGGTTAGGGTTAGGGTTATAGGGTTATGGGGTTAGGGTTATAGGGTTATAGGGTTATGGGGTTGGGGTTATAGGGTTATAGGGTTAGGGTTATAAGGTTATAGGGTTATAGGGTTATAGGGTTAGGGTTATAGGGTTATGGGGTTATAGGGTTAGGGTTATAGGGTTATGGGGTTATGGGGCTAGGGTTAGGGTTATAGGGTTATAGGGTTAGGGTTATAAGGTTATGGGGTTATGGTTAGGGTTATAGGGTTATGGGGTTGTAGGGTTAGGGTTATAGGGTTATGGGGTTAGGGTTAGGGTTAGGGTTAGGGGTTAGGGTTTATAATGAACTAATTGCGCTTAAAGAGACAGTGTACTGCTCTGGTGCTCTGGCCTACAAGGGCTCTCCATCATCCGCCAACACTGGTTAAACTTGACTCAAGCACTCCCCAAGCCACATTGAAAAACGTGAATAATACTATGTAAACCAATAAGACTATACCTAAACCTGAGAGACTGTGCAGGGCAAGGACGTCCAACTCCTTGAGCCCATTAAAAACTTAGGTTTAGGGATAGAGGTTAGGGTTTGGGTTAGGTTTAGGGTTAGGGTTAGGTTTAGGTTTAGGGTTAGAGTTAGGGTTAGGTTTAGGGTTAGGGTTAGGGGTTAGGTTTAGGGATAGAGGTTAGGGTAAGGCCACAGGACTTGCATAAAAATGAATGGAAGTCTATGTAATGTCCCCACAAGTGATGTAAATACACACACACACACACACACACACACACACACACACACACACACACACACACACACACACACACACACACACACACACACACACACAGTACAGGTATATATTCCCCTCCCCTCCCCTCCCCCACCCCCTCTCCTCTCCTCTCCTCCTCCCCCCCCCCCCCCCCCCCCCCCCCCCCTGCAACGGTGACAATAACACTCTAAACTCTATAAACAACAACAATAATAATATTGATGAGGTTTTAATTAGTTGTGATGTTTTGTCATTGTGTTTTCTCACAGATTCCTGTTCACTCTCACTGGATGTGAACACAGTGAGCAACTACCTCGTCCTGTCAGAGGAGGACAGGAAGGTGACTGGAACATACCAACCCCAAGTTTACCCTGTTCATCCAGAGAGATTCACCACTTACCTCCAGGTGTTGAGTAAAGAGAGTCTGTGTGAAGGTGGGAGGTCCTACTGGGAAGTGGAATGGAGTGGAAGCTATGTCCGTATAGCAGTCTGTTATAAAGACACCAACAGACAGGGTGATGAGTCATGGTTTGGAGACAATAGCAAGTCATGGTGTTTACTTTGCTATGATGGAAGCTACACGTTCAGACACAACAATGTTAATACTGCAGTGTCAGGACGTTGTCCCTCCATAGGAGGCAGAGTGGGGGTGTACCTGGATCACAGTGCAGGGACTCTGTCATTTTACAGTGTTACTGACACCATGACCCTCCTCCATACAGAACACACCACCTTCACACAACCTCTGTATGCAGGGATAGCGTGTTATTATGTAGGAGATACAGCAGAGCTGTGTAAGATGTGGTAGAGAGAGAGAGAGAGAGAGAGAGAGAGAGAGAGAGAGAGAGAGAGAGAGAGAGAGAGAGAGAGAGAGAGAGAGAGAGAGATGGGGGGACAGACAGACAGACTGAGGGGAGGGGGGGGGGGGGTTAGGTGCTGCAGTGCTGGTAGAAGTACTCATAGGACTTGAGTAAAAGTAGAAATACCACAATGTAGAAATAACTGTTACCAGTGTTCTGAATTCTACTTAGCAAAAGTAAAAGTACTCGTTATGCAGAATGTATTTCAGAATCATATTTAATCATGTTATTAATTTAAACTACTATTGTTGATCATTAACCAGTTATGACTGATTTTATGGTTTGGCCATTCGAAAATATCAGATCTCCAAGCTCACAATGCGGCGCGATGCGACGCGCTGTGAGCTTGTAGATCTGCTATTTCTTTTGAATTCTTTTGAATTTGTTTTTGATTTATTATTCAAACTCACTCCAAACATGTTCATGTCAAGGACCCCCAGATTAATATATGCAGGTCCGCAGACCCTGATCTGAAAAGACCTTGTGCCAGGGACCCCCAAGAGAGAAGATTGTTTTTCAACATTTTAAAAATAAATCCAAGGTATAAAACAACCATGGTTGAAGTGGTTAAGCTGGTTGTGCTACTATATTAACACATTTAGCTGGGGACCCCCTGGAACCTCCTTCAAGGACCCCTGGATGATGGATCACTTTGAGAGAGAAACACTGCTCTAAGTCTAAGATAATGATGCCCTGTGATGCAGACTGTAGTTAACGTTTTTATCCAGAAGGTGGCAGCAAAACCATGCAATTCAATTTACCATCAGTCATAAGCCTGTGTTCTGCTGTCTGCTTCCTACTCTACACTTTTAAAATGTCATTGTGTGAATAACGGTGTGATTATAAAAGCACTGCCAACAGAAGAGTGATTCAACATGTCATAATGTGTAGATAATGATACATTGTTGATACATAAATAACATGTAATAATACAATAATAACTAGAAGTACTAAAAAAAAAAAAAAAAAACTAAAATAAAAACTCTTAATAAATTGTTGTTTTTCCTTCATTTCTTATGTTTGCCAACGTGACTATATTCTGCAGTGTGCTAACTGTCATGTGAAGCTCAACCAATACTCCAGCTAACACCACTCCCAGATGTTTTTCGGCCAATTGCACCTCATTGGCTAAGAGCCCTGCCTTTGAACTGTCTGCGACGGAACTTGGTAAATAAATAATGAAGATAACATAGTGTTCTGTTATGGTGTCAGGGGTCTTCAAGGACCCTTAGTTGGTAAATAAATAATGAAGATAACATAGTGTTCTGTTATGGTGTCAGGGGTCTTCAAGGACCCTTAGTTGGTAAATAAATAATGAAGATAACATAGTGTTCTGTTATGCTGTCAGGGGTCTTCAAGGACCCTTAGTTCAAAGGTTCTCAACCTGTGGGTCAGTGACTGCATGGTCCCCAGATGACTTTGAAGGGACAACTGTCAAAATATACTCAAGTAGCAAAAGTAAAAGTACTCGTTATGCAGAATGTATTTCAGAATCATATATAATCATGTTATTCATTAAAACTACTAATGTTGATCATGAACCAGTTATGACCGATTTTATGGTTTGGCCATTCGAAAATATCAGATCTACAAGCTCACAACGCGGCGCGATGCCAATTCGGCTCCTACAAACTTTGCTATAAAATCATGCGTCTCAAGTCCTTAAATCAATCGTAGTTCCTATTTCCTTGCTTATGTTAGTCCCTCCCATTGAGGAAATAGAGAAGAGGAGACATCCCATTTCTGATGACATCATCACAGGTGATAGGTCAACTCCCTTGTAGGGGCGTTCGATTGTCAGTGGGCGGGACTAACATACAAGGAAATAGGAAAGAAGTGTAGGAAATAGGATATAATTTAAGGACTTGAGACGCAGGCTGCCAAACCACAACCTCCACCCCTCATTTCTCACCTGCCCCTCTTCTAGCGCCACCATGAGGCCGATTCTTGCAAAACACATTATGCCCTAGAATCACGCAAAGCGGCACACAGTATGTCTAGATTCATGTGATCAACAAGGATCTGTCCCATATAGCGCCACCATCAGGCCGATTTTTCAAACACATTTTTGGACACTGCTCCTACACATTATGCCCTAAAATCACGCAAAGCGGCACACAGTATGTCTAGAGTCATGTCATCAACATGGATCTGTCCTGACGGTCGCTTCTCTCCCGATTAGGGAGTCTTACTGGTAAGTAGTCTGTCTATAGAAAGGGAACATTAAATATGAAAAGAAGATATTCACAAAATGTGAAGAATCTTTACACACAGTTTAGTCTTCAAACTTCAAACTGGACTGACGCACTTCTCTTATTTATATCTATCTATAAATGCGAGAAGTCTCTGTCTGTCTGCGTGTGTGTCTGTCTGTAATCCGCGTATCTCAAGAACCGTTCGTCCCACCGGCTTCAGATTCGGCACGCGCGTTCCCCGCCGCGGCACGGAGTGCAGTGCCGCGCCTCGACCCGACCCGGCGCGCGGTTTTCCCGAACTGGCGCGAAACGTTCGGAATCTCCTTATGCGGGGTTGATTGTTGACATCAGGCTGTTTCTGAGGAAATCGGCGAAAGCTCTGACTCATTGTGACATCACTTCATAAAAGGCTCTGACATCACGTACGCCACATGAGTCAACAAAAAATCTCTGTGAGTGTGTATGTATGTAGGTAATCCGCGTATCTCGAGAACCGTTCGTCCCACGGGCACGCGCGTTCTCCATATATGGGCATAAAATGAATGCCCCCATATGAGAACCGTTCGTCCCACGGGCACGCGCGTTCTCCATATATGGGCATAAAATGAATGCCCCCATATATGGGCATAAAATGGATAAAGGGACACAGACAGACAGATTCAGAGATCTCCATATATGGGCGTGAAATGGACGCAAATAGACAGATATCTCCATATATGGGCATATATGGGCATAAAATGGACCCAGAACTATATGGACGCAAATGGCATATATGGGCATAAAATTTACGCAGAATCACAAAGATCTCCATATACGGGCATAAAGGGACACAGACAGACACACAGACAGACGGATACAGAGATCTCCATAAATGGGCATAAAATGGACGCAAATGGCATATATGGACATAAAATTTACGCAGAATCACAAAGATCTCCATATACGGGCATAAAGGGACACAGACAGACAGATTCAGAGATCTCCATATATGGGCGTGAAATGGACGCAAATAGACAGATATCTCCATATATGGGCATATATGGGCATAAAATGGACCCAGAACTATATCTGCAGTGATCTCCATATATGGACATAAAATGGACGCTGACAGACAGACAGATAACAGATATCTCCATATATGGGCATAAATGGACACAGGCAAACAGATGGTCAAAACGGGTCCTATGACAACAGGTATAATGGGGTTTGCATTAAAGGGCGGGGCATTCATTCCCTATTTACATTGTTCCGAGTTGGCCAGGTCGCCGACTAGAAGGGCGGCCCAGCTTCTAGTTTGCTATAATTATTAATATATCATGTATCTTATTTATATCTGCTATAGTTATCCTCCATGCATAACCTTTTAATTTATTTATTTACACTTTCTATATCAAAATAATCTGAACAATTGAGCCTATATCAAACTAAATGTGTGTTGTTACACATATGAATGTGCAGCAGTAGCAATAACTAAGTACATTTCTTTTGAGGTATTTGTACTTTACCGGGGTAATTCCAATTTGCAATAGGCCTACTTTTACTTATATGTACTTACTTCCACTACATCTAGGATCCAAATATTGAACGTTTACTCTGTTGCACTTTAGTTACTATTCACTTTGTAGATTTGTATTAGTACGCACGCGCACATGAGTCAAACTGGACTGACGCACTTCTCTTATTTATATCTGCTATAATTATTAATACATTACTTATCTTATTTATATCTGCTATAATTATTAATACATTACTTATCTTATTTATATCTGCTATAATTATTAATACATTACTTATCTTATTTATATCTGCTATAATTATTAATACATTACTTATCTTAATTATATCTGCTATAATTATTCAGCTGGGGGGGGGGGGTCTCCTCCGTGCATGACCTTTTAATTTATTCATTTTCACTTTCTATATCAAAATAATCTGAACAATTGATCCTTTATCAAACTAAATGTTTGCTACACATATGAATGTAGCCGTGGATCATTGTACACTCTTAGATGAGTTAAATGATTGTTAAACAACTGCATTATTTAATTTACAAAGAAGTCCACACAATTAGAGAATGTAGAAGTTTTACTTTATTTTGAACGTTTGGCTGTTATCTCTTCTATGGCACCCTCATCAAATGTGGTGTTTTATATGAGATAAAAGTGGTTCCTGTGTAAAGCCCTTTGCACACAGGACAGTTGCATTGGATTTGGTGTGCAATGCTGTGCGGAATCAGCGCTGCGGATCCCAAAAGGAGTCATAAAAGGAGTGAAGGTCTTTGCACACTGCTGCGTTTTTCGGGCCGAATGTCGGAGTGAATTTCGGAGTGCGTGAATAAAAAAATCAACCTCACGTTATGTCAATCACCTTTGCACACTGCCGCAGTGCCGCCCGTTTCATATTTATTTTCGGACCAGGGTTGATTTTTTCTGATTTTCGCAGCTGTCGCACTGAGAGTCCCTTGCTCTCTCTCTCTTTCCTCTATCTCTCCCTGGCCTGCAGCTTTCGGATTTCCAAAACGCAACGAAAACACGCAGTGCAGTGTGCAACCACCTGGATGAGTTTTTTTTACCGCATGCGACAAGACGCACAAATCGAACTGGGTTCGATCGAGAAAAAAACGCGTGGCCGCAGCCACTCGTCGCACAGCTAATTCGGATCCGGTGTGCATGAGGTCGTAGAGAATCATTGTTTTCTTTTGAAAAAAAAAAAATTGTCCGTTTTATCCGTGCGGATAAATGCGCCTGTGAGCAAAGGGCTTAAATAAGCCGAAAAGCTTACTAGGATCTCCTTTTAGTTGACTTTGTACCAGTGATTTGTACTGTAATGAAACTACTTTTTCCTATGCAAACTTCTAATAAATTATTCAATCAATCAATCAATGTTCCGTGGCTCAAATGCTGAATAAATAATGGACTTTGATATAAAAAACTATATACTTGAGGGGACGTTTGGTCCTCACAAGTATAGCATAAAGTGATGGATAGTGGTCTATTAAGAGTTTGTAATATAGCTGATAAAAACATGTCTGCATGGACTAGAAAGACTTCTAGTATTCACTGTGGAGGGTCATTAATTGTGCTCTTGAAATACAAGGGCTTTATGAAAGGATGAAGTTGATGCTGGATGCAGCCAGGAGGTTATTGAAGGTTGTGGGTGGCCACTTCCGGCCCATGGCACAATTTTGACTGGTACACCAATCAATCGGGCAATTCTTTTGAGATATTTTGAGATTTTTTCCCTCTCATGCAAATTCAAAAACCACAGTATGTTTATTTTGGCAAAGAAACGCTGTCAGTTGTTAAGATGGACAATGAAATACAGAAATGATCAAGTATCATAAATGTTGTCCTTTTATCAACTGGCCTCTTGCCATTGTTGTAATGTGGCCCACAGGTTCAGAGGTTTGAATCCCCCTGCTCTGTACACTGAGGGAAGGTTACACACCTACTCTGTTGGGTCTGACTGGGTGGTAGAACTGCTCTGTGCACTGAGGGAAGGTTACACACCTACTCTGTTGGGTCTGACTGGGTGGTAGAACTGCTCTGTGCACTGAGGGAAGGTTACACACCTACTCTGTTGGGTCTGACTGGGTGGTAGAACTGCTCTGTACACTGAGGGAAGGTTACACACCTACTCTGTTGGGTCTGACTGGGTGGTAGAACTGCTCTGTACACTGAGGGAAGGTTACACACCTACTCTGTTGGGTCTGACTGGGTGGTAGAACTGCTCTGTACACTGAGAGAAGGTTACACACCTACTCTGTTGGGTCTGACTGGGTGGTAGAACTGCTCTGTGCACTGAGGGAAGGTTACACACCTACTCTGTTGGGTCTGACTGGGTGGTAAAACTGCTCTGTACACTGAGGGAAGGTTACACACCTACTCTGTTGGGTCTGACTGGGTGGTAGAACTGCTCTGTACACTGAGGGAAGGTTACACACCTACTCTGTTGGGTCTGACTGGGTGGTAGAACTGCTCTGTACACTGAGGGAAGGTTACACACCTACTCTGTTGGGTCTGACTGGGTGGTAGAACTGCTCTGTACACTGAGGGAAGGTTACACACCTACTCTGTTGGGTCTGACTGGGTGGTAGAACTGCTCTGTACACTGAGAGAAGGTTACACACCTACTCTGTTGGGTCTGACTGGGTGGTAGAACTGCTCTGTACACTGAGGGAAGGTTACACACCTACTCTGTTGGGTCTGACTGGGTGGTAGAACTGCTCTGTACACTGAGAGAAGGTTACACACCTACTCTGTTGGGTCTGACTGGGTGGTAGAACTGCTCTGTGCACTGAGGGAAGGTTACACACCTACTCTGTTGGGTCTGACTGGGTGGTAGAACTGCTCTGTACACTGAGGGAAGGTTACACACCTACTCTGTTGGGTCTGACTGGGTGGTAGAACTGCTCTGTGCACTGAGGGAAGGTTACACACCTACTCTGTTGGGTCTGACTGGGTGGTAGAACTGCTCTGTACACTGAGAGAAGGTTACACACCTACTCTGTTGGGTCTGACTGGGTGGTAGAACTGCTCTGTACACTGAGGGAAGGTTACACACCTACTCTGTTGGGTCTGACTGGGTGGTAGAACTGCTCTGTACACTGAGGGAAGGTTACACACCTACTCTGTTGGGTCTGACCGGGTGGTAGAACTGCTCTGTACACTGAGGGAAGGTTACACACCTACTCTGTTGGGTCTGACTGGGTGGTAGAACTGACATGTTGGGAATGAGGTTAGTTTGCAGGTACAGTACTGTAGATGGCGATAATGCAATATATATGGAAGCCAAACGCCAATAAGTCCAAAGAATAAGAAACAAAAGGAAGTAATGCTGGAGTTAAATGTTTAGGTTTTTAAACATTCAGAGTTTAAAACTAGCCATCATAAATCCACAACTGGAATAGTTCACTACTGTTTTGCTGTTTTATCGTTGGACCACTTTAATGAACAGCCTATAGGGTGAAGGAGTGCTAATATGATGTTTGTAGCAGTTTGAACTTCAACACAATAAGGTAAACAAACAGCTTCATTCTGTCACACACACTGTTGGTTCAATGTTATCTTTCTTTAAATGCAAGTATAGAGACGTCACTAAGCAGTGTATTCATTAATTAGGCTACATGAAGTGCCACTCTTAGTAATACTGTACTGACCGGGGTCCCCCAGGTCTCTGTACTTGGACCCCTCCTAGTTTTTTCTCCCTTCTACACAGTGGTTCTCAAACTTTTTTTCATTTCAAGGACTGAAAATATCTGCTTTGAAAAAACATTTAAAAAATTGCACGAAATTGTCATGATCTTTCAAAAATAGAAGCTCCACAAGCACTATATGAGCTTTTAGATCTGCTATTTTTTGAATAGCAAAAGTATAAAGTATGGCTAATGTGGTTGAAATGATTGTGACACTGTATGAAGTCATGTTGCTGCATGGGGACCCCCTGGTACCTCCTCAAGGACCCCTGGGTGTCCCCGGACCCCACTTTGAGAACCAATGCTCTACACCAAATCTATTGGTGTGGTCCTCTAATATCTACCTCTACAGCTCATGCACTGTGACGTGTTGTGAGCTTGTAGATCGGCTGTTTTCAAGAAAAATGACTTCGCCTATTTTAGTTCAACTGGCTCTCTTCTCCACCAGTTCCTCCCTTTTTTTAGTCAACATTTTAGTCAAGTTTTTAATTGTTGACAAAACTGTCAATATATTTAGTCTTAGTTTTAGTCAACATAGCTTCATTTTTATTTAGTTTTTATTTAGTGTTCATCAGTGAACAAAGGTATTTGACGAACATGTTTCTAGAGTTCTCAACGAGCCTGAAAATTAAGGCCTGGTCCTTACTGGGCCCTTACTGGGCACTAACTGGGCCCCCTTACTGGGCCTTTACTGGAACTCTAACTGGGCCCTTACTGGGCCTTTAGTGGGCCCTAACTGGAACTCTAACTGGGCCCTTACTGGTCCCTTACTGGAACTCTAACTGGGCCCTTACTGGGCCCTTACTGGGCCCTAACTGGGCCCTTACTGGAACTCTAACTGGGCCCTTACTGGGCCCTTACTGGAACTCTAACTGGGCCCTTACTGGGCCCTTACTGGAACTCTAACTGGGCCCTTACTGGAACTCTAACTGGGCCCTTACTGGGCCCTTACTGGAACTCTAACTGGTCCCTTACTGGGCCCTTACTGGAACTCTAACTGGGCCCTTACTGGGCCTTTACTGGAACTCTAACTGGGCCCTTACTGGGCCTTTAGTGGGCCCTAACTGGAACTCTAACTGGGCCCTTACTGGGCCCTTACTGGAACTCTAACTGGGCCCTTACTGGAACTCTAACCGGGCCCTAACTGGTCCCTTACTGGAACTCTAACTGGGCCCTTACTGGGCCCTTACTGGAACTCTAACTGGGCCCTTACTGGAACTCTAACTGGGCCCTTACTGGGCCCTTACTGGAACTCTAACTGGGCCCTTACTGGAACTCTAACTGGTCCCTTACTGGGCCCTTACTGGAACTCTAACTGGGCCCTTACTGGGCCTTTAGTGGGCCCTAACTGGAACTCTAACTGGGCCCTTACTGGTCCCTTACTGGAACTCTAACTGGGCCCTTACTGGTCCCTTACTGGAACTCTAACTGGGCCCTTACTGGGCCCTTACTGGAACTCTAACTGGGCCCTTACTAGGCCCTTACTGGAACTCTAACTGGGCCCTTACTGGGCCCTTACTGGAACTCTAACTGGTCCCTTACTGGGCCCTTACTGGAACTCTAACTGGGCCCCCTTACTGGGCCTTTAGTGGGCCCTAACTGGAACTCTAACTGGTCCCTTACTGGGCCCTTACTGAAACTCGAACTGGGACCCCTTACTGGACCCTAACTGCACCCTTACTGGGCCCTTACTGGACCCTAACTGCACCCTTACTGGGCCCTTACTGGGCACTAACTGGCCTGACTAATTAGCATACATGTTTGGAGGAGGAAACCAACACTGTTGTGATGTATCAACTAAACCTAAAGATGCTGTTTACTAGATCACATGACCAGTTACCATGGAGACATGAATGAATAGGCTACCACAGAACAGGAAGTAAAAAAAGGTGTGGGACACCATGTGGGACACCATGAAATCCATGACAGGGATGTCATCCCCCACAAAACCTATTGTGGCAGATAATGAACTTAGCTTTGCCAATGACCTAAACACATTCTTTGCTAGATACGAATCATTGGACAACTCCTCAAAGTGCACTGAGATACTGAAGGCTGTAACACCTGCCCCCTCTGACCGAATTACTATCACGGAAGAGGATGTAAGGAAAGTGTTTCAGTGTACTAACACGAGGAAAGCTAATGGGCCGGACGAGTGCAGTGCTTTTCTCCTCAAAAATTTTGCATCTGAATTGGCTCCAGTGTGGCAACCAATATTTCAAACCTCTGTAGACACACACACAATTCCTCTGCCTTGGAAAACATCATACATAAAACCACTGCCCAAATGTCCAAAAGAACATAAGGATTATAGACCCATAGCTCTCACTTCAGTGATTATGAAATCACTTGAAAGAATACTCTTGCACCATCTTGTTAGTATGACCAAAGACAAATTCGACCCCTGCCAGTTTGCATACAAGAAAGGTTGCGGTACAGAGGATGCGGTTGTCACACTGGTCCACTTAATTACAAAACACCTAGATAAGCTAGATAAGTCTAACATGAATCATGCAAGGGTGTTGTTCTTAGACTTTTCTTCAGCTTTCAACACAATACAGTCTGATATACTAGTGTCAAAGATGGTGCAGTTGGAACTGAAGCCATACTTAATACACTGGTATGCTGCCTTTCTCACCAACAGGGTACAGAGGGTGAAAGTGAACGGAACCCTCTCCTCAGCAGTAACAACTAATGTTGGGGCCCCCCAAGGTTGTGTAAGCTCAGCTATACTTTTCACCCTTTATACTGACAGCTGTCGTACTGAGGAATGTCTGTCTGAAGGTCGTACTAAGGATCCAGACCAACACATTCTAAAGTACTCTGATGATACAGTTTTAATTTCACTCTTAGATAGTTCCAGTGATCCTGGACTGCACCAACTCAGAGTGAATAAGGTCGTTGAATGGAGTGATAACAACGCTCTCATCATTAACACAAAAAAGACAGAAGAGATTGTTTTTGGTGCACCACCAGATACACACAGAACTCCCATTACTATTCATGGTGAACAGATCAACCAGGTATTTTCGTATACGTACCTCGGAGTAGTAATAGACCATCTTTTGTCATGGAAAGATCAGATTGAATCTGTGTGTAAGAAAACAAAGCAAAGAATCTACTTCCTTCGCCGTTTAAGATCATTTGGTGCTAGTAGACAGATTCTTCTTATGTTTTTCACGTCTGTCATTATGAGTGTTCTTCAATACTGTAGTACCACCTGGTATGGATGCTTGTCTGCAGCCCTAAAGTCACAACTGCTGCAACAACTGAACATTTGTTCAAAGATAGTTGGACAACCACTTCAGAGGCTATATACGACTACGTATGATAACAGCATTCTAAGGTTGGCAAGAAATATTACCTCTAATAGTAGCCATGTGTTGCGTAGAGAATATAGGTTGCTGCCTTCAGGAAGGAGATATGGTGTTCCAGAATACAATAAGGTCAGACTAAAAAGGTCCTTTGTCCATCAGTCGACTTTAAGGCTTAATCAGGAGCTTGGCCATAGGTAGGCTTGGCGGTGGACACTGCTCTTGTCTATATTGTCCTTATGTATGTAAACCTGTCTTGTTTTTCTTTGTTACATGTGTTAAAATGTTTGTTTATATGTTATGTGTCGCATACATGACGTGCTGTGTCGCAAGACAAATTTCAGTGTGAACTGACAATAAAGTACTATATCATATCATATCATATCATATCAATGTCGAAAAGGAGAAACATGTTATGTTTTAGTATAATTCAGTTTAATCCACTTAACAAGTTGACTTGACATGAATCTATATGCAGGCAGTATTTATATCTCAAGATGTACTGATATAGCATGTTTACAGGATCTATTAAATAAGCAGTATAGAGAAGCTGCAAAGATATGCATACACTGTCTGTTTCTGTACGTCTGCCCTGAAAACTCACCTTTCAGGAGGCCAGAGGCGGAGGTAGTTATCACTTCTCCCATCGACATGCGAGAAGTAAGCATCCCCCCCCCCCCCCTACCTTAGCCCCACCTCCTTGTTTCCCCTACCCTGTACATATAGTGTTTTTATAACTGCAATGATTTTTGAATGTTTTTCTTTCTTTTCTTTTTGCTTGCTATTTGCTATGTCCATAAATTGAATACCAATGACTTCCGAAGTAAAAAAGACCGTAAAAGGACTTATTTGGGATGCTCCTTTTAGGCAGGGTGTTTAACTGTACCTGTTGCAACCATAGGTCGCAGTTTTACTATGAGAACCGTCACAGCTAGTCTTTGTCCGTCTGGACATGTACACTTTCTTACGATCTATGGGTCTCCATATATGGGCATAAACAGATGACTTCACAGTGATGTCAGATACTCAGAGCAGGGATCTCAATTATGGGCATAAACAGGATTATGTTAGGGATCTCCATATATGGGCATAAAAGGGATTGTATCCCAGATGATGCCCTGTTAGGAGAACCACACTAACAGAATTCATATATGGCCAAGACAGATGGCCAAAGCAGATGGCGCGACCTCGGACGCTTTTCGCCCTTAGTTATTACTGGTACTGTACTGTACTGTACTACTTTTTGTTTTTATTATATTGACTATACTTGTACTGTTCTCCATTTTTGTCTAATAAAATAATCAATCAATCAATATAAAAAGGGATTTAAAGTGTGTTAAAGTTCAAATCTTGGTTAAAAGACAGTAAGTACATGTAGCAGAGTGACTCACTGCCTCAGCCTGATGGCCTCCAAAAGTCTAGTACCTCCCTCAGTCCATAGAGATATCCCTTTGGATCAATGGTTAAAATATTGGCATGGGAGACCAGGGTTTGAATCCTGGGCGTTACACATAGTAACACATAATGGCATCATCTTCATTGGTGCATTCAGAAAACCCAATAAACAACATTCATTCATAAATAATATAACAGTCTTTATGTCATATGAATCAGGAACTCCAGTCAAGATAGGGTTTAAGTGCTTGAAACAGTCTCTATGTCTTATCTGTCATTAGTTATCAAAGTGGGGTCCAGGGACCCCCAGGGGTCCTTGTGGGGGTTCCAGGGGGTCCCCAGCTAAATGAGTTAAAGCGATCCCTGGCTAATACGACAAATATGCCTTAATACATTATAATTGTCCTCTATAACTACAATGTAAAATTAAAAACACCTTAAATATTTTATTTCTTCTAGAAATAGCTAATCTTTCACTCAATAGGGGAAATGCCTGTCGCAAGTTGATGATGTCATAAATGTCATGTGTGATCTATCCTTATAGACTGGGCAGAATTTCTGAGAATGTGCTTGTATAAAGTCCTGAAGGCATTTTGTGAATATTTATTATATACAACTGTTCTAGGGGTATTAAGGCACGCTGAATCCAAATTTGCTGTATATAATGCTCAAACATGTTCCTAAATGGCTCAAAATTGAGAAATCCAACATGGCGGCCACTGCAAGGCTGAAATCTATTTAAGTGCAAATCTTTTTGACTAAACAAGGTAGAAACTTGAACTAAATGTGTTTTCTAGGTTAGCCTATATGGGGAATTTGAAATTATATCCGGATTTTAGCTCAAATATGAATAATTGGCTTGAAACTCATACATGTATAGCAGAAACGGTTCGTTATTGATGCATAATTCATCAAACAGAAACAAAAGCAGGATGAATGGTTTCATTCATCAAAACTCTTGATTTAGATTTTACTATCAACAAGTCATATATGAAAATTATATATAGTCCTTAATTTGAAGGTAGGCTACATTAATTTAGCCTATTTGCAGTCATCAATATTTTGAGCAGATGTCATAGGTATCTTGCAGCTGCATGCATCCAATTCCACTTTTCCTGAATAGAATAGAATGGATTGTAATATAATATAATATAATAGTATTTTACCATATCAATAAAAGTAAATGTACATATGGGAATACGTCTTACTGTAATCCTTACTGTAGCAGCTTATTCAGTCTTCCTCAGTTTTCCGGCAAGTTTTTAGTTTTTTTGCAGTTGCATGCTTCCATACATACCATATGACTCTTTCTGGATAGAATAGAAGAGAAGGGGATACAATGTTTATAGCCAGCACAAGTACATCAGGGTAGGGTTTATCAATCTGTCAACATCTAAGAGTCTGTAGAGTATGCAGTCTAGTAGGCTAGGATTCTCTAAAATTACCAAATCCCATTAGTACTGTACAATCTATTATACATACATACCTGCAGCTGCAGCATTGGCTGAGGCACTCCTTTGTACACCCACATAAGTGAACTCCCTGCAGGCTTTGGGCATAGGTGGCAGAGAGAATAGCCGTGGCAGGTGAGCTTGATTCCATATAGTTGCTTGATAGTGTGCACGCATGATATGGAACCTCACAGTATCTGTGGTTGGTGGCAGTCTCTTGGGGATGACCTTTGCAGAATAGCTTTACTCGTGCTTTGTTGCATGAATCAACGTCAGGCACACCATAGATCTAAAAATGAATGTTTCTGATGATGTCAAGATATCTTCTGTGAAAGGGCCCTTCCCAAGGCCAGCAAGATCAGTGTGATGTTGTTCGAACACCTGCCAGGCTGTCTTCTTTCCGTGGCCGCTGAACTGAGACACACTGTCACATTCAGTAAGGGCATAGAAGGCAAGGAGTGTGTCCAGTTGATCCTCAGACAGTATCCTGTGAATTTCATGCACTGGGAAAAACATTGGGTCCTTTGATGTCCCAGCTTTCATGTAGACATAGGTACATCTGATTTTGTCAAAGTGAGCAAGCAGTAGTAGAAGCACGTTTGTGTCACGTGCTGACACGACTACTGTTTCCATCGGTGCATGGATACAGTGAAGGATCAGTTGGGTATCAGCTTGTATCGTGTATCGGTCGTGCATCAGCTTCCTCGTGGTCAGCACTCAGGGAGGAGACTTCAAGATCAGATCAGATCAGATGTACCTATGTCTACATGAAAGCTGGGACATCAAAGGACCCAAAGTTTTTTCCCAGAGCATGAAATTCACAGGATACTGTCTGAGGATCAACTGGACACACTCCTTGCCTTCCATGCCCTTACTGGATGTGACAATGTGTGATCCGACCACAGATCACACTGATCTTGCTGGCCTTGGGAAGGGGACTTTCACAGAAGATATCGTGACATCATCAGAAACATTCATTTGTAAGATCTATGGTGTGCCTGATGTTGATTCATGCAACAAAGCACAAGTAAAGTTATTCTGCAAAGGTCGTCCCCAAGATACTCTGCCACCAACCACAGATGCTGTGAGGTTCCATATCATGCGTGCACACTATCAAGCAACTATATGGAATCAAGCTCATCTGCCACACCCCAATCTTCCTCCAGTGGAGGAAATGGGATGGATGATTAAGGAAGGCCAGTTAGTGCCACGGCTACTCTCTCTGCCACCTATGCCCAAAGCCTGCAGGGAGTTCACTTCATGTGGGTGTACAAAGGAGTGCCTCAGCCAAAACTGCAGCTGCAGGTATATATGAATAATAGATTGTACTAATAGGATTTGGTAATTTTAGAGATACTAGCCTACTAGACTGCATACTCTAGACTCTTAGATGTTGACAGATTGATGAACCCTACCCTGATGTACCGGTACTTGTGCTGGCTATAAACGTTGTATCCCCTTCTCTTCTATTCTATCCAGAAAGAGTCATATGGCATGTATGGAAGCATGCAAATGCAAAAAAAACTCAAAACTTGCTGGAACACTGAGGAAGACTGAATAAGCTGCCACAGTAAGGATTACAGTAAGACGTATTCCCATGTACATTTACTTTTATTGATATGGTAAAATACTATTATATTATATTATATTATATTATATTATATTATATTATATTATAATCCATTCTATTCTATTCAGGAAAAGTGGAATTGGATGCATGCAGCTGCAAGATACCTATGACATCTGCTCGAAATATTGATGACTGCAAATAGGCTAAATTAATGTAGCCTACCTTCATATTAAGGACTATACGTATATAATTTGCATATACAATGATAGAAATATGATGATAGAAAAATCTAAATCAAGTTTTGATGAATAAAATGGTTCATCCTGCTTTTGTTTCTGTTTGATGAATTATGCATCAATAACGAACCGTTTCTGCTATACATGTATGAGTTTCAAGCCAATTATTCATATTTGAGCTAAAATCCGGATATAATTTCAAATTCCCCATGTAGGCTAACCTAGAAAAACACATTTAGTTCAAGTTTCTACCTTGTTTAGTCAAAAAGATTTGCACTTAAATAGATTTCAGCCTTGCAGTGGCCGCCATGTTGGATTTCTCAATTTTGAGCCATTTAGGAACATGTTTGAGCATTATATACAGCAAATTTGGATTCAGCATGCCTTAATACCCCTAGAACAGTTGTATATAATAAATATTCACAAAATGCCTTCAGGGTTCTGATTTTCTGAAAATTTATCTAGTCTATTATGAAATTTATGGCATGCATGTGCAAAAAACACATTTAAAATATTGATTTGATGCTCATATTAACCATAGGAAGTATAAGTTTGTTTTTATTTGCACATGCATGCCATAAATTCCATAGGGATAGATCACACATGACATTTATGACATCATCAACTTGCGACGGGCATTTCCCCTGTTGAGTGAAAGATTTGCTATTTCTAGAAGAAATAAAATATTTAAGGTGTTTTTAATTTTACATTGTAGTTATAGAGGACAATTATAATGTATTAAGGCATATTTGTCGTATTAGCCAGGGATCACTTTAATATCACATCACAATCACTTTAACCACTTTAACCCTGTATGTTATACTTTGGCTATGAAAAATAAATAAGTAGGTGATCTACAAGCTCACAACATGATGTATTGCGACATGTTGTGAGCGTATAAAACAGACGTGTTGAAACATTTAGATTGTATCTCATGAGAACAGGCTTACAAATGTGTGAAAGCTATTATGTAGGACTCCTCCCCTCCCCATCCCCCTGTTCCTATATGCAGACACTATTATGTAGGACTCCTCCCCTCCCCCTCCCCCTGTTCCTATATGCAGACACTATTATGTAGGACTCCTCCCCTCCCCCTCCCCCTGTTCCTATATGCAGACACTATTATGTAGGACTCCTCCCCTCCCCCTCCCCCTGTTCCTATATGCAGACACTATTATGTAGGACTCCTCCCCTCCCCCTCCCCCTGTTCCTATATGCAGACACTATTATGTAGGACTCCTCCCCTCCCCCTCCCCCTGTTCCTATATGCAGACACTATTATGTAGGACTCCTCCCCTCCCCCTCCCCCTGTTCCTATATGCAGACACTATTATGTAGGACTCCTCCCCTCCCCCTCCCCCTGTTCCTATATGCAGACACTATTATGTAGGACTCCTCCCCTCCCCCTCCCCCTGTTCCTATATGCAGACACTATTATGTAGGACTCCTCCCCTCCCCCTCCCCCTGTTCCTATATGCAGACACTATTATGTAGGACTCCTCCCCTCCCCCTCCCCCTGTTCCTATATGCAGACACTATTATGTAGGACTTCTCCCCTCCCCCTCCCCCTGTTCTTATATGCAGACACAACAATGTCATTTCAATAATATTAATGACAAGAGATCAGAGACACTTTAGTTCGTTATCAAGTTTAAAAAGGTCGTGACCCCCTCCTCCTTTAGCTCACAATGGTTTAGTCCAGTGGTGCAGTGGTGATTCAATGTTTGGGGGGTCGCGAACGTCGCTCAACACCTACTATACAGGTCTATTGATATGCAAATAGGCTCGTTTCTTTGTTAAAACAGTTGTCGAGGTGTGAACTTGGGGGGGTGCGAGACCCTGGCTCAAAAAAGATATGGGTCGTCGGGGGCGCGCGACCCAAGACCACGGCAACACTGGTTTAGTCCACTTCAGCTCTCAGCAACTGTGTGTGTGCGTATGTACGTGTGTGTGTGTGGGTGCGTGCGTGCGTGCGTGCGTGCGTGCGTGTGTGTGTGTGTGCCCACGCGCGCCCACGCAGGCACGCGTGTGTTAATAGACCTCAACAATGTCTAGACAGCCTATTAAAATGCCAAACATATTTTCCCTATTGTATTATGTGTTATAATGGTAAATGGTGCATTCATATACTGATTTGTATCCAAAGTGCTTTACATTTTTATTTAACCTTTATTTAACCAGTAAAAAACATTGAGACATGATCTCTTTTTCAAGAATGAACTGGCCAAGAGGCAGAAATAAAAATTACACTAGCTTAGCTACACATACAAGCAACAGCAAAGATAAAACATCCATGATACATCACAAATACCTATTCTCAGGTGATACTATAAATAGTATAAAAACTAGTTTACAACATTTCGGGTGATAATGCACAAACAAATAATATGCAACCTATCACAAAAAAGGAGAAGAAAACACATAATGAGAGAATCTAATAAACATCAGGGCATGTGCAAGTGTTTATGTATCTATCCAAGGTGATTCTTTTAAAGCTTCTCAGCGGAATTAGCACTGCCAATTTGAGGCTAGTCTGAAGGTCATTCCACGACCATGGACCAAAGAAAGCAAGACATTTTTTGCCTCCCTCAGATGTGCGTACAGGTACTGTACAACGTAGCCAGGCATTTGATCTGAGGTTTAACCCATTTTTAACCAATGCCAATTTGGAAGAGATGTAAGAGGGGAGCTCACCAAGTATCGCTTTATAGACAAAATTATTCCAATGCTGTAACCTGCGAGATGACAGAGAAGACCAGTCAACTGCAGCATACAACAGGCAATGGTGAGTCCTAAAAGGCAAGTTAGTAATAAATCTCACCGCTGCATGATACAGGGGATCCAGTTTGGCCAATGTGGTGGTACATGCAAACCTGTAAATGGTATCCCCATAATCAAGTTGGGACAAGAACAGACCAGTGACCAATCGTTTGCGAGAGGAACGGGCAAAACAGGCCTTCAGTCTATAGAAAAAACTTAAGGTAAATTTCAGCTTCTTGCCCAGAGCATCAATATGAAATTTAAAGTTTAGGTGATTGTCCAACCAGAAACCAAGATATTTATAGCGCTCCACCCACTCTATAGTGGTACCATCTAGAGTAGAGATGATTAAAGATGTTGGATGCGCTTTTGGGGTGAACAACATTGCCTTTGTTTTGTTCCCGTTTAACAACAATTTGTTTCTTCTCAATTCATGCTGCAAAGCAATGAAATCAGAAGACAAGTTATTTACAGCCAAATCAAGCGTGGGCGCACAGGTGTACAGAACCGTGTCATCCGCGTACATATGGTACCTAGAGTACTTTGATTTACTGCAAATGTTATTAATATATAAAAGAAAGAGTAAGGGACCCAATATAGAGCCCTGGGGGACTCCCTTCTCCAGAGCAACTTTATCCGACACTATGTCACCCAGTTTCACACATTGAGTGCGACCTAACAAGTAACTGGAGAACCAACCAATAGCATTTTGGCCCATACCAATGTTGGACAGCGTCTTAAGCAATATGGGCAAATCCACAGTGTCGAAAGCTTTAGCTAGATCTATAAACAACGCTGCACATACATAAGACTTTTCCCAGGCTGCCTTAATATCATCTAGGACAGTAAGACAAGCCGTGACAGTACTATGCTTGGCTCTAAACCCAGACTGCATAGTATTAAGGATCTTATGGTGGTCAAGAAAAGTATTTACTTGGACTGATACCTGAGCTTCCAGGATTTTTGCTAAGGCAGAGAGATTAGAAATTGGCCTATAATTGTTGACATCAAGGGGATCACCTGCCTTAAGAAGGGGGGAAACATGAGCTTGCTTCCACACCAAAGGAATACTCTGAGAAGTCAATGACAGATTAAAAATGTCAGTTATAGGTTGGGCTAATACTACTGCAGCTAATCTCAGGAGATATGGGTCAAGGCCATCAGGTCCCGGGGCCTTTTTTGGGTCCAGAGAGGACAGTGAATGAAGCACATCAGTCATGAGAATAGGAGAAAAATCAAAATTTACCCGACCATCAGGTGGTGAAAATGCCTCCTCATGTGCACCTTGCAGAGAGGAGGAAGCATTTTCTACATCGAATAAATGCCCAGCCTTTTTAAAATGATCATTGAAAGCATTCGAAATCAGTTTTGTGTCACAAATAACAGCGTCACCAACCCGAAGCTTTGGCGGGGGACCAGCAGCTCCCCTCTGCTGGAGGGATTTAACTGCTTTCCAGAAGTTTACACCAGACGTGTCAGAAGTTAGAGATAAATAATACTGTGCCTTCAACTTTTTAGTGAGAGCAGTACACTTATTTCTGAGAATGCGAAAAAGAAGCCAATCATTTAGGGACTTGGACTTTCTAGCAAGAGCCCATTTCCTATTTCTATCATGAATCAGATCAGCTAAATCCCTAGTGAACCAGGGATTAGACCTGTTCTTAATTCTGACCTTCTTTAGGGGAGCGTGTTTGTTAACCAACGAGAGGAAGTGGTCGAGGAAGAAACGGAAAGCATCCTCCGCAGACGGTATAAGTGGGATACGGAACCAATCGACTGATGATAAATCATGCAAAAAAGCTTGTTCATCAAATTGTCGAAAACAACGTCTGGTTATAATTAAACCTTTTGATTTGGGCATCTTTGTGCTCCTGATGCAGGCAATAGCACAATGATCGCTCAAATCATTTGCAAACACACCCACTGAGATATATTTGTGAACAGCATTTGTCAAAATAATATCAATCAGCGTGTCACTGGCAGGTCTAGTGGGGCTGTTAATAATCTGGGTTAAATTTAGGGAATCACATTTCTGTTTAAAGCAAGAAGAAGTCTCACTATCCCAGTCCCAGTTCAGATCTCCCAAAAGTATCAATTCAGTATGAGTATATTTAGCAATTAAATCAGTAAGGTTTCCCAGAGTTTCGATTTTAGCTGAGGGAGGCCTGTAGCAGCATATAATAGTAAGCGGTGCATTTACCACCACTATCTGGACTGCCAGGAATTCAAACTGTCTTGGGATAGAAACAGAATGTAGAACAGACCCTTGAAACCTATTTGAGATGTAGAGAGCAACACCCCCACATCTACCTTTCCGATCAGTTCTAAATAGATTAAAACCAGGAAACTGCAAATTATCTGGTGTGGTGGGTTTCAGCCACGTCTCCGATATAGCAACAACATCAGGTTTAGCTGTCTCAAACCAAGTACTAAGCTTATCAAGTTTGGGCACCATACTCCTAGCATTAAAGTGCAGGAACCCCAGACCATTTCTGCAGCTGAAATCATAAGGAGTAGATACAACAGGAAGAGGAGTAGACAGGAGGTTTTCTGGGCTTGAGACCGGGCCAGGATTTAGTTGAACATTTCCTGAGATGAACAACATCAATAAAATCATAAGCCTAGATATCACCCTTTTAAGCATTCGAGTTGACCCATGAAAGTTAGAAGAGGGTGCGTCCTTTAGTCCCTTACACAGGGGACCAAATGCTATATTCTCCAAAAGAATTAAAGCATACGGGAGGATTCGTTTCAAACAGTCAGGTTGTTGTGGGCCCTGCGGCTTGAAGTCCATCCACAGTGCAGACGTAGCACGACCAGAAGCATCGGAGTGATACATGTTTTGGCTCAGTGAAGGCACCTCTCCATTGAGGCGTTTAGAAAAAGATAAACAACCCAATAACAGCCATACAACACATGAAGCCTTGGTCAACATGATTGACACACAGATATACTGGGCAAAGAAATAAAAGTAAAAATTGATTAAACAAACAAACAAAAACAAAAAACAAAGTTACTAGTTACCCGTTTGTCCTCCGGCTATCGCACCGCAATGCCGCGACCGGAGCGAAGGGGAGCAAGCAGCGAATAGAGTGTCCCAATGCGGATCGAAACGGTGGACCGTGATCAGTACAGTCATTAGAAAGCAGACTATTGAAAGTGGCGATTCCGCAGAGCAGGCGAGTTAGCGTGCCAGCCAACCAAACATGCTATCGTGAGGATAGTGTTCCCCTCGCCGAGTCGACGGTACCCTCCGTCCCAGAAGCCAGAGAGAAGACGAAAAGCGGAGCCGTCCACCAGCGATCCAGCCCCGAGCAGCTATCACGTTCCCACCGCAGCGCAGCCCGTCCTCAGAGGCCGAGCGGGGGCAGGACGCAGAGCCACCGGCCGGCAGGGCAGACGAGCCGTCCGGGGACAGAGAAGATCCCTCACTGGAAAGCCGGCCACCACCGTTGAGAAGAGCAGACGTTGACACAGGCAGTGGCGATGAAAATACTGTGTCTAGTGAACAGCACTAGCTACGGTGAGCTAGCAATGCCACCCAGGGTGATCCCCGCGAACGTAGAACACACATCCAGGGGAAACCCCAGCCTCACAGACAACAGACACCAGTACTCCGATGAGATCCGGCGTCATACACCGGGTCTAAGCCGGCAAAGACGTCCCAGCAGTCCAGGTACTTGGTTCACAGTCCACAGTTTAGCAAAAGTAAACCAATGAAAGAGTCACGAATAACACACCAAAAATATCAAAACTAAGCTAAAATGTAACTTAAAACAGAGAGCGGTAGAAAAGTGAAGTCACGGATGGTTTAGAGACATAAAAACATAAAAACATAGGACATAGCAGAGCGTGTAACATTGCATGCCGCCATCTTGGAACCCTCGTCCACATACTGTAATTTCTCTATGGAGAATAACATTGAGTCATCTTTAAAATCGTCGCATTGTGGTCCAAAAATAAACAAACGTTCTCCGAGATATTGTCGGCGAGGTGGCTCTGTATGGTTTGTGATAGTCAGTCACTCATATTTGATACAGTCTGTTTCTGGTGAAAATGTAACTAATTTGGCGACAGTAACATTTGCGTTTTCTCACCATCAGTTGATTCTTCATATCCATATGGTTCAAACCGCTGAGATCATTTGTTTATGTTTGAACACAGTTCTTGTATGAAGCGATATGAAAAAAGTCTATGGGAATTCAGAATGGGGGAAAAAGCATGAACCAGGTAGGATGTGTAAATGACGTCAAACTTTGTTACTCTATTCATCCCTAGTAGTGATGGATTCAAATGGTTCACCTTCATTTCTTTTCCCTCAGAGCCTGTCGTAGCCAGTGCAAACCATAACTAGATATTGACATAAGTGGGTCCAGATATCATCTCTCAGATGGACTCTGTGGTTATCAACAAATCAGGCCAGAGACTGCATGTCTGTGTCTTCACAGGCCTATTTACATACTGAAGACACCTGGGATGAGGTGTCAGGGTCTTGTCTTTGTGTAAAAGGCCGCCTGCTGGGAGTAGCTATTGCCCACTCTCTTCAGGAGCCTACTGGTGTGAACTCAGTGGGGCGTCGACAGGCCAAATGTATTGTGAAGAAGGTTCCCTTTGTCAGGTCAAAGGGCCTTATGGTGGAAGCAGAGGTTTATCATTTACATGCTAAAATAGGTACTTCAACCATTGATGTAAGGTACAGACCAACACATAATTAACTTAAAACTAGTGACTGTCTGGCTACGTGCAATGTGATTCTTTGGAATGTGGGTTAAAATTAATGTGGACTCTCTGTGTTTTTGCATTGTGTGCGCCAGGGGGGACGCTTCCTGGTGGGCAATGTGAAAATGGAAGATGGAACACTATGGTCAATAAAACAGCCACTCAAGAGGAGTGTGGTTTGGTAGTGTCGCATCTCTCATTAAATAAGGCCTTTTTGATGAAGAGATGTGACACTAGTAAAGTACATTCTGATATGAGCCATATTCATACAGTTTGATTATGTGGTGGGGCAGTTGTAAAAGGGACTGAGATTGATGAATGTTGTGAACAGCTGGTTTGGTAAAGAAATACTCTCTCAGGGAAAAAGGGACTTCTGATCATCCGTTTAATTCAGACATTGTTTCTATATAAATGTTTACTCATAGTCTGTGTAAAATATCTATTATGGTATAATGTATCCATGTGGAACACTGTTATTATTTAGGGGTTAAAATGCACAAAGTCTTACTGAAGTACTAGGCTACGCAGACATAGAACGGCCCCGCCTCCCGTACAAGCGGACAGCACGGCGGTTGGCTGACGGGCAGGGAAGGAAAAAGCCCGCCTCCTGTGAAATGCTTTGAACTGAGAAGTATATAATATGTGGTTTTACAAGAAATCAGGGTCACTACTCTCGACTGGAAATGTTGTGTACTAGTGTCCATGCTGCTGACTGCTGTGCGCATTGCTGGAACTTTATTCGACTATACTGAATAAAATGGTGCTTCCTGCCTTAACATTCGTCTACTCAGAATCGTTTGTTTCACCTCCTGAATGAAGACCAGAGACCACAAGCCTCAACAAAACACTCCATTTTATCAGGGTGTTCACATATAGAACACACACGCTATCACAGTCATTATATTGATGTGTGTGTGTTTTAGCTCTGACTCCACAGCGCCAACTAGTGGACTCATTAGTCACTGTGCTCTTAGTGGACTAATAGGTTCTGTTAGCAGAAACGTTGCTATTATTTCATCACAATGTCAGACCATGTTTCTGTACAAGAATGTATATAAAAACCTGTAAACATGATTTTTATTCTTTATTTGTTGTACATTGTGTATCATAAATGTGTATAAAGTGTGTAAAAGTGGTAACAGTGTCTATTAGCTCGCATGAAACAGCGAGTTTAAACATTGTAGGAGGAGATACATTTGAAATCAGGATTTAACAGAGATTAAACTCTAATTTTGATTAAATAGATCAGAACTTTATATTTTCCTAAAAGTAATATATTACACATTGTTACTTCACTGAACCACGTTTATTGTTTTAATGTAAAGTTTCTTAAGTTTGCCATCATATATACTTTACTACCTTCTAATAAAAAATAACTTTGTTTTAAAAGGTGTCTGTGTGAAATGTGTGACTATGACAACTCTAAACTTTAAACCACTTGATTTTGACCTGGTGTTCAAGGTTCAATTTCTTGCGCGCGCGTGCGTGAGCGTATAAAGAAGATACGATACTTGTATAAAATTTCAGATTATTTTATTAAAACTGGAGACTCCAACGTCAACAACATTCAACACCTGCTGAATATGGAACTCTTTCTTTCTTTCTTTCTTTCTTTCTTTCTTTCTTTCACATGCACCACCACAGGAACGCACCACAGGAACGTCGGTCTATCTCCCCCATCTCTCTCTCTCTCTCTCTCTCTCTCTCTCCCCCTATAATCCAGTATAATCCAGTTAAAGGTGTTAATTTAATCTTTAATACAGTATCTTTTTATACCAGTCTAGTTTCCCACTACCCAGTACGACCACCTCAGTAAATAAATACTATAAAACAAACGCACCCTCGACTCCCACAACAGAAAAGAACAGAAAACAAAACAACAAAAGCTGATTATGTCCAGTGATATAAAAATGATTGATAAAAACAGTCAAATATGTATTTACATTAAAAGTATCCCGTAAGGAAATAAAACATTTTGTAATTCGCTTTTCTTTTCAACTGCTAGGCTATTGTAATCTTTATTAATACTAATAGCTGATACAGTAACTCATGAGGCTATGATTGTACAAGTGATACATTTAATATTGTAGTAGCAGTAGTAGTCATCGTAGTAATTAGAATTAATATGTTGTTGAGTTAATTCACACCATTTGACCACTTAAGCCCTCTATTAGTCATATGACATATAGCGGAACATAGTCGATCGACAAGCTCACAATGCATCGGCATGTGATGCATATGGTGAGCTATTTCAATCATTTTTACATTCTAAAATGTATTTATACGTGTTTAACTTTCCTTGTTTTTCTTCTTTTCTCTTTTACTACATCTTTGGAAGAGTTTATATTTTGGGGGTTTCTTTTTTATGTGTTCATAACGACCCAAAATAACATTTTGAAGTGGTGGTCAATGCGTTGCTATGACAACACAACAACAGTGTGTGTTTGAATAATCGTCGTTGTCGGGCAGAAACCGCTTATCTACATATTTTAACTTTATGTTTTCTTTTCAAAAAAAAATTTCGACTAGATTAACTCCCTACATGATCATTGTGTATTCTAGAGTCACACAAAAGCATCAAATGAAGCAGATCAGATCTGCTGAAAAGTAACAGTTTTGGACATACAAGGTTTCCACCCGACAGAGAAGAGAGAACACTCAGTAGAAACAACACAACCCATGGCAACAGTAACCAGGAAGTGGTTCAACACACCGTAGAAGTGGGCGGTGTGGAGTGGAGTGGTGTGGTGTTGGACCATGATGTCAGTGGAAAAGGGGCTTTAGTTCATAGCGTGGAGTGGGTTTCTGTGGTCTCTATAGTAACACGACTCCCGGTGTCAATCATTCACAGGTGGTCACTGTAACGTTGCCTTGATTTGTCACAAAAAAATAATATTACAAAACATCAAAGCATCTCGTTTTAATCGATAATCTCAAAATAGCGGGTGGAGCGCGGACGAGAGAAACTCAAACATGGGGGATTGATGGAATGTGAATGAATGTTGGGAAATCTATCAGCTTGTAAAAGTGGCCGACGAGTTCTCACAGCCAGGTTGTGCTATGGTGAGCAGTCGGTCCAAGCCTGGCGGTATGGATCTCGCGTGGCTTAAGAGTATAGGCAGAATGTACATCGCACCGCTCTGCGCGACACTTGTTCAGCTAGCCTAGCGCCTCTTTGAGTCGCGCCTCGCTGCACTCGTTCAGCCACGGGGGTCCAAACCTTTTTCAAAGAAAATATTAAAACACTCAAAGGGACGACTGTATCTCCTGATAAATGTTACTTTCAGAAAGTCACATACTTATGCATCGTAATTACAACGTTTAATTTAACTATCATCATCAATATTTAATATCAATGGTCTTTTGTCAGGCCTTTCTTTGACCCCTTCAGAATGAGACAACATGGAACAAGGAATTCTGACCAATTATACTATCAAATATTCTCGTTTGAGGCTGCCGTTTATAGTACGATTTAGGAATGAAGCCGCGGGCCGCACAGAAGTTGTCATCAGGCCGCATTTGGCCCCCGGGGCAACACTTTGGACACCCCATGAGCCACACGGTGCTCAAGTCCACTTCTGATATCGAGCCTGCCTCGTTTAAATCAGTTTTTTACTGCTGTGAAAACCTATAACGAGTTGGGAGAGAAACCGCGTTTCAGCCACGAGAGATAGGAGCGATATCTCTTTCCCTTTCGCGGAGACTCAGCTCGTGATTGGTTGAGACCGGGTGGGAGGGAGCGCTGCTCGTTGTGCTTAACGTGATAAAACATTCCGTCTACCGCGGCTCGCAGACTGGTAGCGTATCGCTCGGGCCGAGGTGACCTGCAAGCCTCAGGCCTGCACCTGCTGAGGTGACCGAATACAGACGTCTTGATGCGGCACATGTTTCTGTTGCGCTACGTTTTCACCAAACGCCTCACCATGTCACAACCTGGGAGTGAGAAGATGTAGACGATGACACGTTTAGAGTTTTGGATTCTCCAGTGATTCAGGGCCAGTGTCCACCAGCTGCGAGTAAACGTCTTTTAAAACAGGCTCCCAGAGTTGAAGTATGTTCTTTATTGCAGAGAGCCTCGCATGTTGTTGGACATATTAGGGATGGGACGATATGAAAATGTCATAGCACGATTATTGTGACCATAGAAATTGCGATAGTCCAAATATCCCCAACATCCATTATCCTGGGTTTGGAACATTTGCCAAAAAATAGCAGATCCACAAGCTCTCAACGTGTCGTTGTGAGCTTGTAGATCGGCAATTTTTTGGCAAAGAGATTTGGTAGAGTGAAAAAAAGACTGTATCAAGTATGTATATTATAAGTACGTTTTACTAATGGAGGGTTTAAATGGTACCGGATAATATGCAGCTCGGGAAATAAAAGGTGAATTGATCCCAGTGCATGACGGAGGACGATTTCAGGATAAATTAAATCTCTGTTTTTTATCACAATAAACGATAATATCGCTTATCGTCCCATCCCTAGGACATAATATGCTCATCTGTGGATGAAACGTTTTGATGGACATATGTCCACCTGTCAAACTCTTTGATGGACACATGTTCATCTGGGATCAAACTCTTTGATGGACATCTGTAATCTTTGATGGACACACAGCCTTACAGTGGTTGAGAGCCTGGTCTGTGGACCCCTCACAGCTCTGTGGTTCTCACATCTTCATGTGAGGGACCCCTAAATTCAGAAATGACTTGGTGCCATGCAGGGGCCTCCCATGAGGAGGTTAGTGTTAAGTTTTTTAGTTTTTCTTCTCAACATTAGTTTTCAGAATGTCATCAGATATTTGCCAAACAGCTGATCTACAGGCTTGTAGATCAGCTGTTTTCGAAACGCCTTGAGTATAAAAGGGACATAGTGTTTTTAAACTGTTCCTCATTTTAGCTTTAGGGACCCCCTGGAACTCCCTCAAGGACCCCCGGGGGTCCCTCTTTTGAGAACCGCTGGCCCCTAGCTGATCTGGGGGGGTGGGGAAGGGGACGTCAGGCCAAGACAGCCGCCGGCGACTCGAGGAAAACCTCGTCAAAGTCCTCCTCCTCCTCCTCTACCTCTCCCTCCTCTTCCTCCTCGCTGTCCCGTTCCAAGATGGCCGCCATGGGGGCCCCGCCGCCCCGCAGGCGGCAGCGCCAGGCGTAGCGGCGCCGGCCGGCCGTGGAGCAGGGCGGAGTCAGGGAGCGAGTGGGCGGGGCGTAGGGAGGGGGAGGGGTGTAGGAGAGGGGGGAGGGGAAGGGGAGCGCAGGGAGGGAGCAGGAGGAGAAGGATAGCGAGGACGAGAGGAGGACCAGGTGGTGATGGGCGGTGGGCCGGGTGGAACGCTCGCCATCGGTTTCGGCTCCCCGCCATGATTGGTCTGCGTCGGGGCGAGTCTCAGCACGGAGGAGGAGGTCAAGGCGGGGTCCGGGAGGGTCCGGCGGCGCCCTCTGCAGGGTGGGCGCGGAGCTGCGCAGGAGCTCCACGGCGGAGATGCGGCCGTTGGGCTCCACGCAGCGAGAGCCTTTCCTCAGCAGCAGAGCCTTGAAGCTCTCACTGCTCTGAGAGCGCTGGGCTCTAGGACCCAGGGGAGAAGGGCAGGACGAGGACAGGGGCGGGGGGGTGGAGCACGAGGATGAGGAAGAGGAGGATGAAGATGAAGAGCCACGTCTGACGTCCTCTGGATCCTTCCTGCCCAGCATCTTCCTCTTTGACCTGGGAGAACAATGCACAGACACACGTCAAGAGGAGCTACAGTACACCCTAGGGGTACGCAGGGGTACTACAGGGTAAGACGTGCTACAGACACACATCAGACTGGGTTAAAGTACAGGGGTGGCAGGGGTGGGGAACTTTGATGATGGAGAGGGTCACTATATTTCCACACTCACTCCAGAGGGCCGCTATATTTCCACACTCACTCCAGAGGGCCGCTATATTTCCACACTCACTCCAGAGGGTCACTATATTTCCACACTCACTCCAGAGGGCCGCTATATTTCCACACTCACTCCAGAGGGCCGCTATATTTCCACACTCACTCCAGAGGGACGCTATAATTCCACACTCACTCCAGAGGACCACTAAATTTCCACACTCACTCCAGAGGACCACTATATTTCCACACTCACTCCAGAGGACCACTATATTTCCACACTCACTCCAGAGGACCACTATATTTCCACACTCACTCCAGAGGGTCGCTATATTTCCACACTCACTCCAGAGGGTCGCTATATTTCCACACTCACTCCAGAGGGCCACTATATTTCCACACTCACTCCAGAGGGCCACTATATTTCCACACTCACTCCAGAGGACCACTATATTTCCACACTCACTCCAGAGGGCCGCTATATTTCCACACTCACTCCAGAGGGTCGCTATATTTCCACACTCACTCCAGAGGGCCACTATATTTCCACACTCACTCCAGAGGGCCACTATATTTCCACACTCACTCCAGAGGGCCACTATATTTCCACACTCACTCCAGAGGGTCGCTATATTTCCACACTCACTCCAGAGGGTCGATATATTTCCACACTCACTCCAGAGGGCCACTATATTTCCACACTCACTCCAGAGGGCCACTATATTTCCACACTCACTCCAGAGGGCCACTATATTTCCACACTCACTCCAGAGGGCCACTATATTTCCACACTCACTCCAGAGGACCACTATATTTCCACACTCACTCCAGAGGGTCGCTATATTTCCACACTCACTCCAGAGGGTCGCTATATTTCCACACTCACTCCAGAGGGCCACTATATTTCCACACTCACTCCAGAGGGTCGCTATATTTCCACACTCACTGCAGAGGGCCACTATATTTCCACACTCACTCCAGAGGGCCACTATATTTCCACACTCACTCCAGAGGGCCACTATATTTCCACACTCACTCCAGAGGACCACTATATTTCCACTCTCACTCCAAAGGGCTACTATATTTCCACTCTCACTCCAAAGGGCTACTATATTTCCACTCTCACTCCAAAGGGCCACTATATTTCCACTCTCACTCCAGAGGACCACTATATTTCCACACTCACTCCAAAGGGCCACTATATTTCCACTCTCACTCCAAAGGGCCACTATATTTCCACTCTCACTCCAAAGGGCCACTATATTTCCACATTCACTCCAGAGGGCCACTATATTTCCACTCTCACTCCAAAGGGCCACTATATTTCCACATTCACTCCAGAGGACCACTATATTTCCACTCTCACTCCAAAGGGCCACTATATTTCCACATTCACTCCAAAGGGCCACTATATTTCCACTCTCACTCCAAAGGGCCACTATATTTCCACATTCACTCCAGAGGGCCACTATATTTCTACACCCATTCAAGAGGGCCGCTATATTTCCACATTCACTCCAGAGGGCCACTATATTTCCACACTCACTCCAGAGGGCCACTATATTTCCACACTCACTCCAGAGGGCCACTATATTTCCACATTCACTCCAGAGGGCCACTATATTTCCACTCTCACTCCAAAGGGCCACTATATTTCCACATTCACTCCAGAGGACTACTATATTTCCACACTCACTCCAGAGGGCCGCTATATTTCCACACTCACTCCAGAGGACCACTATATTTCCACACTCATTCCAGAGGACCACCATTCCACACTCACTCCAGAGTAGAGGTCTTCACGGGTCCAATTTGAACTACCCGAACCCAAAAGGACCCGGGGGAAATGGACCCGGACCCATATGTCCCCGTCTATCATTTGGAATTTGAGAACCGTTACCCGATCAGCCCCGAGACGTGATGGATCCGATCCGAACGGCCCCGCCTGTTATTAGAAAAATTGGATCCGAAACCCGAGCAGAACGGGAGATCCGAGACCCGAACCTGTCGCCCCGAAATGAAAGAATGCCAACGTTATTATATTAAGAGTTGTATCAGACATATTTCTTACCTAACGTCGCCACGGTGCTGCTGTTGCTGTCAGCGGCGCTGTGCCTCTCGCCAAAAGATGATCTTTTCCCAGACCAGTAAGTCAATGCGGACAGTTTGTAAATACAAATAAATCCATGTTTTTATTCCTTCTTCTTTGCCTAGCCAATGCTAATGCTATCGTTTTCTGTCGCATGTGTTGTTCATTATATCTTTCTGCTTTGAGTGTCCATTTTGCTCTGCAGAGCATGACAACACGCAATGACAACTCCATTGTAAACCGTTAACCAAAACGTTACGTTAATATCTTTGATAATAATAACAATCCAACAGTCAGTGTTGTTGTGACTGAGTGAGTTATACTTCTCAGTTCTCACAACCAATGCAACAGATTACATGCTGCATCTTTAGTGCCATCGTGTGGCGTTATCTATTTGGTGCAGTTGTTGCGTTCGCTTTCACTTCAATCTCGGCCTGTCTCGGCTCCACTCGGGTAACAGGAGATACCCGGGGAACCGGGGCAGACGGCCCGGCCCCGGCCCGCCCCGCGGTAAAAGCTCGAAAACGGCCCCGTTACCCGGCTCGGGGTGGTTCGGATCGCGGGTAATTTCGGATCTCGGGCAGGTCCGAAGACCTCTACTCCAGAGGACCACTATATTTCCACACTCACTCCAGAGGGCCGCTATATTTCCACACTGACTTGTTGGGTGACGTGTGTGGATTCAGGAATCAGGGAAAGGGGGACTGAAGCAGTGTTTGAGAACCACTGTACTCTAGACAACAAAGCACAGACACAGAACTACACTCTTCTATCCAGGGAACTACAAGGTCCAGACCACCTCCTGTAACACTCAGCAGCCAATCACAGCTTTTTACCTGACGGTCAAGCCCCGCCCATCTGAGGCCTTTTCAAGCCGTGCCTTCCCACACTGCACTGCTCCAGGTGCGAGGAGGGTGATGAAATGAAACACTTTTAAACTTCACAGGTAATATTGTGTGTGTGTGTGTGTGTGTGTGTGTGTGTGTGTGTGTGTGTGTGCGTGTGCGTGTGCGTGTGCGTGTGCGTGCGCGTGCACGTGCGTGTTTGTGTACCTGTGTATGACAGCAAACAGGTCCTCTGTAGTTCTGGGTTGACTGGAGGCCAACATGTCCTCTGCAGATACACTACCAAACACCTCCGCTAGAGGGCGACAGAGACAGAGAAAGAGCGACAAAGAAAGATTATGACATTTTTCCTTCATAACTTTACACTATAACATATTTATATTTGTCTGTGTTTGATAACTATGTAAGGTAACTAAGTACATTAATTGGAATAATGTACCTTAATTTGACTTGATTATTTCCATTTCTTTTAATTTATAATTTCACTCCACTGTCAGAGACAAATATTGTTCTGTTTGACTCCACTACAGAGTTGTATTTGCTGGTTAATTAGCAGATTTATATTATTAATACGAGACACATTAAGCTGTAAATGATTATGTATTAATATAGGTTAAGATATCCAGCAGCACATAAAGTCATTCATCATTAAAGCGTTGAAAACATGCACTATTTACAATACAATGATAGGATTATGAAATGGACCGTTCTAAATAATGAGTATGTTTTGGTAGTTTATGTTGATGCAAATTTATTTGTACTCAAGTCAAGTTTGGAAGGCAGGAGGTTCTCAAAGCAGGGTCCGGGGACCCCCAGTGGTCATTGAGAGGGTTCCAGGAGGGGAGAACATTTTTTTATATTTTGGCTATTCTAAAATAGATGATCTACAGTGAGCATGTAGATCGGCTATTTTTGCATATTTTCTCTGGTCTGGGGGTCCCTGTCACCAGATCCTTTCAATGAAGGTCCGTGGTCTAATGCAGTGGTTCTCAACCTGGGGGTCCCCAAATTATTTTGGGGGGTCCCCAGATGATTAACTTAATGTGCAACATTGTTTTCTCACTCAACAGTAAATAAACCAACATAAAGTTAATATAGATCAGGCTATGTG
Organism: Nannobrachium achirus; assembly: GCF_963921795.1. Classification (NCBI taxonomy): domain Eukaryota; kingdom Metazoa; phylum Chordata; class Actinopteri; order Myctophiformes; family Myctophidae; genus Nannobrachium; species Nannobrachium achirus. The sequence goes on along the minus strand of NC_137831.1, from coordinate 6,896,634 downwards.
CACATTTCTAAAGTGACAATTTAAGGACTTTTTAATAGTTCATGAAAAGGTATATGCCGATCTACATGCTCACAACGCCTCACGTTACGAGGCGTTGTGAGCATGTAGATCTGCTATGTTCACAATAGAACCGCGTTATATAAAATGTAATGCCTCAACTCTTAGTGCTTGTCAGGTTGAGAACCACTGGTTAATATGCAACAATGTGGTGGTCGGTGAAAAAGCTCCAGTGATGTAAAGTAACTAAGTACATTTACTTAAATACTGTACTTAAGTACACTTTTGAGCCATGTGTACTTTACTTGAGTAATTCCAATTTCCAATCCTTTTACTTCTACTACATGATCTACATTTATTTGAAAACTTTAGCTACTAGTTACTTTGCAAATATAAATTATAATATTATAAAACATACATAGACCACTTTAGCCCTATTTTATACCTTGGCTATTTTCAAACATTTTGTACTTTTACTTTTACTACTTTACTTGTAAATTTTTATGCCAATACTTTCGTACTTTTACTCAAGTAAATGTTGAATTCTGGACTTCTACTTGTAACAGAGTATTTCTAGAATGCAGTATTGATACTTTTACTTAAGTAGAAAATGTGTGGTGCAAAGCTCTGGTTTACAGAAACACTGCAGATGTTTTACCTTCACCCACTGTATGGTGCTCTCTCCTCTCTGACTCCTCCTCCTCTTCCTCTCGGATCAGGAGGTCGGGTAGAGACAGCGCCCCCCGCAGGCTGTCAATGGACAGCAGGCTGCTCAGAGACTGCCTGCTCCGACCAATGGCATCGCAGGAGGCGTCCGTGTCGCTGCTCTCCTCCTCCTCCTGCTGCCGCTCCAGCTCCGCCCTCCTCGCCACCATCACCTGCTCCTCCACCCGCTTCCTCTCCTGCATCCTCATCTCCTCCGCCTAGGGGTGGGCGATATTGTGATAATTGTCGTTGAGACGATACAATGTCTCCACGATATGCCTTTTCAGAGATATCGTATTATATCGTGATACAATTGAGGGAGCCTTGTAAAAAAATCCTGTTTAATCGTTAATACAGAAATTCATTGCAGAATTCAATTAAACCTGCATTTTGGTCTAAATCATCAGTTTAAAATGTCAAGGTCTCCACTTAACTCTAACAGTATACAAATGAAACCAAATGGACCCGTAAGTATACTGTCAGAGTTACATACTTGTAAAGTTCAATTTAGACCTCCCAAAAGGAACCCAGAGGGTCTAGTTTTTGTCAAGTAACTTATCGTGATATCTCTTTTTCCATACCTCTGCCCTTCTCTCCTCCATCTTATTTTCCTCCATCTGCCTTTCTTCCATTGTCCTGTTATACGTCCTTCTCACTTGCATCGTCTTTTCCTCCGTCTTCCTTTCCTCCTTCCTCGTCTCCTCCACCCTCATCTCCTCCATCTTCCTCTCTTCCACCTCCCTCTCGTCGTCGCTCCTCCTCTTCACCTCCTCCTTCTCCTCTTCCGTGGACGAGCACGAAGACGAGGAGGACGACGAGGATGAGGAGGACGAGGAGTAAGAGGACGAGGAGGAGGAGCAAAGTGCCGTGGGTGGAGGCATCATGGCCAGCTTCCTCTCCACCTTCCTCTTCTTCTTCTTCTTCTTGTTCTTCCTCCCTCTGTTCTTCTGTCCCTCTGACACCGTCGTCGTCATTATCTGCGTCTCCTTCTCCTTCTCCACCTCCTCTACGTCCCGTCGTCCCTCCTCCTCCTCCTGATCTTCCTCCTCCTCCTCCTCCTCAGCCAGGGAGGACCTCATGAAGCTCCTGTGAACTCCCCTCACCTCCCCGGTCCATCCGGCCACCCTGGGAACCTGCTCCCCGTTCTCCTCCTCTGCTGCCCCTGTCGGGGTCCTCGGCGTGGGGATGGAAGGATTAGGAGCGTCCGTCCCCCTGGTCCCGGGCTCCGGGTCTCCGCTGGGAACGACAACGGCAACGTCCGTCTGGGGTTTGGTTCTTTTGGGCGACGGGATCAGCAGCAGGTCGGGTCTCTTGTGAGGGACCGGAGGCTTCTGCCTCCGCGGGGAGGTGACCGGCGTGTGCGCGGGAGGAGACGGAGAGGCAGAGGCGTGCGGCGGCGGTGAGGAGGGGCGTGCGGGAGAAGACGAATCGCTTGTTGAGTGCGTCGGCGAGGCCCAAGTGTTTGCCGTCTGTTTTTTAGAAGGAGAGGTCTCTGTTGTTGAGGGTGAGGTTTGTGTTGTGTGCGTGGGAGAGCTTGAAGAAGCTGAGGCGTGTGCTGTAGACGTCGGAGAAGCTAACGTGTGCGCCGGAGACACCGAGATGTCTTGTTGAAGGTGTGTAGAAGGCGTGGTGCTTTCTGTAGACGTCGGAGAAGGAATAGTCTTTGTTGGAGAAGGCGCTCGCTCATGGTCGGGAGTAACGGACCGATCTGATCGTCTGCTAGGCCTGCTGTCGCTGGTCGCCGACGGCACACCTTCGTCCTCGGGAACGCCTCTGGGAGTTCCTCTGGTCTTCTTGCGTGGGTATTTTCTGGCCCCAGGGGACCTCAGGAGCCCCAGTGCCTCAAGATCGGGTTTCTTGGGGAGGACGGGTCTCTCCAGGGAGCGCGCCTTGGCAGGAGACCCCCGCGGCTTAGAGGTAGTGTCGCTGTTGGGCGGCGTGGCTCTCTCCAGGGAGCGCGCCTTTGCAGGAGAACACAGCGGCTTAGAAGCGGGTGTGCAACGGGTAAGGGCAGGGTCGTCGACTGGCCTCGGAGGGGCGTCACTTCCTATTGCGTCTTGCACGTCCTTAGAACTTTCTCTGCACGTCTCTTCTTTGTCCTCTGTCCCCGCGACGTCGGGGACAGACGTGTCTCTGTCTGAGAACGTAAAGTACTGAGCCTGTCTTTGCCAAATGTCCTCTGCGTTTCCTAGTTTCTCGGCTAGCTCTATTAGCATAGCCTTGGGCGTCGGCGTCAGTGGTTCTTGTGCATTTGTGTTGATGTAGTTAGCATCGGCTTCAGCCTGTGTCACAGTGGAGAGTTTTACTTGTGGTCTATCAGGACTAGCGGGTAGGCTGTTGGTTAGCATAGCACTCTCAGGGCTAGCTGGTAAACAGCTGGTTAGCATTGCATACACCTCTTCATGTGGGCTGTCGTGTTTCTCACGCTCAGTGTCTTGAGGAGGGTTATCACAGGTCAGACTTGGTTCAGAGCTTTGCTGCATAGTTTGGCTACCGTCGGCGCTAATACTATCACTCCCGGGGCTCTGAGCATCAGCTTCCTCAGACGTATTATGAGAGCGATTTCTCGTTAATGCTCGTCCGGTGTCCGGAGCGGGACTTGCGCTCACGGCTAACTTAGCATCAGTGCCGGCTGGTTGCTGGGCGTTAGCATCATCCGACGCCGCGGTGCCGTTTAGCATGGCGCTAGCGAGCAGGCCCTGCTGTTTCTTGACGGAGCGAAGCCTGATCCCGTGCAGCGCCTCGGCCGTGACCAGGGGACGAGACGGGCTCCCTGGGCTGTAGGCCAGGCGAGCAGGAGAAGGTGGGGTAGCGCCCACTCTGGCGGGGAGTGGGGGAGGGGATTGGGGGAGGGAGCTGCCAGAGGGGAGGGGAGGAGGAGGAGGTGGCGGAGGAGGAGCAAGGGGAGGAGCCGCATAGCTGAGCGACAGCCCCGGGAGGTCCGAGGGCGGGGTCAGAGGGGAGTGTTTGACGGCGTGGGAGTAAGGAGGCGGGGGCGGACGAGGGGACCCTGGGAGGGGAGGGGGAGGGGGAGGAGAGGCGATAGACAATTTGGGGAGGGGGGGAGGCGCGGGGAGGGGAGGGGGGAAGGAGCAACGGCGGCTCCTCCCCGGCAGAGGGGGAGGCGGCGGGGGGGGTGGGTGGTGCCTGGCGGCGGAGGAGGAGGCCTCGGAGGAGGAGGCGCAGGAGGAGAGCGAGGAGGTGGAGGAGAAGGAGGAGGACAGGGAGGACTTCCTCTCCGGCACGGGGGGCTTCTTGGGCCTCCCCTCTTCCTCCTCCCCGGCCCCCCTGGTGGGCGTAGAGGAGGAGGAGGAGGGGGGGCAGGGGGCCACCAGGGGGGAGGAGGGGGTGAGGGGGGAGGACAGCGGGGTGTTGGACTGGCTGGAGTAGCCGCTGGAGGGGGAGGCCAGGCGCTGCAGCCCGCGGCCCGGCGACGAGGCCCTGTCGCTGGGCTGGAGCACCAGGCTGAGCCCCTCTGAGGCCTCCTGGAGGGCCGTGCAGGAAGGGGGCGCGGGTGGAGGAGGAGGTGGAGGTGGGAGTGCCTGGGGGCTCAGGGGCTCGAAGGTGGTGACCGTGCCGCGGTTGACCACCCCGCCGGGGACGTGCCTCCGCGGCACCCAGGGGTCACCGAAGGGGGCGACGATGGCGGTGGGGGGAGGCGGCGTCTGGAGGGGTGGAGGCCCCGGCCCTGGGCCTCCACCCCTCCTCAGGGAGTCACAGCGCCGCGGCGGCGCCGGGGCGCGCTTGGCCTTGCGGAACAGGATGCTCCGGGGCGTGCCGCTGCGCGCCTGAGAGGGAGTGTACCGCCCCGGGTGCGAACCCTCCTCGGAACACAGCGAGCTGCAGTCCGTGCGGGAGGAAGGGGACGAGAGGAGCTGGAGGACGAGGGGGGGGTCGCGGCTCCAGTCCTCCCCGGGAGCGTAGCTCGTCTCCTGGGCGAGGAGGCCGCCGCGGTCGGCGCCTCCCTGCGGGGACAGAGGGGGTCGATGGTCCCAGATCTCCCCGGGTACGCTGGAGGGCGTCTGATCCTCCAGCACCTCCAGGTAGCTGATGTCAGAGCCGTCGCTGGGGTAGGACCACTCCGCCTGCTGCCCGGGGGGGAGGGGGGAGGAGGGGGCCGGGGGGTCCCACAGGGGGGAGGAGGAGCGGGAGGGGGGTGACTGGGGGTCAAAGGGCAGCAGGGGCAGCAGGTCGCTGGGGAAACCCTGCAGGTCCTGCAGGCGGGCGGGAGAGTCTGCAGCCTGGAGAGAGAGAGAGAGAGAGAGAGAGAGAGAGAGAGAGAGAGAGAGAGAGAGAGAGAGAGAGAGAGAGAGAGAGAGAGAGAGAGAGAGAGTGTGCAATGAGACAGTGGCTTTTTCCTTTGTTGATTCATAACTGTAATACAGTACTTTGTCATTGGTGGACTGGACATCTGGCATACCGTGCATATGGGGGCCCAAATCTTTTTTGCCCCCATTTAGGATAGTTACAGTAATTTTTGGTTGTGTGAAAAACGTGCGAGTTAATCCCATAGAGTGTGTATATATATAGCCTATATATCATGGATCATCTGGATGATCCAATTTTCTTATGTCGACGAACATCTTACGTCACGACCGTCACAAACGTCACGAACGTCACGAACGTCAAGAACGTCACAAACGTCCATTGAACCCCATGGCAGACCCCAGTGGCACGCTCCTTTGCTCGTGCTTTCATTTTTCGCCCCACCTGCAGTTCCAGCTTTGGCCAGATGGGCTTCAATATTTACAAGCCCTTCTGGGGGCTTGGTGAATACACGATATCAGTCAGGCTACACTAACCAGAGTGTATGATGAGGTTTCACTGAGCCTCCTGTAGGGGGTGCTGTCGTCCTCCTGCTCCCCTTCCTCCTCGGCGGGGGAGGGGGTGCGGATGCTGGGGTTGGGGGAGAGGGTGGGGCTGAGGGAGGCCATGAGGCTGGAGATGCCGTCTCCTCTCTGGGCTCGGATGCGCCTCCTCCTCGGACCTCCTGCTCTCTGCTGCCCCTCCTGGTGGGAGGGAGTCACTGCGGCGTACTGGCCCTCTGCCTCCTCTGACCGCTGCACCGCATCACACTTAGAGGCTGCACACGCGCGCACACACACACACACACACACACACACACACACACACACACACACACACACACACACACACACACACACACACAGTGGAGGAAAAGTTTACTTATGTAACAGAGTTAGAAATATCCATATATTCATTTCTACAAAATTGATGTGCTTGCCTTTAAATGTATTGTACTTGGTGTATACTGTAGTTCTAAAGCCACCTGGTGGAAGAACAGCGCAGCTGCGTGCAATGTCCCTTTCTGCGCACCGTAGTTCACCTGAGCAGAGGAAGTGAATTCCATGCTGGAGGTAAGGTGCATGAGAACTCTGTTCCATGCTGGAGGTAAGGTGCATGAGAACTCTGTTCCAAACAATACACCTTTTCAGACTCCACCAAAACCCTTAGCACTACTGGAGAATCAATGTCCATACATGAAGCTAGTTAGCGTTTGTTTTTTTTTAGGTTTTTTAGAAACCTTTTTTATTATTTTATTTTTTTCTTTACAGATTATATTGTTTTTCTAGATAGATATTCATTTGCATTTGTTATATTACTGTTGATGTACTGACATTTGTTTATTATTGTGATATTTTTATCTGCTTATTGTAAATCGCTTTGGATTAAAAGCGTCTGCTAAATGCCTAAACTGTAAACTGTAATATATATATTTTATATTGATTCTTTTCACTCTTTGTTACACAGATTTGTGTTTTGTATGCTGCTGCTGCTGTGCTGTGGATGGCCAGTGTGTGTTTCATATTGTTATAACAGGTAGGCTTTGTTGGAAGTGAGATTGACAAGTTGTTGTTTACATGCCATTATCTTTCATTAGTATTTTGTACTCCATTTTGTGTAGCCCTTTGTGTAATTTTATAATGTTAGGGTTAGGGGTCTATCTATGGAAAAAGGATAATGTTAATCAATTACTCACTATACATACCATCACGTACACGTTTGTACTCTTGCCTCAGCAGTGGAAGTGAATTCCATGCTGGAGATGTGTGTACTGTTTGATGCTGCTGCGCTGTGGGTGACCAGTGTATGTGTCATATATTGTTATACCAGATCCAAAGTAAAGACAGCCTGGGTGAGAGCAAGTCCTGTGTGGCCGTGTCACTACACCATAGACACCTTCATCAAATACAGACAAGCAGACCCCCATTACACTTAGCGGTACACTCAATCTTGCCGTGTGTCTCTCTTATGGCCCGAGGTGTTTGGTGCCGAATGGCAACTCGGACGGCCGACGACCCATCTAGGTTCCATTCGAACACACTCAGAGTTGCAGACCTCGCATCAGCTTTGCTCATTGGCCAATCCAAACTGTCAGCATCACGGATTGGGCGAGCTTCATGTCACGCTCGTGCTGCTAAACCACTTTATTACCCGGCCTGTTTCAATGCTTGATTCTGATTGGTCGAGCGCTGAAATCAGAGGTCTGTTATTTCTGGATAGCAGACCGCTCAGCTCAATAACAGACCGATGGCTAATCAAAGACTCAGAACACCTGCTGCAGTCAAGCTGCACTGCGTGAATCTTGTGCTGTATCCAACATGTCAGCCACGAAAACAAACACACAGCGACATTTACAACTAAACGTTGCTCTGAAGAATGTTTTTAAAAATATTTTAAGCGAGAAATAGACGACGTAGTGTCAGAAAATGGACCTTATCTAATCAGCACTTCCTTGTTTTCCAAGGCGACCGTGTCACGCTGGGAGGACGCCCAGCGCAACACTTGTGGAACACTTCCAGCCGTCTGTAAACAAGGAAATACTTTGTTTTGTTTTTAGTTTTTAGTCAAATTATTAATTCGATTTAGTAGCCGGGTAATAAGCGGGATAATGAATGGCTCCTTGGTGAATGACGACAGATAACTTCCCTTCGGACTGATAACTCCCCTCGGCTAGCGCCTCGGGGAGTTATCAGTCCGTCGGTCAGTTATCTGTCGTCATTCACCGCGGAGCCATTCATTATCCCTTACATAAATCCCTGATTGGCTAACCCGACCCGTCCGCTTAAGTGATTGGCCCAAAGTATCCTCGTCATCAGGAACCTCATTATAGCTTAATAACAGTGATGTCATACCCAGCTCTGTGGTGATGTCATCAGGTATTCATTATAATAACAGTGATGTCATACCCAGCTCTCTGGTGATGTCATCAGGTATCCCGGTGATGGTTAGGCGTCGGCTGGGCCTGCGCGGTCGTCGTGGCAACGTCTCCGTGTATGACATCACCCGGCGGAAACTAGCCTGGCGCTGGAAACTCTCACCTGGAAACACACGTGTGCGCGCACGCGCACACACACACACACACAATAGTCAATAAATAGGCCTTCCAGTGGTATGTCCGTCCACTGTCATAATAGCAATGGATGGATTTACAAGCCCACAAGAACAACTACAGATAGCGCTTTAACACCAAGCGCGGCAGTGGCTCCGAGTATAATCATAATACCTGATCATCATGTTGGGGCAGGGGGGGATCATGGCAATTTGGCAACCCATCTTTAAATGAATAATTTAAGGTGTTAAATGTGTTACCTGTCACATTGATAGCGACTATGTCGGCAGGAACAGACTGCGCTTGTTGCCTCATCTTCTCCTCTGGAGTGGGCAGACGTGGGCGGGGCGCGAAAGCCATCTCCCCGGCCCCCGGCGACGCCCACGAGGCCCCGTCCTCGGGCTCCATGGCGACGTCGTCATCACCGCAGCCGGACGCGACGTCGTCGTCACCGCAGCCGTACGAGACGATGTCGCAGGGGTTTATGAGCGGGGTCAGAGGCCGCGAGGCGGCCGCGAAGAAAAGCCTCTCGTCTTCATCCGAGCAAACCGAGGACTGAGAGAGAGGGGGGGAGAGAGAGAGAGAGAGAGAGAGAGGGAGAGATAGATAGAGAGAGGGAGAGAGAGAGATATTATTAATATGAAATTATTGAAGCAATGAAAAAAGTATGAAAAACAGCTTTGGCCTAGCCCTATAGAGATATAGTTCAGTCCTGATACTGGGAGGTTGGGGTTCACTCCCCCTGTCATCATACCAAGGACTGTGAAGTGTGAACATGGGACTCAGCATCTAGGGCTGGATTGGGGGAAAGTACCTTTTACAGGTGTCCTGTCCAGGGAGTGTACTGTCAAGCTGCCTCACACTACAGGACAATTATACTTTGACTAAGTACTGCCGCCACTAACTACATTGGATTAATTTGTCCTGAAAAGTAAGAGTTTTGGACATATATGGTTTCCAGCAATGGTGTGACTGTGTGACACTATCTACTGTCTATTGCACTCACAGCTAACTATGTGTGAACTCTGCCTATACCAGTGACATCATGGTTCCACAGCCAATCGGTGTGTGGGTTTAGGTTCAGGTGAATCAAGGGTGTGTGAAGCAGGAGAGGCAATGTGAAGCCAATACGGTCTCTATCCATGGGTTTCAAATGTAGTCCTCCATGGCCATGTTAAGGACCAACGGTGTGCTATTATTGTATCCGTATAGGAGTTGCAAGGGAAAGGAGCGCTTGTTTTTGGTGATGACGACGGAGGCACGCCGTCTCAGGCGACCTTGATCCACGCGAACACTGGCAAGCGAGTGGCAGCGGGCGAGTCGCTGTGTCAAGCGTTGCAAAGGTCGCATGAGCCGACTCAGTGCTGTTAGAAGTTGTAAACCAGGCCAGAAGAGTAAATCTTCGTTCCCCCGACTTTCGGCACCTCGACCTGGTCCAAGTGAACACAGCGGAGCCTCCGGGTCAGCCAATCACAATCCGCAGCAAACCACGGATTTCCTACGGACACCATTATCGCCAACAGTTCTGACAGTAATATGGGGCGGGTCACCCTACTCTGATTGGTTGTGGGTCTAACCAATAAAGTCTGTTTGAATCTTTTTGTAACTGCCCCTTGGAAAAGAAACTGACGCTGAGAAGAACAAGACTAATACCCATACAGTGATATTGTCTGGCTAAGCGAGGCTATGACGTTTGATGGAATGCATTGAAGTGGAGGACAGACAGAGACTGTGTTCAATAATTAAGTTACATCAAATGTAAGCGTCTTCCTGGAAACCTGACCGAGCTGCCAGAGATATATACCAGTGGTGGAAAAAGTACTCAGATGTTTTACTTAAGTAAAAGTTCAATATTTCATTATAGAAATACAAGAAAAGTCCTGAATTCAAAATGTACTTGAGTAAAAGTATTGGCCTCTAAATGTACTTAAAGTACAGAAAGTAAAAAGTATTTATTATGAAGAATGTATAATTTCAAACTTTCAAATGTTTAAAAATCACTTGAAAATAGCAGATCTCATAGCTCACAATGCGTCTCATTGCCGAAATGTATATAGTGGTTAATGTATGTTTTGTGATAATAAATCTACAAATAACTATTAATTAAAGTAAAAGTAAAAATACTATATTTTCCTTTGAGATGTCGCGAAGTAGAAGTATGTACATTTACTCAAGTACAGTACTTGAGTAAATGCACTTAGTTACGTTCCACCACTGGTGAATACTGTCTAGTCACAGACACTGAGTCTTCAGATGTCTCATTATAATTACATCATGTTCACATGAAAACATGAAGCCAGTAGACAATGTGTGATGTGTGTCTACTTTTATGTTCCTGAACCAATTATCTGTCATCCTTCAGTCTATTCATGAGAGCTGAGTCTCACTCACTTCAATGCATTCCACTGATCTTCCAGCTCCAGGTCGCCCCCTAGTGGCCTATGCCATGTGCTATGGTGGACTGTAGTCCACTAGTAGTTCTATAACTTTTCAGGTCATGACCCAAAAGAGAAATCTGACTTTTGCCTGGGAGTCCAGGACCCAGAAGTAGTGAAAAAAGCAGATCTACAAGCTCCCAACGCATCGTTTCACGCCATGCAGTGAGTAGGGCTGTCATAACTATGACATTTTACATGACGATTAATTGTCACTCAAATAATTGGGATTAACGATTTAATTGTGTTTCTGTTGTTGACAATTACATTTCTCTTTGGCTTGTAGGCTTTGAAGTTGCACTTTGCAGATATGACACATAACCTAAATACACAAAGAAATGACTGACATAATTGACAACTTTATACTTAAAAAATAACATTGATAAATGTTATTTTATCAATGTTTATCAAGCCGATCTACAACATCAGCTTGTAGATCGGCTATTTCCACTGTTTTTGAAAATGTTTGAAAATATATGAACATTTTTCAACATGTAAACGATTATGACGATTATGCAAAATATTTGCGATTACCTCAAATAATTTGCTATAAGACGATTATGTAATAATTGAGACAGCCCCAGTAGTGAGCTTGTATATCGGCTATTTTCACTACATTTTAAATATTTGTTTTATAATTCATGGAATTTCTTAGATTTTTCTTGTATTTATTAATGAAATATATATTTTTTCATATAATGACGATTAACAACAAAATATTGGAAACAACAAATTAAGGGATCAACAAAAATGGCTCCCGAGCCAGTCTGTTTGGGAAACAGTGGTGTCTGGCCTCTCCTTCTTTACCTCTCCTTGAGATGAACCAGGAAGTGTTTTGCAGTAAACACACTGACTACATTCTCATGTCCCACACATTGAAAACATACTGAAGCTAATTTACATGATGTCTGCTGCTCTGTGACGCTCTTACTGATCACACAAGAGACCGAGCTGCTTATGAGGTGATTATGTTTTTAAGTACACACCATATGCTTGTGTTATTGTTGTTTTGTGTGGAAAACAATATGCTCTATGCACATCAGCCATCTTGGCAGAACGGGTCCGTTCAGATACCTGGCCCGCAAGGCGGCGTAAAGCCCCTGCCTATTGCAGCATTAATCCTTTACCTTTGAACTTTCACATTTGAGCAACTAATGTGTCAACAAAGTGATGTACTTCCAGCGTTTAGGTCATGTGGATGACATCAGGGATCTTCATATATGGGCATAAAGGGGATTCTGGGGAATACCCATATATGGACTTTTACATAGGTGATTTCACCTGTCGTATCACCTGTGGTGTCACAGTGATGTGTCAAGGGAACCAACCCATAGACTGTAAAAATGCACACACAGAGACAAGCTGTGACATTTCTCATGGTAAACTGCGACCTTTGGTCGCAATAAGTCTATGGGAATTCAGAATGGGGGGAAAAACAGGAACCAGCTCTATTGTACCAATGATTCTGATTAAAGGAGTAGTTCACCCCCAAAATGACTTTTTTTCTATTGATTACTCACGCCATGGAGACTTGAGTTCAATAATAGTTATAGTATTTTGTCACATTTCTAAGACAATAATTTGATTACAATAAATGTATATGTGGATCCCAGGAAGACTAATGTGCCTTAGGGCACAGCTAATGGGCATCCTAACAGAAATAACCAACTCTTTCATCCACTTGAAACCGCAGCATCTGATCCCATTCAGGGGGGAACATTCTGCAAAGAAAAAAAAAATAGCCCCATCTACAAGCTACATTTTGAACTTGTAGATCGGCTGTGTGTGACGAAGAGACTCGGCGTAAGACGGGAAAGAAAACAGTCATAGTAGCTCGCCGTTGTAACTCAAGTGTGTTTCACTAATCCTAGGGTCTAAGTGTTTAATCATATAAACTGTGATTTGATCAAGTGGACGTTTCAGCTGCGCTGCGGCCCAGGGTTGTCGCTGAGGTCACTGGAGTAGGCTAGCAGTGTTTGATGTCTGGGTCACTCCACAAGGGTCCTAATGCCCTCTAGTTACTGGTCTAATCCACTTAAACTATTAGCTAGTTTCAGGGAGGAAGGGAACTAGGGATCTATGTCGGCCGGTCGGCAGTTAATCCCACTGCTATACCTTTCTCCTCCTCCAGGGTGGATAGTGGCAGCACACAGAAAAACAAGACTGAGAGAGGCTGTCAAACAGCCTCTGAGAGGAGAAGAAGAAGAAGAAGAAGAGGGATGATAAACAGAGAGGACAGGTGAGAGGAGGAGAGAAAAGAGAAGAAGAGAGGTGAGTTATATAATGTAGGAAAACATTAAAAATAAAATGTCGGCCTTCGTTCCATTTTGGGGGCTGGGCAGTCAACAAGGTAAATCGTCACTGTCGGGCAAAAACCTTGTATCTCCAAGTTTCAAATTTGTACATTTTTTCGCAAAGCAAAGCCATGCTTCATCATACAAGGCCGTCGCACAAAAGTAGTGAAAACAGCAGATCTACGAGCACACAACGCCTCGCCGTGCGAGGCGTTGTGTGCTTGTAGATCGGCTGTTTTCACTAGTTTAAATAATTTTTAAAATGATAAATACAAAACAAACGGTTTTGGACATATAAGGTTTCCACACGACAACGACGAAATTTAACTCATGCAATTGGCCCACTGGCTTGTCACTTGTCATGATCTGAAATGGCAAATCTTTGAGTAGCAGCAGCGCTATGGAGAGAGATCTCTCTCTATAGCGCGCAATGAGGGCCTCTCCAACTCTTTCCCGGGCTGAATCAGGGGCCCAGCACGTCCCTGGAATCAAACATGACATTAGTAAGAGAGAGAGAGAGGTGTGATGTTTGAGTGTAACATGGGCCGTTTATAGTGAGCAGTGTTGTATTGATCCGGTAACGTGTGTAGACAAGGTCCCGGTGGTATCTCTTTGGAGCAGTGTCTCACACATGCATCGATGTGAAACAACCTTTAAGTTCACACCTCCTCACCGTTTACATATGGTCACTGTCGGGCAGAAAACTTGTATCTCCAAGTTTCAAATGTGTATGTTTTTTCTCATAAAGTAAGGCCCTGCTTCATCATACAAAACTGTCGCACAAAACTAGTGAAAATAGACAATCTACAAGCACACAACGCCTCGCATCGCGAGGCGTTGTGTGCTTGTAGATCGTCTATTTTCACTAGTTTAAATCATTTTAAAAATGATAAATACAAAACGAACGGTTTCCACCCGACAACGGCGATATGCTGTATCGTGTCGTGACAGCAGGGTGATTTAACACAGGAACAAGCCTGAATGCAATGCATATCAACAGACCATTGTTTGACCTGTTAACTCCTGTAATGTATTGTAGGTACTCGACGTGTCTGTGACTTCATTAAAATTGCATCCCCCCCAAACATTGAATCACCAATACAACACTGGTAGTGAGACAACATTATCAGAGATGTGAGTGATGATGAAAGTGAAGTGACGCGCCGTGAGTTAGCTTTTACATGTGCAACTTTCTTTTTTTTAAAGCCACAGTATAATATATGAATGACGCGGTTAAAATGACATTTTACCTTTACATGGTGGGCGGCCATGGTTGTTGCACGTCTAAGTCACTAAGAGCATCTGCTCAATGCCTCTAATTGTCATTTTTAATCACAATTACCTGGTGTATATATGTCACGGTTTGTTAGAGAAACAGTACGGTCGAGAAACGGAGCACTCGCCGTGCAGCACGGGGCGGAACAAGCGGTCGCCCACAACAACGTCCTCCAGGCGGAGCCTCTCGATTGTCCACGACATTGCAAGCGGCGCGAAGGCCAGCGGACCTTGGTCCTGCTCTTCGCCCCCGAGCGCCGCAGTTACGAAGGCGTGGTGAATGCAATCGTTATATTTATACCCAGGCCGTAAGGCCTGGGCAAGCCCACGATAAACGCTCATAGTAAGCTAATGGCTAAGCTAATGGCTAAGCTAATGGCTAAACACCGCCCAGCTAGGCTAGTAAATAAAGAAAGAGAGTCGCAAACGAGTGACGTCAGCGCCTGCACTAGTGAATGGCTGTCTATGGGCTGTCGTCGCCATCTGGTGGTGATTAGTGTGTGGTGAACGACAAAACAAGCGCTCTTACTCTTACCGTCCTGAGTTACCTAAACATACTGTAACATATATATATATATATATATATATATATATATATATATATATATATATATATATAAATATATATATAAGTTGGTACCTGATGGTATCTTGCATGGTAAACCAGACCGCACATCACCACCCCCTGGTGTAAAATGAAGTGTGTGATAGAGCCTGGCTGGCACCACCAGGCTACCTGGTATGAGCTTGTATACATTTCTCAGTGATGAAGAACTGAGCAATGTATACAAGCTGTAACCAGGTACCAGCAGTACTAGAGGTCCTGGTAGGAGATAAAACCAGCAATAGGCCTACTAGAGGTCCTGGTAGGAGATAAAACCATCAGTACTAGAGGTCCTGTTAGGAGATAAGACCAGAAGTATTAGAGGTCCTGGTAGGAGATAAAGCCAGCAGTACTAGAGGTCCTGGTAGGAGATAAAACCAGCAGTACTACAGGTCCTGGTAGGATATAAAACCAGCAGTACTAGAGGGCCCAGCACGTCCCTGGAATCAAACATGACATTAGTAAGAGAGAGAGAGAGGTGTGATGTTTGAGTGTAACATGGGCCGTTTATAGTGAGCAGTGTTGTATTGATCCGGTAACGTGTGTAGACAAGGTCCCGGTGGTATCTCTTTGGAGCAGTGTCTCACACATGCATCGATGTGAAACAACCTTTAAGTTCACACCTCCTCACCGTTTACATATGGTCACTGTCGGGCAGAAAACTCGTATCTCCAAGTTTCAAATGTGTATGTTTTTTCTCATAAAGTAAGGCCCTGCTTCATCATACAAAACTGTCGCACAAAACTAGTGAAAATAGACAATCTACAAGCACACAACGCCTCGTATCGCGAGGCGTTGTGTGCTTGTAGATCGTCTATTTTCACTAGTTTAAATCATTTTTAAAATGATAAATACAAAACGAACGGTTTCCACCCGACAACGGCGATATGCTGTATCGTGTCGTGACAGCAGGGTGATTTAACACAGGAACAAGCCTGTATGCAATGCATATCAACAGACCATTGTTTGACCTGTTAACTGCTGTAATGTATTGTAGGTGTTAAGCGATGTGTGCGTGACGTCATTAAAATTGCATCCCCCCCAAACATTGAATCACCAATACAACACTGGTAGTGAGACAACATTATCAGAGATGTGAGTGATGATGAAAGTGAAGTGACGCGCCGTGAGTTAGCTTTTACATGTGCAACTTTCTTTTTTTTAAAGCCACAGTATAATATATGAATGACGCGGTTAAAATGACATTTTACCTTTACATGGTGGGCGGCCATGGTTGTTGCACGTCTAAGTCACTAAGAGCATCTGCTCAATGCCTCTAATTGTCATTTTTAATCACAATTACCTGGTGTATATATGTCACGGTTTGTTAGAGAAACAGTACGGTCGAGAAACGGAGCACTCGCCATGCAGCACGGGGCGGAACAAGCGGTCGCCCACAACAACGTCCTCCAGGCGGAGCCTCTCGATTGTCCACGACATTGCAAGCGGCGCGAAGGCCAGCGGACCTTGGTCCTGCTCTTCGCCCCCGAGCGCCGCAGGCGCGAGTGGCCGCGAAGAGCGGGCCAGGGCCGCGCGCCGCGCGAGTTACGAAGGCGTGGTGAATGCAATCGTTATATTTATACCCAGGCCGTAAGGCCTGGGCAAGCCCACGATAAACGCTCATAGTAAGCTAATGGCTAAGCTAATGGCTAAGCTAATGGCTAAACACCGCCCAGCTAGGCTAGTAAATAAAGAAAGCGAGTCGCAAACGAGTGACGTCAGCGCCTGCACTAGTGAATGGCTGTCTATGGGCTGTCGTCGCCATCTGGTGGTGATTAGTGTGTGGTGAACGACAAAACAAGCGCTCTTACTCTTACCGTCCTGAGTTACCTAAACATACTGTAACATATATATATATATATATATATATATATATATATATAAATATATATATAAGTTGGTACCTGATGGTATCTTGCATGGTAAACCAGACCGCACATCACCACCCCCTGGTGTAAAATGAAGTGTGTGATAGAGCCTGGCTGGCACCACCAGGCTACCTGGTATGAGCTTAGTGATGAAGAACTGAGCAATGTATACAAGCTGTAACCAGGTACCAGCAGTACTAGAGGTCCTGGTAGGAGATAAAACCAGCAATAGGCCTACTAGAGGTCCTGGTAGGAGATAAAACCATCAGTACTAGAGGTCCTGTTAGGAGATAAGACCAGAAGTATTAGAGGTCCTGGTAGGAGATAAAGCCAGCAGTACTAGAGGTCCTGGTAGGAGATAAAACCAGCAGTACTACAGGTCCTGGTAGGATATAAAACCAGCAGTACTAGAGGTCCTGGTAGGACATGAAACCAGCAGTACTAGAGGTCCTGGTAGGACATAAAACCAGCAGTACTAGAGGTCCTGGTAAAATATAAAACCATCAGTACTAGAGGTCCTGGTAGGAGATAAAACCAGCAGTACTAGAGGTCCTGGTAGGACATAAAACCAGCAGTACTAGAGGTCCTGGTAGGAGATAAAACCAGCAGTACTAGAGGTCCTGGTAGGAGATAAAACCAGCAGTACTAGAGGTAAAACCAGCAATACTAGAGGTCCTGGTAGGAGATAAAACCATCAGTACTAGAGGTCCTGGTAGGAGATAAAACCATCAGTACTAGAGGTCCTGGTAGGCGATAAAACCATCAGTATTAGAGGTCCTGGTAGGAGATGAAACCAGCAGTACTAGAGGTCGTGGGAGAGGTTGATGTATGCACGGGCATGTGACCTTGTTAAGTGTCATTAGCCTAATGGGTGTAATTTCTCAACATATGCTCATTAATATTCATGAGCACTGGGTGAGACCTCTGCATTGGACCAGGGAGGAGACATGAGCTAAATATAAACGTGGGCAATTAACCACAAGTATGATCACTATCAAAACTTAGAACCAAGCAATAACCCACTTCATAAGTTTATCTGTTTTTGAGCAGTGCTGCTGGAAGGAGCTAAGCTCCCAACATCTGGCTTTGTCCGGTGCCCAAAATATCTCCGTTCCCCAAGAAATCTCTGGTTCCCAAAGATGTCCGGGCTCTGAAGCGTGGCCTACATCTGGCCTAGATCTGGCCTACATCTTGGCAGAAATGTCTAAAAGAAAATGTCTGGGCCCCAAAGAATGTATGGGCCATGGCCTACATCTGGTTGTATACAGACAGATGTACAGTACATCCAGGGTCACATTGACCAAGCTTTGCGTGACACTTAATGTAACTAACTCATCATACTCATCATAATGCAGAAACGCCTACTGAGTCTACTGAACGCCTACTGAGTGGCAAGAAACTACTTTCTGGCCTTGACAGCCCATACATCCAAATGGAAAAGTCCTATCTGATTGTATTAAACAACGTTAAACGATGCTAAACTCACTTTGCCACTCACTTTGCCACTCGATTGCCATTCACTTTATGCATGCGCATACTCTCTATTGGGGATTTGTGGCTATTGATTTGATTTCATATTGCCCAGTCATAAATACCAGCACTGCTTGTTTTTATTTTCTTCCACAGAACCACATTAAATCTTCTACATGTGGGCCAAGGATAGAGCCCTGGGTAGGAGGTCGTCTAAATGAAGTATTCAGGGTTTAAGGACCTCTCTATATGAAGTATTCAGGGTTTAAGGACCTCTCTATATGAAGTATTCAGGGTTTAAGGACCTCTATATGAAGTATTCAGGGTTTAAGGACCTCTAAATGAAGTATTCAGGGTTTAAGGACCTCTAAATGAAGTATTCAGGGTTTAAGGACCTCTAAATGAAGTATTCAGGGTTTAAGGACCTCTCTATATGAAGTATTCAGGGTTTAAGGACCTCTATATGAAGTATTCAGGGTTTAAGGACCTCTCTATATGAAGTATTCAGGGTTTAAGGACCTCTATATGAAGTATTCAGGGTTTAAGGACCTCTCTATATGAAGTATTCAGGGTTTAAGGACCTCTCTATATGAAGTATTCAGGGTTTAAGGACCTCTAAATGAAGTATTCAGGGTTTAAGGACCTCTAAATGAAGTATTCAGGGTTTAAGGACCTCTAAATGAAGTATTCAGGGTTTAAGGACCTCTCTATATGAAGTATTCAGGGTTTAAGGACCTCTCTAAATGAAGTATTCAGGGTTTAAGGACCTCTATATGAAGTATTCAGGGTTTAAGGACCTCTCTAAATGAAGTATTCAGGGTTTAAGGACCTCTAAATGAAGTATTCAGGGTTTAAGGACCTCTCTATATGAAGTATTCAGGGTTTAAGGACCTCTCTAAATGAAGTATTCAGGTGTAGCGTTAATGACAGTAATATCAATATCAATATTAATAAAAATATTAATATTAATAATAAAAAATACTTTTTCCAAAAATGATGAAAAATATATTTTTTCTTCTCGTTCACTGTTCAAAACGTAGATTCTTTATATTAGCCTAGGCATTTAAGATTCCAGTACCAATCACATTGATTCAAAACACACAGAAAGAACGTCAAGGTCCACACTGTTTCGCTTAAGGTTAAAATGTGATTTATTATAAAAATCATAAAATGTACATTCAGACTAGCATAACTATGTCTGATTCTTCAAGCAAAAGATAGATAAATGGGTTCCTAGGGAAGTAGTAGGCATAGTATTTTAAAACCTGTCAAACTGTACAAAATAGATGGCAGGCTACTGTACATGTTATCCAGTGTTGCATATCGTTTCCCCAAAGACATATAAATCAAAACAATCACCAAAAGAAAAGAAATGAAAGAAATGAAATAATCGAAGATCATTAAACATTCAATATCTAACCCTACTCTATCTTAGTTGCCATTGACACAATGTAAACACTGCCTTACTGTGAGAGGTCCGTTTGCACATGCGCGCAGAGAGGATAAGAGGAGAGGGTTGGTTGCTAGCGTAGCAGCCTAGCATGTGCTGGAAGGTCAGCCATTGCAGCAGGGCGTTGGCTGTGTCATCGCCATGAGGCCTGACCATGCGGCTTGGATGGAGGCAGCCATCTTTGGAGAGCCACAGGAAGTAGCGTGTGCAGAGCAGGATGGAGAGGCACAGGAAGTAGCGTGTGCAGAGCAGGATGGAGAGGCACCCCCCCCTGGCTGGAGGAGGCGCTTGCTCAGGAGCAGGAGATCTTGCTGCTGTTGAGTGGTCTTCACCCACGTCTGTTGTCTTCACCGCTGGAGGGGGAGAGAGCTCGCACGCTCCAAATCTCACTGTCTGGGTATCTGGTTGATGTCGTCGTCGGAGTGGGAGAGATAGCGTGCCTCAATCCCACGGACTGGCAGTCCTGATGATGAGTCCGGCAGGACTCTATGTTGAGAGACCAAGTCGTGGTCACCAGGGCGTGGCAGCCCTTGGTGGCTGAGTAGTCTTTAGCCCTCCTTGTGTGTTGTTGGTTCAGTGATTTTTTTCAAGAGAGAGAGGGAGAAACAGGAAGTCTCCTTATGTAGTGAGTGGGAGGGCTTAGTATGCTAGCCCCGCAGAAGGCGGTTGTAGAGGACAGGCTCATTGTCCATCCCACCTTGAAAAAGATGAAAATACTATACTTTCTGATAAAATGTTGGGGAACATCATTTTCCTACATGTGACCAGATAATTGTAAACATTGGACTTGTGCAAACGTATAGATATGAAACCTGACCACTTTATATCATACAGAGGGCATATGGGTTAAAAAGTCGAATAACCACAGAAAAACATATTGTACACATTAAATTCAATATATATAGTTGCTGTACATCATATTGGAATACAACCATGTAGTTTTATGTTATAAAATGTCATTGCATCAAGCATTTATCCTCACATTCCATCGTTTCATTGTCTTCCACATCTTGTCTATGTGGTTAATACTGTGTGCACATGAAGAGAAGAGACCCTGGCAGGATGTCCCTTATCTGATCGGCAGGGTAATAAAACACTATACTGGCACTTTGGAATGTGGTGTTGGGTGACACCATGGAATAGAGAGTCAATATCTTTTTGGGGGGAAGAAGGGTACATTCAACCGGTCCTAACACAAAGGGTCCATTTGGTTGAATATGAGTTATGAATACAATTCATAACTTTTCGTGTCCATAACCGGCTCATACGCTACAGATCCCCCCTTTTGTCATTAAAGTCTGACGAAACGGAAGGTTGAAGTCACAACCTTTGGATGACAAAACAAAGATGAGAGCAGTAGGACACGGATGGCAGTAGTATTTACACATGTCAGATGGCAACTTTAAATGATCTTCACTAACTGATCTAGCAACACTGGGTACAACTGGAAAAGATAGTTCTACATCATGGATTAACAATTCATGAAATGAAAACCATAAATCATAGAACATAAAGTAAAACCCCTGAACATGGATAACAGTAATAACACCTAGTTCAAATAAGGAGGCTTTTGTATCACCCAGTGAAGACAGGAAAGACAGGAAAAACAAAAACAAGAAAAACAATCAAACCAAAATCATAAACAAGCCTACTCGATGCCTGTGGAAAAAGTGTGTACATTCAACAGGTTTCTCCGGAGAGAGATAGTTATCAGGCATTACATAGTGTATGATTTTCTCATTGGGAGCTAAAGGTTCCTAAAGGTGTTTCAAAAATTATATAAAAAAAAATGAAAATATTAGATAACAAACAAACAAGAAAATAAAACAAAAAGTTGCAATCACACGGTATATAGGTGGAGGTCATTCCCACTTTCCTAAGAGGGAAGGCAATCATGCTTATCTATATCGTTCTTTAAATGTGTTTGTCATTATAATTCTCTTCGTCCTAAATGCCTTAGCAAATATTAGTAGTTTAACTGCTGGCCACCTCCGTTGCGGCCTGTTAAGGATATAGTCATGTAATATATGAAGTTTTGATTGGGTTTGACCGTCTGAGTATACGTTCTGTAATTGGTTTTAGTGATCCTAGCCTGCTTTCTAAGTACAAATATCAGTGGAGCTCACTCCCTTGAACTTGAGTTTATCAAGGGAGGGCATCGGGTTCTGAGTATTTAGCGTCAGAAATGAACAGGTATAGGAATGTCCCATGATGGATTAGGGAAAAACACAAGCACACAAGCATATCAATGAGAGGTGGTTTTGTAAATAGTGGCCTAGGAAGTTTGTGATCAGCAAACCGGCTAGATTCTAACTACAATCCCGTGGGATTTGCTTCCATGAACATTTTGGCTCGGGTCTGGATGGATCAGATCCAGACACCGCTTCCTAATTATCAAGGGAGCAAACAGATTTATGGTATTCTTCCTGATGCAAGAAAAAAACATAAAGAGAACAGGGCACACTTAGTATTGCCCAGGTGGGGCAAACCTAATGCAACTTAATGCACAGTGAATGCGCAACAATACTACATGTGCTTTATTGGGTTGAGCTATCATTTTGAAATTACCGCTGTGGTTTGAATGACCAACCAAACCCCCCTTTTTGCAAGGCGTTGATGTTCTACAGTGAGTCGTGGACCCCCCCTGTGCGGCTACTGCGTAGCAAACGCAGAGCAGAATAGGCAGCAGCAGCACACTCAAATAGATGAGC
Source organism: Nannobrachium achirus (assembly GCF_963921795.1). Classification (NCBI taxonomy): domain Eukaryota; kingdom Metazoa; phylum Chordata; class Actinopteri; order Myctophiformes; family Myctophidae; genus Nannobrachium; species Nannobrachium achirus. Next base: position 6,874,471 of record NC_137831.1, on the reverse strand, counting down.
GTTGACATAAGGCGCCTCCCAAAAAGGGGTGGGGTCTGCAGAGAACTAACGTCAGGGTTTGTGAACAGACAGACATATTGGGTGGGTTCCAAAATAACACATTCCGTGGCGAGATCGGTCGCCCTAGCCTTGGCAGGGGTATTGGTGTCACCCTGACACGCACAAGCCTGTAGTCGTTGGAGGGAGACCTCCCTGTCCAACGTAGGTACTGTCTCGACCATGTGTCGACGTCCTCCCTTTAGAGAAACACACTTAACAAAGTCAGTCAAATCCACAGGATTTGGCCTGAGTAGGCTAGTGGATAGGGCGAAACCCCCCTCTGAAAGTTTGAGTATAGGACGCAGTCTCCGTAAAAAGTCGCGTCCTAAGAGCAATGGGACGTGTTCCAGTTCAGACACATATATCAGGTGCTTCACAGCCATGTGCCCTACCTGAATGAGAGACAATAAGGCCTGATGCATTTGAGTACCAGTTTCAGCGTACAGTTGAATGGGGTGAGACAACATGTGCACTTCACGGGTGGCACTTTGTGCCCGGTGTTGCAGGTCAAGGAGCAAACTCTGTGACATCACACTAATGTCCGCTGTCGTGTCCAACAGCGCTACGTGGGTTACTTCATGTTGTAACTTCACTGGCAGGGATAGCTTCCTATATACGCTCTTTTGCGGGACTTTGGCTAACCTTTGGGTCTGCCTAGTGTCCGCAGAGGGCACGTGGGGCTTGCGAGCTCTACACGGGAGCTGTTTCGTCTCACGGACGACCGCGTCACGTTGTGTTGCGAGTGTAACACTTTGAGCCATCGACGAGGCTAAGACAACGCAGACAGAAAGGGTGAGATCAGAAAGAAGGACCCCAGGGACGAAGTCCCATGCTGAGTTGTTGACAGCCCCTGCTTTAGTAAGGGCACTTGTCTCGTCATTGAAGACTTTGGCAGGTCCCACAAGGTTCGAGTGGTTTCTGACCTTTTCACCGTATACCTGCATGTCTTGCGTGTTTGCGTTGTGATCGCGGGTAAGAACCAACTCCTTCTGCTTGACAGGTTTTAACTCGGCTGTTCGAAAACCGTTTTTACGCCCGTTGGGCAAGTGATGAGTGTAGTCGAGACGGGTGTAGTTTGAGTCGGTGCAAAACATTACTCCCTTATTGCCGTGCGTGGAAGCGCACCAAAGAGCGATCAGTATGCTGGAAATCACTGCAACAAGTTTGGAACACGAAGGTCTTGCCGGCGTGTTATCTATCCTTACCAATTCCACCTTCGCTTGGCGAGGAGGTTTGCTGTATGAACAGATGTCAACACACACCGTAGGCGAGTCTGTGCACGTGTTGCCTTTCAAAATCTGGTCCTTTTGGGTGACATTGTTTCCCTCAGCATCTGCTGGGATGTCAGTCACGCCGTTACACGCAGTGTCTGCGAGGAGGCCCTGGAGACAGGGGCACACAAGAGTTTGTTGCTGTTGGAGGACACCCCCCTCGTTCAATGGTGGCATTGGCTTGACTACGGGTGGGCGTTTCCACGTCAGAGCGTCACACTCCACAAAGTCAGTTAGATTTAACGAATCCTGTGCAGGTTCTTCAGTAGAGAGGGTGAATTCCTCCTCTGAGAAGGCAGATAGTAGTTGCAGTAGTAACAGGACATAGCCCAAGAGAAGTGGGAGGTATTCCATTTCAGACGCATACATTGGATGGCTTGCAGCCATGTGTCTTATCTGAAAAGGACACGAGAAGGCATGAACCATCTGAGTACTAGCCTTAGTATAAGGCCGAACACTGGGGGATTGATACAACCCGTCGCCCTCTAGGTGGGCACGCTGTGCCCGGTATTGCAGGTCAAGGAATAAACTTTGAGACATCACACTACTGTCGGCTGCTTTGTCTAACAGCGACTCGTGGGCCCATTCGCATCGCGTTGCGAGTGACAAACCACTGGTTTGTGCTATTAACGAGGCTGTAACAGCTGTGATGTGAATGTATCCGTACCTGTCAATCACCTTAAGAGTGCATGCATTGTAATCAGTGCACAGAACGTGTTCTGTGCATGGTGTGTCCTGTACTGGTGGCACATTTTCGCGGTTCTCAGCTCCTGGGCCGTGAGCGGCCATCAGGGCTGGATTGCTGTGCGTTATGAACGCAGTATTGTCTCCGGAGAGACACAGAACCCCCTTCAAGGGACACTTAGCATCTGTTACCTGCTGAGATTTAGGGTCATTAATTTTGGCAGCAAGCTCTGACAACAAAGCTGTTGCAGAACTCATGGACAGTTGTCCAATATCAAGGGATTGAATTAGGCTTTTATCACTAGGCAAAGGGCTTTCCCGTGTCGTAGGACGGGTTGACAAGCTTCCCGACCGAAGTAAATTGGCCTCGTTCGTACTTCCGTCACTGAGACTCAGTTCGTGGAACGGGCTTAGACTACAGTCACGAGAGACCTTGCCGTCAGGCAAGGAAAAGCAGTTGTGATTGTGAGAGGAGGGCCTGCGGCATCTTCTCCTCTCTCGATCAGGATCGCTCTGTCTCTCTTGAAAAGTTATATCACCTTTCGCTATGATTTCTAAAGCAAACAATTCAAGCTTGTTGCTGAGCCTCGGACGCTCCGTCTTAAAACCCTGGCAAGCCAGTTTTTTTAGAACCGGGTGAACCGTCCTGGAGTAAGGCCCCAAAATGGGTGGACCGTTAAAGTTAGCAGTCGTCACTAAGGACTTGATCATCGAGACAAAAACCTCCATGAGTACAAGATGGCGTTAGTTTGACTAACTACAGCTGTAATATCAAGGAGAAATAAATCGAACCCTGATATTTAAACTAAATATGTTTGGCTCCAAGCGTTGTTTTGGGTTTATATTCTTTTCCAAACTAATAGCACAACAATTCCTCTAGGTTCATCCAGAAAGTGAAATCAAATTCAACAGCTGTTTCTTACGATGCAAACTGTGAAAACTAATAAGTTCTGTAAATTATGAGTTTAGATAACAATCCCTCAGTTAGTCTCATAAATTAAATTAATAATTGATATGACTAGCAGGGCTTTAAGTAAAAATTCTTAATTCTTTTCAAAAAGAAAACTCTAAAGAATTCAATGGAAATTTAGATCTTAATTAAAAATAATTGTTTTCAAATACTGGATGAAGCACAAAGTAAACAGAGCATACTAACGACCCAATAGCAAGATAGGTGTCTCCAAACCTTGAGAACAAAACTATTAAACAATAGAACAGATTAAACTGGGTTAAAAGAGATTAATCCAATGTAATCCTCTTTGACTGGGACGGTTGCTTGATTGAACAGACTAGACTGGGCTCGATGAAGGAGTCCAATCCAGTTGATCAATCACCCAAGCGTGTCAGATAGAATTTATAGAACCCTAAGGTCGGAAACACACAAAATGCAAGGTACAGTTTTGGGGAAAAGAACTACAAACTCAGAAACAATGATCGCTTACCAGTGTTGGGCAGAACACTGGTTGGTCAGACGCTTAAAGAAAATGAAATACTGCTTCTAGCTAACTGATGGAACAAACTCACTACAGTGTGTTTGCTATGTAGATTACTCACTGTTAAAACAAATCTAGTGCAAATGGCTGGACAATGCTCAGCATGCAAGCAGACCATATAGCCCTCACTGTCATAAACTTACAGGCCTGCGTGTAAAGGACACAGGACTGGAGAGACAGTTTTATTGTCTCTCCTTTCTGTAGTGTTGTTTATGACTGGAGTCAGGGAGGTGCCTTGGCCTGACGGGGAAAAGTTTGAAAACAGGTAATCAAATAGCAAAGATGTACTGTAGGTCCAGTGTTTGTCAAAACTCATGCACAGCCAAGCGTGCGTGTTTTGATGGAAGTTGGACAAATGAGCGAGAGAGATGAGTTCCTTCTGAGTTATGGCTAAAGCGTTTTTCGTCAGATGGTCCAGACGAAATGAAAACGACTGGCTGATCTGACAGTATGCGGACACAAAGTGTCCTTAATAGATAAAGGAAGGATCAAAGAAATAAAAACAATTGATTGGCGTAATTGCAGGATTTGACATAGATATTTTCAAACCACGGTGACCGAGATAATGAAGTAATTAATACACTAAACCGGATTACGAGTTAATCCAATTTGTCCTTATTGGCTGGAACGATTGTTTGTTTGATTGACTAAACTGGAGCATGAAAGAGCCCAAATCAGTGATCAATCAATCAACCGTGTCAGCTATATAATTTCTATAGGTCTCGGAGGTTAGAGAATATGCCAACAATGTCTGACTATAGTAGTCAGACCAAATATCCTAGTTTGGGAACTTGATATTAAATAAACCTAGTAGGTTTTAAGTGTTTGCTCTAGGCTTTCATCTTTCTTCTTCCAGTAATAAAGAACACTCCTTTGTATTTCATCCAGAAAGTGACATTTAAATTTCAATTAATGCGTGGAAAAGTTCCTCGTTAGTCTCATGAATTAACTTAATAATTGAGGTAACTAGAGAGGAGTTCCAAGCGGGAGGGAAAATTCTTTTTTTTTTCAATGAGAAAAAAAAATCAAAAAGGAATTAAATTGAAATTTTAAACTTAATTAAAATAATTGTCCTTGGCAACTGAAATGAGGCACAAAGGGCGTAAACCATTAGACCTATTGATAGGTTTGACAAAAATATTTTTCGAGCGTCAACGACCAAAGTGAATAAGTAATCAAAACAAATTAACTTGGATTAGATTTGATTAATCCAATTAATTCATCTAGTAGTTGGAGGACTGTCTGCCTGACAAAGCTGAACCGAGTCAATCAAACAGTTGTGTCCACATAGAATTCACTAAGTTTTTGAGGCTGGAAAAACAGTCAAAGCTGAATAGGGAGAGAAGAGATGAGAAAAAACAAACAATAAACGTTTTAAAACAAAGCTCACAGTTACAGCTTGATAGCTATATAGGTGCGTGGAGGTTTAAATTATGGTTGGGATATCCTTAATATTAAACCGTGGTACAATGTCGAAACGGGTTGAAAACCCAAAGATCTGAGGTGATGTTACAACTGAGTGTCACACAGAGAAACCTTTGGATTGTCCTCTGGTCTGTGTGTCGTATGGGAGGTACTTAAATCTCACGATAGGCTGCGCGTAAGTTGGGTGTGAGAAAAGAGGGAAGTCACACAGAGTGAGACTCCACCCTCTATTCAAGATGGCGTCTTTGCCAAATTGTGACTTAGATGGGTCTATCCCTCTTGGGGAGCCGAGCGAAAGTAACCCACTAAGCACATACACACACACGCACGCGCGCACAGACACAAACACACACACACACAGCACTTGGTGACAGGGCGAACACGCCCACACACACACACACACACACACACACACACACGCACACAGTTGGCTCGACAGACTTTAGTCTGGAGAGTATCAGAGCTGGATTAAATCCTGCTTTGAATTAAGAATTGTTGGACTTTTGAGGGGAGACCAATTCTTATAAATCACTCCTCAATCAAAATGCCATATAGTTATCATATATAGAGAACTCCGGCGAAAACACGCTTCGAATTTAATCGAAGTGGGGGGGTTCCTGTCTAAATATGGTATCAGGCTGGCTTGAGCATCAAGTTATCAACAAGTGTAGCTTTTCACTTAAATCAAAAATCATGCCACTGGGAGATTTGACACTCCCACGTTTTATGGTGCCGTTATCATAAACACCCAAACAAACATGTTACAGTACTCTATGAATCATTCAGAACCGCGGCCGCAACTCTGTCTAATCCATATAGTAAAGATAATGTACAGTAGGACACTGACAATACTATCATTTGCTGTGGCTCGGTGCGATACTACTACAATACGTCCAGCGTATTATGTAATAGTCTCGACAGACACAGAAAATGGAAAATGACTTTCTGCTCATTTTGATCAAAATTAATACTGGAAATCAGCTAACATCCCGGACGAGCCCCCACTTTGTAGCGTTAATGACAGTAATATCAATATCAATATTAATAAAAATATTAATATTAATAATAAAAAATACTTTTTCCAAAAATGATGAAAAATATATTTTTTCTTCTCGTTCACTGTTCAAAACGTAGATTCTTTATATTAGCCTAGGCATTTAAGATTCCAGTACCAATCACATTGATTCAAAACACACAGAAAGAACGTCAAGGTCCACACTGTTTCGCTTAAGGTTAAAATGTGATTTATTATAAAAATCATAAAATGTACATTCAGACTAGCATAACTATGTCTGATTCTTCAAGCAAAAGATAGATAAATGGGTTCCTAGGGAAGTAGTAGGCATAGTATTTTAAAACCTGTCAAACTGTACAAAATAGATGGCAGGCTACTGTACATGTTATCCAGTGTTGCATATCGTTTCCCCAAAGACATATAAATCAAAACAATCACCAAAAGAAAAGAAATGAAAGAAATGAAATAATCGAAGATCATTAAACATTCAATATCTAACCCTACTCTATCTTAGTTGCCATTGACACAATGTAAACACTGCCTTACTGTGAGAGGTCCGTTTGCACATGCGCGCAGAGAGGATAAGAGGAGAGGGTTGGTTGCTAGCGTAGCAGCCTAGCATGTGCTGGAAGGTCAGCCATTGCAGCAGGGCGTTGGCTGTGTCATCGCCATGAGGCCTGACCATGCGGCTTGGATGGAGGCAGCCATCTTTGGAGAGCCACAGGAAGTAGCGTGTGCAGAGCAGGATGGAGAGGCACAGGAAGTAGCGTGTGCAGAGCAGGATGGAGAGGCACCCCCCCCTGGCTGGAGGAGGCGCTTGCTCAGGAGCAGGAGATCTTGCTGCTGTTGAGTGGTCTTCACCCACGTCTGTTGTCTTCACCGCTGGAGGGGGAGAGAGCTCGCACGCTCCAAATCTCACTGTCTGGGTATCTGGTTGATGTCGTCGTCGGAGTGGGAGAGATAGCGTGCCTCAATCCCACGGACTGGCAGTCCTGATGATGAGTCCGGCAGGACTCTATGTTGAGAGACCAAGTCGTGGTCACCAGGGCGTGGCAGCCCTTGGTGGCTGAGTAGTCTTTAGCCCTCCTTGTGTGTTGTTGGTTCAGTGATTTTTTTCAAGAGAGAGAGGGAGAAACAGGAAGTCTCCTTATGTAGTGAGTGGGAGGGCTTAGTATGCTAGCCCCGCAGAAGGCGGTTGTAGAGGACAGGCTCATTGTCCATCCCACCTTGAAAAAGATGAAAATACTATACTTTCTGATAAAATGTTGGGGAACATCATTTTCCTACATGTGACCAGATAATTGTAAACATTGGACTTGTGCAAACGTATAGATATGAAACCTGACCACTTTATATCATACAGAGGGCATATGGGTTAAAAAGTCGAATAACCACAGAAAAACATATTGTACACATTAAATTCAATATATATAGTTGCTGTACATCATATTGGAATACAACCATGTAGTTTTATGTTATAAAATGTCATTGCATCAAGCATTTATCCTCACATTCCATCGTTTCATTGTCTTCCACATCTTGTCTATGTGGTTAATACTGTGTGCACATGAAGAGAAGAGACCCTGGCAGGATGTCCCTTATCTGATCGGCAGGGTAATAAAACACTATACTGGCACTTTGGAATGTGGTGTTGGGTGACACCATGGAATAGAGAGTCAATATCTTTTTGGGGGGAAGAAGGGTACATTCAACCGGTCCTAACACAAAGGGTCCATTTGGTTGAATATGAGTTATGAATACAATTCATAACTTTTCGTGTCCATAACCGGCTCATACGCTACACAGGGTTTAAGGACCTCTCTATATGAAGTATTCAGGGTTTAAGGACCTCTAAATGAAGTATTCAGGGTTTAAGTGGCAGTGATGGTGCTGAAAGTTATATCGCAAATGTAGCATCAGTGCTGAGGGATTAGAGCAGTCCTGTCTCACCCATTTTAATACTGTAGAAAACCATTAGTGTGTGTGTGTGTGTGTGTGTGTGTGTGTGTGTGTGTGTGTGTGTGTGTGTGTGTGTGTGTGTGTGTGTGTGTGTGTGTGTGTGTGTGTGTGTGTGTGTGTGTGTGTGTGTGTGTGCGCGCGCGCGTGCATGTGGGAGAAATATTTGGGAGTGTCAGCATGCAGAGAGAGAGAGAGAGAGAGAGATAGGATCTTACCTTCTTCCTCCTTCGGTGTGTGCTGCCCTGTGATTGGCCGGTGCAGAGCAGAGGGGCGTGGCCGTGGGAGAAGTGCAGGGGGCTGCCGTATCCATTCAGCCTGTCGCAGTCTGGAGACGTGCACGCACACGCGCACACACACACACACACACACACACACACACACACACACACACACACACACACACACACACACACACACACACACACTCAGAAGTCAAGACTCAACATTTAAAGTGTGTGCGTGTGCGTGTGCGTGCGCGTGCATATGTGTGTGTGTGTGTGGTCTCATGCAGGCTCTCTGCGGTTCTCTTTGACTCCTCCCTCCATTCATTCATTATTTTCTTCTTCCTCTCCTTCTCCTCCTCCTTCTCTCCCTCCCTCTCTCCCTCCATCTCTCTCTCCTCCCTCCCTCTCTCCCTCCATCTCTCTCCTCCACCCCTCTCTCCCTCCATCTCTCTCCTCCTCCCCTCTCCCCACTCCCTCTCTACCTCCCAGAGTGCAGAGAGATGCATTAGCTCCATCATTTGATGCAATGCTTTATCTTATAGGAGTAGTCGCATACCCAAGACAAACATTCGATTATTCAATAAAAAAAATGTACCCCCATGGATTCCAGATGGGGACCTGATTGCATTTGGGTCCCCATCCGGAATCAATGCGTAATCAATAGACAAAAGGCCATTGTGAGGGTGAACTACTCTTTAAATGTGTTCTCCTGAGCTGTGATGTCACAGTGGTGTTTGGACAGGTCACTGGTGTCCACATGTCAATAAATGAGTGGGTCGGTGTCAGCTTGCCACCATTGGTGTGTGGATGTGGGGAATGAGGACGCAGAAAAAGCTAAGGTATGGCAACATGACTGGTGTCTTGCATGCACGCCTTCGTGCGCGTGCAAGACGCCAGTCATGTTGCCATACCTTAGCAACAGGCATGATACATTTATTTTAAGAAGTACATTTTCCCCCCGTTTCTATGGTTTCTTGGGCTGGATATGGCAGCCTGGAACGGTTGTGCAAGTACATTGCACCTGTGCAGCTGACCTGCGGAACCTAGGAATGTACCATTTTGTCAAAATGGGGAGAATAAAAGTGTGGAGAATATAATTACTAGTAAGACACCTGAGGGTGGAATGCAATGTAAATAAGCCGGAATTAGCAAGAATGCTAAATTTCATCCGTAGTCCCCACATGAAGACAAAACAATACATACCAACAAACAGTAACCCTACATTAGGAGAGGGCGCCTAAGAACATACATACAAATACTATTTTTCCTGAACCAAGAAAAAAAAAAAAAAAACAACACATATTACTAACAGTACCCTACATTAAAAAAGGATACTTAAAAATATACGTACATGGCATGAGCTGTACTCTTAGAACTATACATGGTCACAGGTTTGATTGTCAACTAACCATTTTTTTAGATTAAACTTGAAGGATGGAAATGACAAACAGTCTCTTATTGTTAGAGGTAGGTCATTCCAGATTGAACATCCCTGCACTGAAAGGGTGTTTTTTCCAAAAGCGGTTACCCGGTACGGTACTTCGCAATCCCCTCTAGTGATTGCTCTAGTATTGAGTCCTCTATCAGGCTTCCTTTTTATGAATTCCTTTAGGGGAGGTGGGCATAGACCATTTAGGGTCTTATATATGATACTGACCTGTTTAAATACCTTAAAATTAGCGAAACTCAAAAAACGGTACCTCTGAAGAATATTACAATGGTGATATGAGTGGGGTTTCCTATCGAATACCTTAAGCGCACTCTTATATAGCTGTTCAATGGGTTTGAGAGTCGTTATACCTGTGCAAGACCAGTTTGTGAAACAGTACTCAATGTGTGATAGGATCATGCATTGGAGATACGATTTAGCAGCACTAACTGCCAAAAAAGGTCTGATTTGTTTAAAGTTCTGAAGGTTGAACTTGATTGTGTTTGTAACCTTTTTTACATGTTTTTTAAAGGTTAGGGTTGAGTCTAACATGACTTGAACTCTGACACAAGTTCAAGTTCCTCTCCACCCAGAAACACATTTGATGATTCCATCACAACTGGTCTTTTGGAAAAAGCCATGCAGACCGTCTTTTTTGCATTCAGGAGCAGGCATGAGTCTGTAAGCCAGTCCTGAACGCTGGTCAGAACAGAAGTTAAAACCGTTGACACCTCTGCATAGCTCTTTCCATGAGTCAGTATAACAGCATCATCTAGACTATCTCCATATATAGTGTTATCCACATCTCCATGTTAGGACTCATATATGGGCATAAAAAGTGTCATGTCATGTGACATCACTTCCTGTACAGACAGTCAGCCATTGACTCCGGATTAACAATGGCTACTGTCTATGACGTTAGTCCCATATGACATATTGGACTAGACTATCTCCATATATAGTGTTATCCACATCTCCATGTTTAGGCCAAACAGATTCGCTCCATTTCTCCATGTATAGGTCCAAATGCCTAACGTTGAGCTTGACAACGAAACGTTCTTAACACAGCCACCCCCATATTTACTTTAGAAAATATGTTAAATTCTAAGTACGTTTCGAGTACCGGTTTGATACATCGACTTAAAGTTGGATCCAGGCCTAATAACTTTATCTGGCCGCCCCGTTGCCACGTCCTTGTTACATTTTCTTTTCTCCAGGTGGATGGACATTCTTTCATGGACATCCTTTCATAGGTGATCTAAGTCCAGCCGCCCGTATCAGCCATTGACTCCGGCCTAACAATGTCTACTTTCTATGACGGTAGTCCCATATGACATTATGGACTGGACTATCTCCATATATAGTGTTATCCACATTTCATGTAGCCGCCCTGTACAGGAAGTGATGTCACAACTCGCTGACATCACACTGACATCACAGAGGTTACGGAAGGACACTCAAGCGACACAGTTCTTCAGAGTATATGCGACCTTCGGTCGCAATAATACCTTGTTAAAGTGACCATTTTGTAACATTTAGCATTTTAGTTATTTTACTGTAATTTAACAACTTAATAACCAGCACAGATAGACAAAGAGACATTCATGGATTTATGTTTAAAAGTAAATTTTATTTTCCCCCCTGGACCCAGGGTATGGCAGCTGCATACCCCTGCCATACCCAATTGACGCACTTGCTGGCGTCGACTGTTTGCAGATTCCCTTCCAAATGTATGGATGAATGGATCACAGTAAAGCCATTTGAGTTCGCAACTTGCATACAAAAGCGCTAAAAGCGAGCTTGCAGGATTATGCAAAGGGTAAAATGTCATTTAGATATCTGATGGCAGGTCATTGTTGATCCAGCATCCTATAGTGCAAGGGTCTTCAACAGGGGGTCCGGGGCCCCTAGGGGGTCCTCAGAGTTACTACAGGGGGTCCTCCAAATCTTTGTTGGATAGAAACTTTTTTCTATTTTCTTTTTGCCAGACCCAGGGGGTCGGCCTACAAAAGGCTTTGTCGGTCTGTCGGTCTGTCGGTCGGTCGGTCGGTCCCTCTTTTCCTCAGTGTGCCTGTGTTTGCCTCTGACTGCTCATCTGCCCCTCCCTTCCCTTGCTCGGCTGATTGCCTTGAGTGCCGTCACCTGTACAGGACCAGCTGAGTTGAGTTGGCTGACGAGCTGCTGACACTATAAATTCCTCAGCCCATCTACAAGCTCAGAAACATTTCCAGCTGCTCAGCCTATACAATCCTGTGTGTTCATGTGTTAGTTCAGTGCCATACTAGTGAAAACAGCCGATCTACAAGCTCTTGCTATTAAGTGTTGAAAATGTTCCGCCCCAACTCTGTCAGAGTTCCCCTTAAATTTGTAGCCCTCTGCCTGTCTGACAACCACGTTCCTGTCATAGCCCTCTGCCTGTCTGACAACCACGTTCCTGTCATAGCCCTCTGCCTGTCTGACTACCACTTTCCTGTTTTAGTCCTCTGTCTGTCTGACTGTCACTGTCCTGTCTTAGCCGTCTGTCTGCCTGTCACTGTCCTGTCTTAGTCCTCTGCCTGTCTGACTGTCACTGTCCTGTTTTAGTCCTCTGTCTGTCTGACTGTCACTGTCCTGTCTCTGTCCTCTGTCTGTCTATCACCCCCCCCCCCCTTCCCCATGGATCAACACCTTATCGTGGTGGGGAGGTTTGCGTGCCTTAAGGATCCCACGAGCTATACCAGCTGGAGTCTTGCACTCCTGCCAGCGTCACGCTTGCCGGACAGGTCAAAGGAGAGAGGCCAGACTAAGATTGATCCACCCCCCCCCCCCCCCCCCCTTCCTTGCATTCTGATTTTCATTGCGGGTCTGGCAGAACCAGGTGACCTGGTCTAGTTTTTTTATATTAACCACTTGGACCCTGAGAACTTGAGCCAAAAATAGCAGATCTACAAGCTTGTAGATTGCCTATTTCCGGCAAAGAGGTTTGGTGTAGAGGGGGAAAAGAGCAGACTAAGTACAGAGTGAAAGGTCAAGTTTATTAAGTATTCTGTTCTATAGGGCTTTTATAGAGTCTGGGGTTGTGAGGTGTGCTAGCAAGATTGTGGGGGAAAATTCAGCTGTCTGAGTCTTATTATATGATGAGCAGGTGCTTAAGAAAGCATCATCTATTGAAGCGCATAGTTCTCATTACCTTAATTCTTTATATGAGCTATTGCCTTCTCGCCAATGGTTAAAGGCCCCTGTAACAAAAAAAATAATAGATACAAATTTTCATTTGTTCCTACCTCGATCCGTGCTATCAATAACGGGAGCAGGTGCAGGAGGTAGCTGTTTATTCTCATGGATGGTTGTTGTTACACTTATACTTATTGTTATCTGCATGGATCTTGTGACCATGTGGGAGTCTTACTGGTTATTCTTTATTGTTTTATCTGGTTCTACTGTTAGACTGATGATAGGTTCATGGTTTACCTATGATCCCAGACTACTATTTCTATGCATGTGAAGTATTACCTTGTGTTTACATTGCGTACTGTAAGTAGCTCTGGATTAATAGCATCTGCTAAATGCCTACATTGTAAATCGTAATGTTGTGTGTGTGTGTGTGTGTGTGTGTGTGTGTGTGTGTGTGTGTGTGTGTGTGAGTACAGTACAGTACAGTATGGAGATAGAGAGCAGGCATCCTGGAATTGGAAGGTTGCCAGTTCAATCTCTGGCTCCTCCAGGCTGTGTGAAGTGTCCTTGAGCAAGACAGTGTGTGTGTGTGTGTGTGTGTGCGTGCGTGCGTGCGTGCGTGCGTGCGTGCGTGCGTGCGTGCGTGCGTGCGTGCGAATGTAATGCACATTGTAAAACTCTTCTGGATGAAAGTGCAGAACTTTGTCCTAGCGTAGATTCATAATTCATAGTATTTATTTATTTTGTGAGCAGTGCAAACCGCTCCTTTAAGTGGCTGTGCGTGTGTGTCCGTAGCCTTTTTCCTCAGCGTTTTGCCATAGCAAAACGTGTGCGTGTAGCACGTAAACCGCTCCATAGAGTGGCTGTGCGTGTGTCCGTAGCCTGTTTCCTCAGCGTTTTGCTATAGTAAAATGTGTGTGCATAGCATCATGTTTGTCTATATGTCATATGTCGTATGTCTGTAGTCTTTTTCCTCAGCGTTTTGCCATAGTAAAATGTGCGTACGTGGCATGATGTTTGTCTAGTGATTTCATATGTCGTGTGTCTGTAGCCTTTTTCCTCAGCGTTTTGCCATCAAACGTGTGTGTGTAGCACGTAAACCGCTCCATAGAGTGGCTGTGCGTGTGTCTGTAGCCTTTTTCCTCAGCGTTTTGTCATAGCAAAATGTGTGTACGTAGCATAGCCTGTACATCCTAGACTCAAATCCTAGTCTGAAGATGTTATGCAAACACAACCACCGCTCACTTCACATTGGGTGTGATTTTTTATTTTTTCAAATATATCTTTGAGTGGTGCTCCTGGAAGGAGCTAAGCTCCAACATCTGTCTTTGCCCGTATGTCCAAAGTTTGTTGTACGTCCAGGGTCACTTTGCGGGACGCTTAATGAAATGAACTCATAAATAGGACAGCTCTCTTCACACTAGGGGGAAGAACCGGCAAAAGAACCGGCAAAGAACCGGTTCCGGTTCTTTCTCCTGCCTATGGGATGAACCAGAGGTGTGCTTTTCCACAGAGAACCGGAGTTGGTTCCGAACCGGAACCACAAAATCCTTGGTTTTTCCAGTGAACCACCATCTGAACTGGGGGACAATGGCTATGGTTCAATCTGGTGGAAACGCAAGCCGGTTCACAAGAACGAACCAGGGTTCCAAACAAGTTGAACCGGCACTGGTTCAGTATTAGTCTGGCCATGCCAGGCTATGAAATGCCTATACTATTATACTTATAGGGGCCTTTTCCACCAAAAGAACCTTGGTTCCAGAACCAGTGCCGGTTCAACTTTCTTGGAACCTTGGTTCGTTCTTGTGAACCGGCTTGCATTTCCACCAGATTGAACCATGATTGAACCAGAGGAACCAAAGATTTTGTGGTTCCAGTTCCGAACCAACTTTTACGGTTCGGAACCAATTCCAGTTATTGGTGGAAAAGCTCACCTCTGGTTCATTCCATAGGTGGGAGAAAGAACCAGAACCAGTTCTTTGCTGGTGGAAACGGCCCCTATAGGTGTGATTTCTTTAAGATATTTTCGTGAACGGAAATAGCGAACAAACGACATCCGTTCTTCCGTTACAGACTCTGTGTAGCGTTGACAGATTGTACACTAGTTGTCTGGCTGTAGAGTCTAGATTGTGTGTAACTGTGTGTGTGAGCGTTAGATTGTGTGTACCTTGTGTGTAACAGTGTGTGATTGTGTGCCTTGTTGTGTGTGATTGTGTGTAGCAGTGTGTGAGAGAACAGAGGGGTCGTGTTGAAGGTTAAACATAATTGTCTGAAAGAGTCTGAGTCCCAGACTGAGTTATTATGACATCACAGAGAGAGAGAGAGAGAGAGAGAGAGAGAGAGAGAGAGAGAGAGAGAGAGAGAGAGTACAATGACCTACATTCTCTCTCTTATCAGAAAAAGGGAGCAAGTGAAGGACACAGGAAGGGAGAGAGGAAAGGAGATGAACCAAAACAAAGGGGAGAGAGAGAGGTAGAGAGAGAGAGAGAGAGAGAGAGAGAGAGAGAGAGAGAGAGGGGGGGGGGGGGCGAGTGAGAGAGGGCAAAGTGAAGGACAAATGTTTTCCAGCCGTGTTCCCACACTCATGCACGCACGCACACACATTCACGCACGATCACATATGCACGCACGCACACACACATGAATGGACCTTAGTATAGCCTATAATGATTAGTCAGTAGCTAGGGAATGATAAATGATATCTACTATACTGTATGTTCTGCATATAGATTTACTGTATGGAATATGTATTTAGATTATACATACACCAGAGCATTCATTGCCTGAGGCCATGTGTATAAGAAAACTGCTCAGGCTCATGCAGCCAGAAGATGTTTTCTTTTATGCATTTATTCTTCTTTTTTTTTTTTACACCCAGTGTAGTCATTATACAAATGTATTCCAGTGTGTGGACCAGGGCAGGAATTTCAGGGAGGCCATGAAGGCCATGGCCGTCGTTGCCCCTCAGTTTGGCCTTGTGCCCCTCCACAAAATGGCATGCCCTGAGTCCACTTTTGACTGAGGCCACTTTTGAGGCCACCTTGAGGCCTTAAGGCCCATTCCCACTGGGCCAGATAAAAGATATCTGGAGATATTTCTCCAGATATTTTTCCATGCAAAGTGGATGGTAGATACAGATAAAAAAAAAAGTCTACCACAGATATTTGCCACAGATACTTTTATCTGTGGCAAATATTTTTTTTTATCTGTATCTACCATCCACTTTGCATGGAAAAATATCTGGAGAAATATCTCCAGATATCTGTTATCTGGCCCAGTGGGAATGGGCCTTAAGGCTAGACGGAGCTGGTTATTTCATATATCCCAGTTTTTCAGATATCCACATAGAAAAATATCTATAGGTCCACACGACAAAGATATCTAGGTCTAAAATAATCTGAGTCCCCAGACCTCCACTAGGGGGACAAGCACACAAACACAGTAAAGTCTTCAGAGATATCCGTGTTCCATGCCTACACAGACCAGTGAATCGGATATTATTCAATGTCTTCACTTATTTAACCAGTTTCAAAAATATCCAGTTTCGCCCCAACCGCACAAAGAAATGTCTAGCTTCAGAAATAACCAGCTCTGTGTAGCCGGCACCTTAATGCCCTACCCTTGGCGTAGCCATACTGCAGTTAACTGCGGGAGTATATATATTACATTCCTCCCTTGTGTTAACATGGGTGGATAGTTTAGGTTTAGCTGTGCTAGGCTATTAATGCCCCAGCCCAGCTGACTGTACTACTTTATCCTGCTCTGTCTCTGTCTTGTTGATAAGTAGACATCACACATCAGGGTCTTTTGTTGAGTTCCTATTTTAAACCAATCCTGTATCTTGTCGAGCAATATTTTTTTCTTTAAAGATCTTTGCTGAAAATAGCAGATCTACAAGCTCACAACACGCACATTGTGAGCTTGCAGATCGGCTACTTTCAGTGAGAGTTTCCTCCAGAATAATATGTGGTTCTTTCAGTCAGATCAGCTTCATCATGGGAAAAGGCTCCATTTCTCTTTGATGCTGATTAAAACCTCCAGGGGGCGCCAAAATCCCCTCTATGCATGAGAAATCCCTGATTATGTGTGTCTGTGGGTAGTTGTAGTCTGGGATCACTTCACTTTTCGGGCTTGTAACCGGTCTGGAGCGGAAACCACAACACGTCATGTTGTAGTACTCAAAGGACTACAATTTGCCGGAAAGATCAAACCGGATTCAGTTTTAACCCAAAATATTCCCCTGCGCTCAAGGGCATACTTTTAGGGCCTACCTAATAAACTCCTTGATGTGGAGTAGTTTTGCTTTTGAAAAATTAGTTTGGTATATCCATCTTTTAGTCCAACTGTTAGCGACTGGCAAGACTACACTAGGCTACTCGAGCATTTTAATAGGGATTGGGGAAACAAACCGCGCTCTAGGCGGAAACCAAACGGCCTGTTGTGAACGAACACCAGGCTTTCCCCCAGAAAGCCTGGTAGGTGAGGTTAGGGTAGTTGTAGTATAGTTGCGACCATAGGTCGCAGTTTACTATCAGAACCGTCACATCTTGACCGTATCTTTAAGTAGCGTAGGGGTAACGCTTGTCTTTTCTGACGATTGTCTCTCACGCTCTGACATCACTGTGATGTCAGGGGAAGCAAATCCCTTTTATTGCCATGTATGGAGATCCCTGTGATGCCAGGGGAACCAAATCCCTTTATGCTCATATATGGAGGTCCCTGATGTCATAAATATTAAGCCCATATCTGGGCAACTGGTCTGATATACATCACTGACCAGATGGCCAAGACATGACGCGACCTCGCTTTTTTGCCCTTAAGCGTCTTATTGGTATATTATAGTTGTATTTTGATGTTTATGTTGTAATTCTTGATTTTATCATACTAATTTTATGCTGTAATGTAATGTAGTATTTGCTTGACTCTTGGAATATGGCAAAACAATCATCATGTGTGCGTGCGTGTGTGCGTGTGCGTGTGCGTGTGCGTGTGCATGTGCATGGTCAGGTGATCAGGTCAGTGATTCTGTCCATCTGTTATCTGACGTACCATCGACCAAAACACACCCCTAATCCTCTGTGTGTGTGTGTGTGTGTGTGTGTGTGTGTGTGTGTGTGTGTGTGTGTGTGTGTGTGTGTGTGTGTGTGTGTGTGTGTGTGTGTGTGTGTGTGTGTGTGTGTGTGTGTGAAATTGAATAGACGTGTCAGCAATGCCTTACAATACATCTGCACACGCACACACACACTTACACACTCACTCACTCACTCAATCACACACACACACACACACACACACACACACACACACACACACACACACACACACACACACACACACACACACACACACAGCTAATCCCAGTGTAACAGACGGTTTGCTAATAGGCTCAGTGTCACCACACACACACACACACACACACGGTGACCGCCTGAAGCCCCGCCCACTTTAACACCTGGCCAATCACAGCGAGAGAGTCTTGCAAAGTCACAAAAACCTTTCAGGAGAGGAGAGGAGAGGAGAGGAGAGGGGAGGGGAGGGGAGGGGAGGGGAGGGGATCGAGGAGAGGAGAGGAGAGGAGAGGAGAGGAGAGGAGAGGAGAGGAGAGGAGAGGAGAGGAGAGGAGAGGAGAGGAGGGGAGGGGAGGGGAGGGGAGGGGAGAGGTTATACAGTCAGTCATACAGGTGTGAGCATGCCTGCATACCTAAGATGTGCTTCTACTCCTGTGTGTGTGTGTGTGTGTATGTGTGTGTGTGTGTGTGTGTGTGTGTGTGTGTGTGTGTGTGTGTGTGTGTGTGTGTGTGTGTGTGTGTGTGTGTGTGTGTGTGTGTGTGTGTGTGTGTGTGTGTGTGTGTGTGTGTGTGTGTGTTAATATTCATTCCTTCGTCCATTCAGCTTCTCACTCACACACAACAGCGGTACACATTACGTGCTGCATGTCACATTCACACTAGGGCATTAACGACTTGTGATTTTTGCAAGTCGACTCGACTCAGTAAAAAGTTGAGTTGAAGTCGACTTTATCGCTTGATGACGTCATCACAACACACGACCCCCCAATTATTTTGGGGCGTCCCCAGATGATTAACTTAATGTGAAACATTGTTTTCTCACTCAACTGTAAACAAACCAACATAATGTTTAAGTGTATAGAGGGTAGCTTCACATTTCTAAAGTGCCAATTTAAGGACTTTTTAATACCTCTAAAATGACAAATTAAACATTGTCCAAATTGTCAAATATATAGAGGTGAAAATAGCAGATCTACATGCTCACAAGCAAGTTGATCTGCTATTTTCACAATAGAACCATGTTATACCAAATGTAATGTAGCACTGTAATATTGGATCATTCTGTCCTTGACAATAAGCAATCCTACTGTTTGAATGCTGTACAGACGCACACATGGAGCAAAAATAATGATAGAAAAAAATACAAAGGATTTTTTTTTTTCATCTTTCGACTTTCTCTGGTAGGAGTCCACTTGTGTATTCTATTGAATTCAACTCAGTCGAGTTTTTCGTTAATGTCGTAATTCACACCCTAACTGATTGATTGATTGAGTGTATATGTCACGGTTAGATAGAGAAACTGTTAGATCGAGAAACGGAGCGCTCGTCGTGCGGCGCGGGGTGGAACAAGCGGTCGCTTTGAGCAACAACAACGTGGCGTCGGCAGGAATGATAGCCTCACCCCACGGAGGTTATGGTTAGGGTTAGGGTTAGGCATAGTTTTACTGAGGTTAAGGTTAGGGTTAGGGTTAGAGTAAGGCAGTAAGCTAATGGCTAAACCTAACACAGCCGCGCTGGGCTAGTAAATAAACGAAAGAGAGTCGCAAACGAGTGACGTCAGCGCCTGCACTAGTGAATGGCTGACTGGCTGTTGTCGCCATCTGGTGGTGATTGGTGTGTGGTGAACTACAAAACGAGCGCTCTTACCACAATCTCACTGAGTTACCCAAACTGACTGTAACATATACACTACAGTATGCTATCATTGTAAAGGAGCGCTTGTTTTCGATGGAGACGACGGAGACACGCCGCCTCAAGCGCACTTGATCCACGTGAGACACCGCCGAGCGAGCTAAAGTGAGCGAGTCCCTTTGTCGAGCAAAGGTACTTTGGGCTCCTCCGAGCGCTCCAAGTGAACACAACGCGTGGAGCGCTCCCTACGTCCAGTTCAGCCAATCACAAGCGGACGTACTGTATGTATGGTGATTAGTAATCACCATAATGACCATACAGTATCTGTCCAATAGAGCAGTGGTTCTCAACCTTTTCAGGCCGCGAACCCCAAAATAATCATTGCGACCGTCAGGTTGCAGTTACTATCAAAACCTCCACCGGCTGTCAGTCTTGCAAAACACATTTTTGGACAACACATTCTTG